>NC_136408.1:48465288-49055288 GCF_051521515.1 Lactuca serriola | reverse complement strand
GTATAATATGAAGAAAAAAATACTTTTGGTAAAAGCGTAAAAAAATTATAAAATTAAGGTAAAAATGTAATAAAAAAAAACTCTAAACTTAAAGGTTTTTTGCTAAGTTGATAATGGTAACCTGAAATGCCTCTTATCACCGGTAAAAGGGTAAAATCAAACATTTTTTGAAAAATATGAGGGTAAAAACACACTTAAATTTCAACTTTGAGTAAAACCGACAAAACCTGAAAATTTGAAGGTTTTATGGCATTAACCCTTCATTTTTTCCACATTCTCTCAAAGTTATTTTCATATTGCCTCTTTAATTAGTTTTAGGTTTTAACCTTTATTCTTTTAGTCGATTAGTTTATTTATTAAATATATAAAAAATTATTCTAAAAATAATTGTTAATATGATTAAAATGAAGGAAAACACACACACACACACACACATATATATATATATATATATATATATGGTCAAACATGTTAGAAATGTTATGTTTGATACATCAAATGGTAATTCGAAATTTTGAAAAACTAGTTGATACTGATAAACAATATATTTTATTGATGATCACAAAGAGAATATATGGGTTTTTTTTAAAGAGTAGAAGAAAAGAATTTATTATTTATCAAAATCAATTGGTTTTATACAGTCGTGTGTGTGTGTATATATATATATGTGTGTGTGTGTGTGTGTGTGTGTGTAACATCTCGATGATGAGTATTTCAAAATTAAATCCTAAATATGAAGATTTTATGTATTTAGCCCTTGTGTATGAGAAATGTTGCAAAATAACCGATAGTGGTATTTTTGTAATATTTAGCTCGAGGTCCGTACGGTGGGAGTACCTATTGTACGTAGGGTGTACGTGCATGATCCCCAAACCCTAATTTTTAGGGTTTGGACCCTATTTAAACATCCTTAAGTCCTCAACCTACCTTCTTTCATCAACCTCCAACCCACTCTTAATCCCCAAACAAACCTTAAGCGTTTCCTAATACGGGGTGGTGACCCGAAGACCGAGTATCATCAAGCTTAGGGCCCTTGTGGAAAAGAGATTTAGACTCATTTGGATGTGGGTAAGGTAATTGGGGTGATCCGGGAAGTTCGGTTGTGTTTTGGAGCCAAGGGGTATTTCGATAAAATGTCATTTCGGGCTTTTATGGAATTTAGATTTTTTTGTTTGAGAGCTTTTAAGGCATGTATGAGTTTATATAAGTGTAGAGTTTGTCGTTACCTTTTCATGGATATAAGGATCGTTGGAAACAGACTTAGAACGAAGAAGTTATGGCCTTCGTAAGTTTTAGTGGTTTTAGGGTGAAACCGGTTACACGGGGCGTACTAGTGCTAAGGATAGTACACGAGGGGTACAATGGCGTACGTTGTGTGTACTGAACAGTTTGATCGTGGATGCTCTATAAAGTACGATGGGTGTACTCCAATCAGACCTGAACCCTATTTTAGGGTCTGGGACCCTATTTAAGATCCTTATCTCATCACCTAACCTTAATATCTTCAACCTCCGTCACTCTAAACCCTAGAATCGAAACCCTAGCCCCCATTTTGATTGGTTTTTGAGCTTTTGGTGGTATTTCAAGATTTTTAGTGTTCATAGAAGAAGAAGGAGCTTCTTGGAGAAGTGTGGGATGGCTTTAAGCTTTTGGATCCAAGATTGTTGCATCTTGATCTACAATTTGGAGGTATAAAGTCTTTATCTAGATGATCTTATATGTTTGATCTAGTTCATGGAGTATTTTGTGCTTTTTGGACTCTTTGTGATAAAGATGGGGTTTTGATCTACTCCAAAAGCATTGGATGTTAGATCTTAGCTCCATTCAATTCCAAGGATCATAAAAAATGCAGGATTTATGATGTATTGTGGTCTATGCAAGCATTAACACCTTTGTTAAGTCCTTAATGAGCTTTTGAGTCCCTTTTTTCCATGCAAGCATGTAAATTTGCCAACTTTACGTGATAAGTAATCTTATAGATTCATATTCAAGAGTTTGACACTTTGTCTTAACCGATTAAGGGCTTAGTGGAGTGAAAAGGTGGTTGGATGAGTATGATGGGCGTACTTAAGCGTACGCCCAACGTAATGCTAAGTTTGTGCATTATGAACTTGTACAGTATGCTTCGGGGCGAGTACGTGGGGCGTACTCCCCATTGTGTCGTTTGGGCTTTTTGAGGATGGGTCATTGTTGGGTTTTCGTAGTTGGGCCTTGTTGGGCCATTAGACTTATATGTTGGGCTTCTAGTTTGTATTTTTTGGGCTCCTTTGGATTTAGGCCCATGATGGGTTTTGGGGGGCAATTTAGGAAGATTGGGCCATATTGGGATTTGGAGCATCATTTAGGAATTAAGCACTGGAAGTAGCTAAGTTGGGGCTTGGCTCTGGGCCAAGCGAGTAAAAGGGTAAAAAAAAATTACCCTAGTTTTGGGCTATGTAGCTTAGACTCTTGGTTATGGGTCGGAATTCAAATATTAATTGGATGTTTATAATGATAGCGCGGGGATTTTTTGGACCAGCAGCTAGAGATTCATTCAATTGTTTATCAGCGGATTGAGGTGGGTTTTTCTCATTGTACTTACTGGTCGAAGGCTTCAGGGCAGGCCTTTTTGTAACATCCCAAAAATACAGTCCAAAAATTTCGTTTTTAATCATTAAGAAAACCATAGTCATTAAACATCATATAGAAATCATAAATAGTGTAACTCGAAATATCATAACATCTATCAAAATATATCATAGTATAAACATCCCGGGATAAACAAATGGTGTGTGCACTGCAGCCATCCTGAGCTTTTCCCTTTGCTACCAAAAGTACCTGAAACCAAAACTGAAAACTGTAAGCACGAAGCTTAGTGATTCTCCCCAGACTACCACATACCATACACATAATCACATAAAAAACATACATTGGGCCTTGCCCACTACATTGGGCCCCGCCCGACATTGGACCGAAGTCCGGAACACATAACACATAACATATAAGCTAAGCATTCCTCGGGCTTGCCTCGACATCGGACCAAAGTCCGGAACATATAAACAAACACATGATAGAATCATGAATACATCAAGCATACAAACATTCCTCGGGCTTGCCCTGGCCTCGGACCAAAGTCCGGAATCATATAATCTACATTGGGTTAACCCCAACATTGGACTTAAGTACGACATACGCTAACATACATAAACGGGCCGACATTGGTGCCTTAGACCCGTTCCTACAGTAGAAGACTCACCTCGCACTGCTGAAGTCCTGCGGATAAAACTCTAGCTGCTGAATGATAGATTCCCAAACTGTCAATATCAAAATAACACCCTAATTAACCATTTGGGCTTATAATGCATAACTCTAAAATCCCCACTTATGGTAAAAGGACCATTTTACCTCTAACCTAGCTTGGTCCAAGATTAAGGCCCAAACTCGTACTCTAAAGGCCCAAAATTTCAAATAATCAACCAAGGCCCAACTATGGCCCAATCTTCCAAATTGGGCCCAAAATCCTCACATGGTCTTACATTAAGGCCCAACCATTTATTCTTGTTCCAACACTTGGCACTCTGATGGTCCAATATCTCATAATCATCAAGGCCCAACTATGGCCCAATTTTCCAAATTAGGCCAAAGCCTTTCCAATGGGCCTTAGGGTTAAGTGTGTTGGATAAGGTGTCTAAGTCCATAACTATTTCTGGTATGTACTTGACCCGACCCGGCATGGTCCATTTGGGTTGCATGGCACCATGCAATTGGATAGACTAAATGAGAGAAATAACACTTGGAGATTATTAATATATTATAAGTTCTAATATATTAATAATATTATTTGATTAGTTTGATCAATAATTAATTTAGAATTAATTAAGTGGTCAAAAGAAAACTAATTAAATATATGGGTTGATTATGTAAATCATCCATATCTTGTATAGTGGGCTAAGAGGCTCCATGGATTATCAAGTTGGGTTCTACCCATAGGATGCTCCATGGATGCTCCATGGGAGTTACAAACCCATGGGTCATGAAAATGAAGAGTCATGACACATTAGGGTTTACATGGTGTAACCCTAGATGTGTCAACACTATATAAGAATCATATTCTCCACCAAAATCGGCTACACTAAGAAACTAGAGGGCTTGGCCGATTTTAAGAAGTGTGTATTATCTCAAGAGTCTTTCCAAGAGCATTTGGTGTTGTGTGAAGCATTTGAGGCATCACACTTGGGGTGCTAGGCTCACAAGGTTTCAAGGAACACGAGCAACAACAAGGTAAGTTATTCTATCTATTATTCAAGTTAAAATTGTTCCCCATGTATGCTAGATAGGAATATAGCCTTGGAATTCAACTTAGCATGATAATTAGACAAACATAGATCCAAGGTTATTAGGGTTGCATGTACACTTAGGAAGTGTTAGAATGCTCAAAACCCATCAGTGGTATCAGAGCCTAGGCTTGTTTGTTTGTTATTTGTGCTTAAAAGTTGAAAAAAGTCGAAATCTTGTTGTCTGACTGATGGACTCGCCGAGTCCATGGGGGGGACTCGCCGAGTCCACTTGTATCTTCAACCTACTCGGCGAGTAGATTTATGCACTCGGCGAGTAGGGTCGACAGAGTGCAGGTTTTCGACTTCAGTTGCTGGAAATGGATTAGAAACATTACCCTAAATTGTTTTGGTACTTGAAAAACTTGTTTTAGATGGTGTAATGTCTTTTCTAATTCATTTACAACAACTAGTTATCAAAATTACAAAGATTAAAGTGTGATTTTGATATATGAAAGTGTTCATGTTCATGATCTTGTTCTTATGATGTTTAGATGATCATAGGAATTATTTGTAACCTATGTGGTAGTTCAATTCTTGATCATAATGTGTTTTAATGGAGTCCATAACTTGTCCTCAAGTTATGGAAAACCAAAAGTCTCTTGGATTAAAAAAAACCATTAAAAGAACACAAGAGTTAGGAAAAATGAAAAGTCCTCATTTTATTACTCTATTAAACTCATAAGTTACAAGAAATGAAAAGTTTTGAAAGTTTACAAAACTTGCCCTCAAGTTTTGGAACAAGTAAAGTTAAGTTAAAACTTTAGTTCCAATCCCTAGAATTTTAAAAAATTAAAATTCAACCCTTATACTTATATTATTATGATTTAATAATTATATATATATGTATAAGAACAAAGTCGTCTTACCGCTAGTACGCCTCATTCACGAAGCCGGTCTATAAGGTGGGTATAAGGTTGTTGCCTATAAAATGGTGACTTAATGGGTGTCCACTCTCACCCACCGCTTGCTTGATCGGTGGAGGGTCGTTAGCCGAACGGGTAAGACAAGGACTTATTAATTCTCATTCAAATTATGATGAATATTATAAAGTAACTAAATGTTTTGTTAAATTCCCAATCTTAGTTACTTTAGGAAAAATGTGAATAAGGTGCTATTCCATGAAATTACACTTTACACTTTGATTAAGTCGTTGGTGGAGCGTGTGTGGTTAACCGGCACACTAATTTGGACTTAACAGGGTAGGTAAAGGGTGACTTAGGGTTTATTATAGTATCGATGGAGCGTGTGTGGTTTACCGGCACATCGATTGAGTGATAAACTTTAAGGGTACCAAGTGATTTGCATGGTTACTTCACACCTCGTTTTGTGATCCTCGGTATCCCAGTCAAAAAACTTGGAGGGCACACTCGAGATTGAAACATGCCTTTGAAAAGTTCATTGAATCTCAAAGAATCTAGGAATTTCTAAGAACCATTCAAAAACCTAATACTTAAATATTGCGGTTTTCGTGGTGGATATTGGTGAATCGTCATTCACCTACCTTTCAAATATGATATAGCTTAGATTACGGCATACCTCTTCTAAGTTATATTATATTGTGATTGGATCCTAGCCTTAATATTACATTTGGGTGTTTTATTAAGGACTCTCTTATATATCTAAACTAACCTTGTTCTCTTCTCTTCAGATGTCTTTCAACAATGCTTCTGGCTCTAATCCTAATGGCTCCTTTACCCTTATGAACTTGTGTGGGAAAGTCACCTTTGATGGATCCAACTTCAATGAGTGGATCAGAAACATCAGAATGATTACTCGCTACGAGGACAAAGAATATGTCCTTGACAAGGAGCTTAAGGAGATTGATGAGACCACTGCAAGTCCTCAGGAGATCGTTGACTTCCAGGCACATGAAAGGGATGCTACGAAAGTGGCTTGCATCATGATGGCCACGATGACAGCGGAACTCCAAAAGTCTTATGAGGATTTCTACCCTTATGAAATGCACCAAGATTTGATGGAAAGATACCATCAAAGTGCAAGACAAGAGAGGTATGAAATCATCTGCTCCATGATAACAACCATGATGAAGGACGAGGAATCCGTCACGACCCACATGCAGAAAATGCAAAGGTATGTGGATCGTTTGCTGAAGCTTAATGTGAACTTCCCGGAGGATCTTGCAATAGATATCATTTTGCATTCCTTACCATCGTGTTATGATCAATTCCACATGACATATCACATGAACAAAGACGAAGTCACCCTCAGCAAACTTCAGGGACTTCTCAAGACCGCAGAATCAGGTCTTAAGGGGAAGTCGGTTGCTATCACTCCTACTCCAAACTCAACTCCGGTTTTGGCAATCGGGAAAAGTCGAGGGAGGAAGAGAAAGAGATCTTCGAAGGGTACCAAGGCTCGGACCCTTGATGGCTCTTCTTCAAGTGGAACCAAGAAAGGTTTCATTACTCCTTCTTCTGACCCAAAAGAGGCTGAATGCTTCTATTGCCATGAAAAGGCTCATTGGAAGCGGAACTGCCCAAAGTACCAGCAGGATGTGAAGGATGGGAAAGTCAAACCCAACCATGCAGGTATTTACACTATCATTTCTAATAACTCACCCCATTCTAATTCTTGGATCCTTGATACCGGTTGTGGTATTCATATTTGTTGTGACTTGCAGGGACTAAGAAGAAGTGAGGATGTGGAGCAAGGAAGAATAAACTTGATCATGGGGAATAGGAAAGCTTTACCTGTTACCAAGATTGGAGTTTATACTTTATCGCTAAGTAGTGGGTTTAGTTTAGATTTGAATAAATGTTGTTATTCGCCAGGAATGGCAAGAAATATTATTTCCTTTCATGCTTTGTACAAACAAGGGTTTACCTTTTCGTTTAATAATGAAGTTGGTTCTATTGATGCTTTCTTTAATAATGTTCTTTATTTTAAAGCATTACCTTGTGATGGTGTGTATGAAGCTGTGTCTATTGTAGATAACTTAGGAAATAATGTTTTGTGTATTGATTCTACTACTAATAATAACTTGGATAAAGCATCATTATGGCATTGTCGCCTTGGACATATAAGCAAGAAACGCATAGGCCAACTCCAAAAGGATGGAGTCTTGGAGTCATTTGACCTAAAGTCAGATGATAGTTGCGAATCATGCTTACTTGGAAAAATGACAAAGTCACCCTTCACAGGTTCGTGTGAGAGGGGTGAAGGTTTGTTGGACCTTATACACACGGATGTGTGTGGACCATTTAAACATGCCACAAGGGATGCTAATCGTTATTGTTTGACTTTTACTGATGATTATAGTAGATATGGATATGTCTACTTGATCAAGCATAAGTCAGAGACTTTCGAAAGGTTTAAGGAATTTAAACAGGAAGTCGAGAATCAATTGGGCAGGAACATTAAGATGCTTCGATCCGATCGTGGTGGTGAGTATCTTAGTTCAGAGTTCCTTGACTATCTAAGGGAATGTGGGATAGTCTCACAATTGACACCTCCCAGGACACCACAGTTGAATGGTGTGGCTGAGAGGCGTAATCGAACCTTGTTAGATATGGTTCGTTCCATGATGAGTCGAGCTTCGCTACCAATCTCATTCTGGGGGTATGCCTTAGAGACTGCCGCCCATATTCTTAATCTAGTCCCTACAAAGAAAGTTGCCAAAACTCCTCACGAGATGTGGACTGGTAAAGTACCTAAACTAGACCACATCAAGATTTGGGGTTGCGAGGTTTTCGTGAGACGCGAGACTCATGATAAGCTCGAACCTCGAAGCGAGAGGTGTATTTTCATCGGTTACCCACAGCAATCCTTTGGTTACCTCTTCTACAGACCCAGTGACAATGTGGTCTTTGTAGCAAGAAGAGGAGTCTTTCGAGAAAGAGAGTTTATAAGCCAAGGAGACAGTGGGAGGCAAATTGATCTTGAAGAAATTCAAGAATCAAGTGGTGAAGGAACTTCAAACTCTATCCCTCAACTTGAGGAGGAAACTCCTGTTGAGCCAATTGACAAACCTGTACCTCTGAGGCGTTCCACGAGAGTTAGGAGTGCACCTGAGCATTACTATGGATTCCATATTACTGCAGAAGGTGAGACACTTATTAGTGATGGGACACTAGTAAGTCAAGATGACCCTAACAGCTACGAGGAAGCCATGGCAGGCCCCGAGTCTGCTAAATGGAAAGAGGCTATGGATAGCGAGATACAATCCATGTATGACAATCAAGTTTGGAACTTGGTTGAAAATGTACCAAGTCGTAAGACAGTAGGGTGCAAATGGGTCTTCAAGAAGAAGACCGACATGGATGGTAAAGTACACACTTATAAGGCTAGACTGGTTACAAAGGGCTTCTCTCAAATTCCTGGAGTGGATTATGATGAGACCTTTTCTCCGGTAGCCAAGATTAAGTCTATTCGGGTTCTGTTAGCCATAGCTGCATTTCATGACTATGAAATATGGCAGATGGATGTCAAAACCGCTTTCCTTAATGGAAAGTTGGCTGAAGATGTTTACATGAGTCAGCCAGAAGGTTTTGTCAGCAGCAAGTACCCTAATAGAGTTTGTAAGCTTGAGAAATCCATCTATGGATTAAAGCAAGCACCTCGCAGATGGAATCTTTGCTTTGATGAGAAGGTCAAGGAATTTGGCTTTACTAGGAGTGAAGATGAATCTTGTGTGTATGTCAAGGCTAGTGGGAGTATAGTTAGCTTTTTGGTATTGTATGTGGATGACATACTACTCATAGGAAACGACGTTCCAACCCTGCAGGAAGTAAAGTCCTGGCTTGGGAAGTGTTTCGCTATGAAGGACCTTGGTGAAGCTGCCTATATTTTAGGGATAAGGATCTTGAGAGATCGGAGTAAAAGACTAATTGGACTTAGTCAGAGTACCTACTTGGATAAGGTGCTGAAGAGATTCAGCATGCAGGATTCCAAGAAAGGAGAGTTACCCATCCAGAGTAACACCAGATTGAGTAAGACACAAAGCCCTAGCACTGAGGTTGAGATAGCAGAAATGAGTCGAACACCTTATGCTTTGGCTGTAGGATCGATCATGTATGCTATGACGTGTACTCGACCCGATGTAGCCTTTGCCCTGAGCATGGTTAGCAGGTATCAGGCGAACCCTGGCAAGGCACACTGGACTGCGGTAAAGAATATCCTCAAGTACCTACGAAGGACTAAGGACTGGGTCCTTACCCTCGGTGGGAGTGATGACTTGAGAGTAGTAGGGTACAGTGATGCTAGCTTCCAGACTGATAGGGATAATTTCCGCTCTCAGTCAGGCTGGGTCTTTACCCTAAACGGAGGAGCAATTTCTTGGAAGAGTTCCAAGCAAGAGACAGTGACAGATTCTACTTGTGAATCAGAGTATATTGCAGCTAGCGAGGCAGCAAAGGAGGCGATATGGCTGAAGAACTTCATTGGAGACCTTGGAGTTGTACCAGCTATTAAAGAGCCAATGGAAATTTTCTGTGATAGTGAAAGTGCTGTTGCCTTAGCCAAGGAACCAAGGGATCACGGGAGATCCAGACACATCGACAGAAAATACCATTTCATCAGACATCGGATCGAAGAAGGACTCCTCGTGGCAAAGAGGGTATCATCAGATGAGAATCCGGCAGATCCCCTCACAAAGGGACTGACTCGGGTTAAGCATCTTCAGCATGCTCGGAGCATAGGGCTGAAGGATGATATTAGATTTAGTAGTTAGATAACCTCGAAATTTGTAAAGTGTAATTGACATTTGATGATGAATAAAAAATGTTTTATTTATGAGTAAGGTGTTGCTATCTCTTGTCGATCGTTTACTATATTTATTTTGCATGTTTTGACTTCCAGAATAATTTTTGTTTGGTATAACATATTATTCAAACCTCCACAGTCAGTCATATGTCGGAAGTAGGTATGAATCAAGATTGTCATGTTTGGTTGTAGAGGTCTTGGACAAGGCTACAGCAATCATGAGTGCTCATAAGTTGTGAGCATTGGACTCAACCCACGCTCACTGGAATCACTTCATGGAATTCTATCTCGAGTGATCGTGAGACGGTAATATCGTATAAGTCTTCAAACCTAGAGATATGATTTGTTACTTACAAGTTGGTTATGCATTGATTGTACGAAAACGCATTGGTAACTCGATGTTATAAATCGTGCTCTTGTGTATAATTCAATGAGTGGTAGAACAAACATATGAGTCAAAGTTTATATGTTCCTTCTTGGATTAGAAGCTGATATTTGGGCCCCTCGATGATTTTGTTTTGACCCATGTACCGGGCCCGGTCAGAACTAAGTTGATGTGTTCAATTAAGTTCTTTGTCAAACAAATCGAAAATCAGGAAACAAATGCTGGACAATAAGCAAGACAATGTTCCATGTATTTGCCCGGCTGATATCTAGAACGGAGGATTATATGATCACTTATCTTAAATGGCGTACCATCATCTTCTCAGTTCTGAGAAACCTTGAAATGAGCTACGATTGCCGATCGGTTCCTGAAGTCATACTTGCAGTAATAGTTATTAGACTTATCCAAGTGGGAGACTGTTGGATAAGGTGTCTAAGTCCATAACTATTTCTGGTATGTACTTGACCCGACCCGGCATGGTCCATTTGGGTTGCATGGCACCATGCAATTGGATAGACTAAATGAGAGAAATAACACTTGGAGATTATTAATATATTATAAGTTCTAATATATTAATAATATTATTTGATTAGTTTGATCAATAATTAATTTAGAATTAATTAAGTGGTCAAAAGAGAACTAATTAAATATATGGGTTGATTATGTAAATCATCCATATCTTGTATAGTGGGCTAAGAGGCTCCATGGATTATCAAGTTGGGTTCTACCCATAGGATGCTCCATGGATGCTCCATGGGAGTTACAAACCCATGGGTCATGGAAATGAAGAGTCATGACACATTAGGGTTTACATGGTGTAACCCTAGATGTGTCAACACTATATAAGAATCATATTCTCCACCAAAATCGGCTACACTAAGAAACTAGAGGGCTTGGCCGATTTTAAGAAGTGTGTATTATCTCAAGAGTCTTTCCAAGAGCATTTGGTGTTGTGTGAAGCATTTGAGGCATCACACTTGGGGTGCTAGGCTCACAAGGTTTCAAGGAACACGAGCAACAACAAGGTAAGTTATTCTATCTATTATTCAAGTTAAAATTGTTCCCCATGTATGCTAGATAGGAATATAGCCTTGGAATTCAACTTAGCATGATAATTAGACAAACATAGATCCAATGTTATTAGGGTTGCATGTACAGTTAGGAAGTGTTAGAATGCTCAAAACCCATCAAAGTGTTCTCACTTAACCCAATTAAGGATGTAACCCATTAAGTCCATTACTCCACTAGGTCAACATACAACGGAATCGGCATAAATCATAACTTCAGTCCATTGGTCCAAACGTGGGTCCCGACAATCCAAAACTAACATTTTCTAAAATTAGGGTTTTCTAAACCCTAAGTAGGGTTTCTAACCCAAACACATGGCAATTAGTCAAACGGTTAGGCTTTTAGGTCAGTTAGGGTTTCATTAAGTCGAGCACCACCCACTGCCACCTCGGGCAGTGGTGGTCGACGACGGCACACGGTGATGGTGGTGGGTTTTTCCCTTGATTAATCCGGCCAAACATGAATCATTCCACATAATCCCATCAAACCCACAATTAAATATAATAAATCACACGAATAACCACCCTTCACGGTGGCTGGTGGCGGCAAAAAGCGGTGGCAGGGGCGGCAACCACCATGGTGGGTTTTTCCCTTCATTAAATAAAATACAAATATTACCTTTAGAAACTGTCACATTCCCTTTCTGAATAAACCCCGGATCAGACCTATTTTAGGGATGATGACAAAAAGAACGATTCCCAAATCAATCCATCGTCAACTTGTCTTTTCCTCTCCCAACCACGTCCCACCAGTTACAACTTTCTCTCTCATCACCCCATGTTTATCTGACGTTTTACCATGCGTCTAATCCTCCATTAAATGCAAACCCCTTTTAAGATCTTTCAAAAATCTCTACAAAACCCGCTTCATCTTCGTGTGGCTGAGATTCAATCCCAGAATCATTGATTCCCCCCAAAAACTCCATTCAACTTCTTACCCCCTTCTCTCTTTTACCTAGGGTTAAAATTCTTTTACCTCCTTTATAAACCCATCTTCTTCTCTAAAATCGTTTACGCTCTCTGTTAATCGATTATTCTCTCAAAACTCCCAAAAGCTTTCAAGAACTCCAATTTCTCATCTCTCAATGGCGAAATCAGGTGCATCAAAGAAGCAATCCAAGGCTTCAGGCTCCATGAATCCAACTGGTTCCACATCTTCGTTGATCGCCTCAAGCAACTTCCGAGCAGTGTTTGAAGATCATCAGTCGTACAATGCCCCAACCAAACTAATAATCAACTATCTCAAGAACCATATCTTGTTTGGCCCATTTGACGCATTCACTGATGTTGTTCCCGTCTCTACATTCTTCAAGTGTGCTCTTTCTGCATACAGACCACTGGAAAACCCACAAGAAGTGCATCTTAACCTCATCAATGATTCTTTGGTCATTTTGACCAAAGAGATGTTCTTGACTGCCATAAACCTTCTGATTCATCCCTCCATCAAGATCTTCACACCATCCTTATCTGGCATCACCGCCGCACTCTACCAAATGGGTTATCAGAAACCGATACGAGGGATTGGTGAGTTGAAGAAGAACCAACTGCCTGCGGTTTGGCAGTTTGTATGCCACTTTGTCATCTGCTGTCTATCCGGCAGAACCGGAGGCATCGACAACATGGGTTTAAAGCTGCTAGAATTCGTATGGAGCATCTTCACAGGCCACGATGTCAATTATGGCTAGATTCTTTGGGATGACTTCCTCCAATACATTCCCAAAGAGCACCCCAGAGAGAACCCAACCGAGCTCACCTTTGCTCGATTCTGGTCTTTGTGTATTTTTGATCTACATGCGGACGCAGGCATCAACATGGGCAGTGACATCAACTTCTTTGTCACTAAGGATCTCAAAAGTTACAATCCCTCTTCTGATCAAACTTTATTTGGACCTATCCGCAGGCTCCCCATTCATATTCTCACCTTACTTGGTCTCGAGACTGCTGATGTCTCAGATCATATAGAGGCCACAGAGGGTATTATCTCATACCCTTCTACCCCACCTCTTCCTTCTACAACCATTCTCCCTGAGGGTACCGCAACCCCCTCTACCACTACACTTTCTAACATTTCTCAACGGAGAAAATATGTGGCATCTAAAAGGAAAACTAGCACGCCTAAGAAGAATGCCCCAAAACCAATCGCACCATCAAAGAAACGAAAAACCAAACCCACCACTGTTTCGAGCAGTGATTCTGAGGAAGATAGACAACCTATAGCTATCCTCAAGAAAAAGAAAGACAACCGAAACCACTGGCCAAATGCGTGACCGGACTGACTCTCAACAGGCTCCGATAGTCCTTGGGATGGCCGCACATCCATTCAATACTACACTCGAATACCACTCAACCTCATCATGTGAGATTGTTTCATCCTCTTCTTCATCCGAACGTGGAGACAACCCCCCAGTTTTATCTCAAGTAGATAAATCTGGAAATCGCCCTAAGGTCTCCAGGGCTTCCAGACTGCATATTTTTTCTTCTGAGGAGTTAGACTCCATCCTTTTGCATGTATCCCAAACACTTCAAACACCATTCCATCCGCAGGGCATCTCTTTCGCCCATGCCAGAACTGGACCGAGGCCAGACTTGACCACGGGTCAAGGAGACCAAGGAAGCCCAGGAAATCCTACTCTGCTCACATCTTTATCAGGTGGTTTAGGCACGATGAGCACTAATGTGCAAGGATCCGTGAACCCAAGGGACACCTTGGTGCGAACAGAATGAATTGACGGCGAAGATTCAAGTGACTCTTGTAGTCGGTATCAGCCAACTACTGATGCCAAAATCAAGAAATATGTCACTTTTAAAAGATCATTCCAAGCCCTCAAGGAGTAACAAGTCAAACAACAACAACAGAAGGAACAAGAAATCCTGTATGTGGCCAAGTATTGGGCAAATGCCATCAGCAATGCCCATACTGCTGCCACAATCCAAAAGGTTCAAACCCGGATGGATCTAATGGCAGACACCTTGTTAAAAGCTCAAGCTACAGCCGCAGCCGTAGCTACTTCAAAGGTTCCTCCTACTTCATCTCCTGTTCCACCTACCGCAGTCAACCCATCTCAAGACGAAGAACTGGCTACTGAACTCAGCTCAGCCCCAACCTTCGGTTTTGATGATGAAGACATCCAAGAGGTTAACAAACCAAATCCTTCCGATGACGACCTTATGATGTTCGAAGAATAAGAAGATTCCAGCGGCTCTCAACACTCCACTTCTAAGCCCAAAGAAAAGAAGAAGAAGAAGAAGGATGCGGTCACTAGGAAGGAATTCCTCAATCTCCAAGCCAAGGCTGATCAGATTTTGGCTGCAGTTAAACCTACCCAACCTCCATCTGAAGATACTCCAGGACCGCAGTCCCTCGTTGAGCGAGTTGAACGACTTGAGACAAGAGAGCGTATGGCTGCTAATCGCATCTCTCTCAAAGTCGAAATGGGAATCCGATCTCTTGATAACAACCGCATGGCCGATCATCAAGACTTTATGGCTGCAGCGGAACGCCTCATTTCTGAAGTTACCGCAATTAAAAAGGATCTTCAAGCAGCCATCGCGAATCAAGCTGCACAGTCTCAGAAAGTGATAGATGAGACTCATACTGCTTATGAGTCCACTATCTCTGTTCTTCAAGCTATAATTAATATACTGCATAAATCCCTTACCTTCAACTTCCATGGTCCTGAGACCCTCTAGCTTACAAAAGACATACACAAGCTGCTCTTTCACCCTACCATCCCAAATAATTCCCAATTGGCAGAAACACTTAAAGCTCAATTCCAAGAAGTTTGTGCCAAGGTGGATGGACTAAAGCAATGGATTGAGGAAGCACCGGGGTTGCGTTCCTCAAGAGGGGGAAGTGAAGAAGATGAAGAAGTCCACCACTCTAATGCCTCTTTTCATCAGAGTCCCCTCATCACCACTAAAAAAATGCCATCACCCCGGCCTTCACCGCAACCATCTCAACATACTCCAACTCCCCCCACTTCACCTCCTAAAGACACGTCCAAAAAGCCTGAGACCCCTCGTTACTTCAAAACTTTGGAGGAGAACATGTCATCCGAAAATTTCCACAGACTCCCCTGCCACAACTCAAAGAAAACAAGACTGGAAAGCAGCCAAGTTAGTTGAACTCATCTGGAGAGAGTGCGGATTTGACACCATGATTGATGAGTCACTAATTAACTCATGGGTCAATCCGCACCGCAGGCTGCTGGATGAAGACTATACACCACATCTAACATATGTTGTACCCCCCACTGATGGTTACTAGGACATTCCAATTTCACCAAATGCCAAATACTTTGCAGTGTTTGAGCCATTTGACAGCAGTCTTCCTACCCACAAAAGACTGTCGATGGAGTTTGAGAGATTAAACCGTTTCTATGCCAAACATTCCTCCTCCATTGACAAAATATGGTCTAACGACAGACCATCCGTAGTCAAGAACTACAAAATGCGGAAGTTCATGAAGGATGATTTTGTCCAGTATACTCTCACCAGAAAAGAGCATGAGTACATTCGCACCCAGACAGACTTCCCATGCATGAATCCAGAAGATTTTTTTCCTCATTTCCAGAGTGTTCCAGAACAAGGCAGAAAAGAACCCCAAGATGTAAATAGCACTTGTAAAAGTCAACTCTTTCTTGAGGGACACAGTCTTTGACTTTGCGAAGATTGACGCGGACATCCACCCCACCATCCTCAAGAAATTTGACCTTCCACCACTTGAACCTGCGCCAATGCTTACCGAAGGCTACGAAGAAAGATCTCTAGGTGCAACCAACTTCCCGGAACTTGGCATCATATTCAAACGGAAGACAGACAATGTCAAATACTTGATTCTGATGAATGTCGTGCACCGCCTGCCCAAGAAACAAATTGACATCTACAAGATCGCAGTAGAAAGATCAAAGCACACTACTGCTGAAGTCAAGTTTGAAATTACAAGGAGAATTACATGGCTGGAGAATGTTAGGAAATTTTGGTGGATTTTGATCAAGTTCCTCAAACTTGATAACTGAACCGGAGTTAAAGAGGTCACTTAGGGGGAAATTGTTGAATCATAAAAAGTGACCCTCTTGAACTCAACTACCGCAACCTTCTCTTTACTACCGCAACAGTTCAGCTCCCGCATCCAATCCAGCACCCGGAGTCAATTCTACAACTATAACCGCAACTAGTTCTTTTTGCTACCGCAGTCTACTAGATTAATTTTACTTGTCTTTTATGTAATTCACTCTATTATCCCGTATGCCTTGCACGAATGCTTATATAGTCTTAATCTAGTTCAGAGTCTCTATAAATAGAGACTCATTCTCTTGTATCGATAACACTACTTACTCCTTACTGATAACTTATGAACTTATTCTGAATATATTTCTCTAAGTTATCTTCTTCATTTCTCTATCTTTCTACTCTTCTTACTCTCAACTGCTACTTAAACATATCTGAATATAATCTCTCTCCGGAGCAAGTCTGTGAGACTTAATCACTAAGTTTGATCTTCCTTATTAACTTGGAGTGAATGCATTCCTTGTTACGAATCAGCTTAAGTGTATTCTTGATATAACAATTGTTGTCATTTCTATTTCTTTAAATTCTGCAACTAATTTCCTAACTCTAACTATATTATTGTTGAGCTTTTAGATCCTTTGAGATTAACCCTATTCCGCAATATACTTGTTCTAACGTTTGTTCAAGTGTGTCTCCAAGTTTTTCTCTCAACAGAAGGGGGTGGTGGAGGCTGAACATCATACATGGCGGCTGGAGTCCTTTGCTAGGTTTAGGGTTTGCTGGTGTATCATCACACGGGAGAAAAAGCCACCGAGTCCACAACCCATGCCCATACCAAAATTGTTTTCCATTTTCCAATTTCGGCCCATCCTTCACAAACCTTTTTCAACCACTCCGAAACTTACACTTTTAACCCCTAACTTTTAAAACTATAACAATTAACTCCTCGAGACCAACACCTTGCTATATTATTATTGATTTTAGGTCTACTATTTATTCGTTAATTTGTATATTTATTTATTTAATAAACGGGGTGTTACACCTTCGGATTGTTATCCTGGTTGATCGTATGATCGTGTATTGTGATGATCTGTTAGATTTGTATCCTGGTAAATAGGATGTTAGCATGTGGTATTGATCTGTAAATCTGTTTGTTTGTCTATTTCCTAGTTATATGTTTATTATTTATGTGTATGTCGACATGTTGTGGTTGGTTGGGTTGAGGCGGTCCTGCTTTGTGCTGAAGGTCGAGACACCCAGAGCAGACCAGATAGAATGTAGGCCATGCGAGGCGGTCCAGTCAGGCTGAAGGCCCGAAGGACGGTGCATATAGGCTGAAGGCCCAGTGCGGTAATCCAGTCATGCTGAAGGTCCTGTGAGTGGTCCAGATAGGCTGGAGGCCTGCGAGGCGGTCCAGTCATGTTGAAGGCTCTATATGCATATGTTGTTTGTTATTGTTATATGTATTGTGTGTTGGTACTTTGGAGGAAGCTCACTAAGCATTGGCTTATAGTTTTGGGTTATGTTTCAGGTACTTCAGAGGATTGCGGGAAGGTAAAGGCGTGACCGTACACATCCTCATGTTTTGGACTTATGATTTTGGGAAAAACTATGATGTAGAACGTGTTTTGAAAACTATATTGTGAAGAATTTATATTTTGTGTGGTTTTTAAAAGTTTAATTTTTTCATGATTTTATGGATGTTACTGGCACTCTTGCCTAACTCTATCCTGACTCATAGCATGCACATCATATAACAATAATTCGGTCATAACATATAAAGTAAGTATGGATATTTTGGGAAATCACTTTACGAGAACCAACTGACTGTACACATCACGTCTTCTATTTTCTTCTCCTGAAATGAATCTTTTCCAAAAATGCTTAGTAAAACTCTTAGTTCCATAGTTTGAGTATGGAATCCCACAAATGTTCATCCAAACCCCTCAACCCAGAGCTCTGGTACCAATTTGAAACATCCCTTAAACCCACGCTGAATTTTTTATTTTTAAAATAGTATGACATCATAAAATTACTTTCAGGATAAACCATTTGTTCATTAACCATTATTCATAAATCAAAGTTATAATGAAGACAATACGGAATCTCCAGTCATAAAAACTATTGATGTGTGTGTGTGTGTGCAATCCCACCTTCGCAACCTGATAAGTACTTGCAAATAGTTAATCCACAATTATGAGCACAAAGCTTACTAAGTTCCCCAAAATACCCCATACAACACAATATAATAATTAGCTAAGGGTCATTAGCTGCCCTGGGATTATTAGTAGTTGTAACATACACGTTCTGAAATTGTGTATTGTTATTATTAAAAGTGAATAAAATTGAGTGTTGAGTTCTAACAGCTAGTTTTTACTAGAAATGAAGTAAAACTATGTTTAGAATCACTCATAAAATGTTGGAAGTCTTATGAGATTCCAATTAATAGTCAAATCATGAAAATTTAGCGAAAATATAAAATTTGAAATAAGTAAAATTTTATTATTGAAAGTTGTAGATAATCTCGTTAGAAACATTTAGGCGAAAACCTCATCGAATTCCGAGTTATAACGAAGAAGTTATGACCAAACGAAGATCCGTGATAAATCCGGAAAATACCTTGTCTCGTAAAAATTTAGTTTTCGATAAACTAATTTTTAGCCTTAGTAATGTAAATGAAAGTTGTAGAACTCGTGAAAATAATCAACTTTCATATAAAGACCGTTTGAATCTGACTTCGTATGAGTAAGTTATAATTTTTCGAAGTTTCAGCTTAACAGTAGACAGCTAAAAACTCGAATTTTAGATCGAGTGATTTTTAGCCGACACAACCTAAACGAGAATTGAAGGTCTCGTCATTAGTAGTGCAACGGTAAAAAGTCTGACGAAAACGGACGTCGGATGAAGAAGTTATGAATTTTTAACGGATTTTCCTGTCCCGGTCTGTTAAAAATAATAATATTAAAATTAAAATCAAAATTAGCCGACGAAGTCTAAACGAAAGTTGTAGAGCATAATTCTAGCTTCGCGTGCATATAAAGAACGTCAAAAACGGAGCTCGTATACGAAAGTTATGGATTTTAGAAGTTTTTGCACATTTTTCGAGAAAATTCGTATGAATAGTGAAATGTCACGTCACCCTCGTATGCGAGGCTTCCACGTGTCGGACAGATGTTCGCTTCTGATTAGACCGCAGCCTTGCGTGTTGCCTTCTGATTGGACCAAGCCGAGGACCACTAAGCCCGGAGCACCTTCGCATGAGACACCCCCTTGATCACCCTCGCATGCGAGACCCACGTGCGAGCCACCTGCTGTCCGAGCCGAAGACCCAGCCGAAGACCCAGCCGATGACGCGCCTGAAGCTGATGACTCCTCGCATCCGAGCCTCGTTGGAGCCCTGCGAAGCTGCCATCTGGTCCAAACCTCGCAGCCACCGTCTCCTTCCCTTCGCTTCGGATCCGAAGCTCAGCCCTATATAAGGGGTGCGAGCCCTCTCGGCTAGTTTTTAGAAATTTGGCATTTTCACCCCCTCTTTCAATATTTTTACGATCCCGACATCCCCCGAAGCCCCGGTACTGAT
Organism: Lactuca serriola; assembly: GCF_051521515.1. Taxonomy (NCBI): domain Eukaryota; kingdom Viridiplantae; phylum Streptophyta; class Magnoliopsida; order Asterales; family Asteraceae; genus Lactuca; species Lactuca serriola. The sequence goes on along the minus strand of NC_136408.1, from coordinate 49,035,209 downwards.
TCTAAAGCCCGAAACACACCTCGAGACTCCCGAGAATCCCGAAAAATTTATCTTTTCGGTTTTGAAGCTCTACCTTTTTAGAGTCCGGTTTTTAGCTAATTCTCCCGGTTTTCAACAAATAAAGCCATATTTGGAGCCGATATGCTGCTCAAATTACTATTTTAACCCCCGATTATTTTAAGGTGAGTTATATGTGCTATGTGCTTTTCAGTGTTATTATTCCAGGTTATTTTCCCAGGTTATTTTTATTCGCTATTTTTAATAGCAAAGTTATACCTTTGACCATGTGATCAGTAAAAGGACTTAGATTCACGTTGGTACTGGTATGTAGCCTCTGGCCATGTAGAACATGTCTCGTAAGAGAATGACTTCTATTCTATGGCATTGGCAGAAGGTTAGATAGGACTGGTATGTAGCCTCTGACCATGTAGAGCATGACTCCGTAAGAGAATGAACTCTATTCTATGGTATTGGCAAATGGTTAGACAGGGCTTTAAGCCTGAAATCTACCAAAATGTTAATCCGAAGTTGTATATCTTCTGTGCCGTTTGGGCCAAAAAGCTTTATTCATGCATATCAAGCATGGAAATTGTTATGTCTCATTGATCGTAAATCTTTGAATCAAATCTTGAGTTGATATTGAAAGCGTGACATATGATACGCATATGCTATTGTTGTTCTTGTTCCCTTTTGCTTCTGTCATATTGATATATATATAAGGCATAAGATTATATTGTATCTATTTATTGAATTCACTAAGCATTATCGCTTATCCCTCTCAATATTTAACAATTGCAGGTGATGAGTATCCAATATAGTTTTATACTGCTGAAAGATTTAGAATAGTTAATACTATTTCTATGTATTTTAATGTTCATGTATGTATATGAATAGTAGATTCCTGGGTAGATATGAAATGTAATAAAACTTAGTCGGTTTGTATCCAATCCTTTGTAATCACTTTATCTATATAAAATATTGTTTTATAAATATGCATGTAGCATGTTTCGAGGAAGTAACTTAAGAATAATGTTGGAATAGTATGAAAGTTTGGGTCTTTCATAAATACGAAAGTTGGGGTCTTTCAGTAGTCCTGAACATCACATACAACACAACAATATAAACAACTATGGCTTATCAACAACCTTGGGGGCTATCAGCGGTCCCAATGGGCCAACAGCACACCTTGTAGATTAATAGCACACCTCACAGGTTATTAGCAACCCTGGGGACTATCAACAGTCCAGGAGTTATCAACAACTCAATTCACACATAACAACAATCAACAAATAAGACCTAGTTGGTCAGCATGCATATACTACCACACACGCAAGTATAGTGAGAAGACTTACCTCGCAAGCAACGACTAACACCATAGCTCTCACCCAACAAGGACTGATCCGAATTGGCACTTAACAACAATAAAGATTAACCTCTCAATCTACACACTAAAACCCTTAGTTTGACCAAAAGCCAAACCAATTCAACAAACCAATGGTCAAAGTCAAAGTCAACAACCATCAATGTCAACCAACGATCCTCACGTCGTGACCAGCCCTTGGTCACGTCGTGAGAGTACATTCGATCCGATTCCAACTCGACTTGCTCTAACTCAGCCAACTCAGTCACAAATAATCCTTTGGGCTGACCTCACGACGTGAACATCCTTTTTTCACGTTATGAGCCCCAAAAGACTCAGTGGAAACGGGATCTTTTGTGGTCACGTCGTGACACACCTTGTGTCACGTTGTGACTACAGTTTGAAGCATGAATCCAAAAAATTAAGACCTTAATCCATTAATTCTTTCACCCTAAATCTTCCAGAAGCGAAAGTGGACTCCAAAGGTCCATACTCGTGCATATCCTCTATCCATTCTAGGTCAAAATGAAGAAATTAAATCGAAACTCACATGCATGGATCCAATAATCAACCAACTTCTAGATCAAAACATTATCATACTCAAGGGACCCTTAGAATGCATAAAGTTGCCAACTTTATGTATTCCTTCCATTCAAACTTGCTTAAACATGAAAGACATGGGGCAACAACTTAGATCTAACCAATTTAAGTAATAAAGTTTGAGCCTTCAACACTTACATAGGTCCATAAACAATATGATATAATGATGTTATTGTTTCCTTGCAAGCTCCACCAATAGAACACCTTATTCTCTTATTCTTCAAGCCAACAAATGCTCCAAAAGGCCAAGAATCACCAATGTAATTAGGGTTAGGGTTTTTCTATGGTAAAAGAGTGTTGGAGGCTGGTAATGCACCCTAAAAAATGACTTAGAGGGGCTTAAATACGAATAAAACCAAAAAGATCAAGGGCTTGGGCAACAGCAGGTTTCACGTTGTGACACCTTGTGCCTCACGTCGTAAGAATGGTCCGAAACACGTTTCTCGTATTTTGTTTGTCATGTCATGACCACCCAATGGTCACGTCATGACACGTGATTTTCTAAAAAAATCAACCTTTGACTCCTTGAAATCCTAAATTGATCTATCCTGGAAACAGGTGTTAAATATAAAATTGTAAATAGGAAGTATTATAACAATAATTATAAAGGTGACTAGAGGAGAGTAATTATTAATGACGAAAATGAATATTAATATTATCTTGTAATATTATAGTGATGAATGAAGTAATAACTAGTTACAAAGATGAATAAAGAAGTGTAACTAAATGTAATGGCTTTAGAAGAAGAAAAATATTATTTGAGCAATATTGTGTTGGTTATATGATGTATTTGATGCCATGCCACATGAGTGTTGGAATGCATGTTTCTATGATGCTTTGTTTGAACTATTTGGGATATATACATTCCATAACACCATACTTATGATTGACCCGCTTAGCGTATGCTGGCAGTTGTTTATTTGATTCTTACTTTTACCTTGCATTGGTACATATAGCATGCTATGATGCATTGGAGAGGATGGGGGATTTTAGGTAGTTACACTTAGTATATCTTTAGTGATGATACCATTTTGGACTTGTGGATAGGTTTTCATCTACTTTTGGTTTTGAAAACTTGTTTGGTGATTTTAAAACTTTTGAAAGAGGTTGTTTTTGATATCAAAGTAACATTTATGATGTTTTTCAAACAAACTTTTAATAATACGTCCGTTGTATTATTCTTTTAAATGACGTTTTAAAAATAAAAAATAGGTGAAAATCACAATGTTACACCAACATTTGAAAGTCACACCCATCCTAGTATGAATATGCACACATAGGGTAATGAAAATATTTTTCCAAGATTTCAAGCTCTTTAGCTTCAATTATCAAAACAGCTCAAAAATAACATTTCATGGATGCATAATTAGGTCACTTAGCAATCAATAGGTACATAAAGTACCATGCAATGAAAATCAAGTAAAACTTATCAAATAAAAATGACTAAGTAGTGTTTTGGTAAAAAAAAAATTACACTAATAACTTTGCAACCAAATTAGTAAAAGATGGTGTGGTGTTTTAGGTGAAGATTTAAGAAGAAGATTTGTCAGGTGCTTAATATTTTGGAGGATGTTGAAAATATTGGACGTGCCCAACATCCTACAAATAAGACAATAATATTAAGATTTTTATATAAAGAAAATAAGTTAAAGAATGTTGACTTAATCGAAGATATGAGTATGTATATATTTGTAAATTGGGATAAAAACAATGGTAAATATGTAGAAAATGTTGAAAAGGATAATCATACATTCAAAAAGGTCAATATACTGTATACTATCCCAAGATAAATGTTGTACACCAAAGATGCAGTTAGATATAAATACGCTTAATAAATCGTATAAAAGCAATGAAAAATGAGAAAGATCAGTGTAAACCTAAATGTAAAAACAAAAACACAAGAATATACGAGGAAATCCCTTGATCACTCAAGATCTCCGACATAAAACCACGGGAGGTGATGTAATCACCTGCCTTAGAACTTAAATTAATAGAAAATGTTTACAAGTGCTAGCTGATCGTGATGTAAGTGTAAAAGAGCTTAAGTTTTATCAAAGAGTAAGTGAGAGCAAAAGAGAAAACGAGTGTGAGTATTGGATCAATTAGGATTTTATACATGTGTATATTAATAAACATGTCTAAATTACAGGGATCCTACTTGATCCATGCTTGAACCGGTTCTTTAGGATGACTTCAATGTTATTATGCTTTGACCACGCGTCTTTTAACCTGGTCTATTTCTTTTTTATAGAGTCTTCAATTTTAGCTTAAAAGATAACAAGAAACACGATGACAGTCCCGAAGATATTAACTAAATCCAAGATCTTATGCTACCATGGATGTTAGCATTAATTCAAGATGTTGGGCATAATAAAATAAATGTCAAAATTTTACCCACAACAAATAGGGGATGTATGTTCCTGGTAACTCACCTTAGCTCCCAACTTCTTACACCACTTTTCTTTAACGAGTAACCACCCTCAATCACTACCTATAGGAATTGAAATTACATTACTATTTTGTTCAAAGTAACTTAAGACTTAGAAGTACAAGTATCAAAAATCTAGATTATAAGTCACCAAAAACATAAGGAAGGTATAAAACTGGAATTAAGCTCAATAGAAGGACAAATCAACATCAAAACGAAGTTTGTTTGGCCGAGTGCACCGCGCTAGGGAGTGGCCACACGACACTTTATGTGCAGATAGATTCATGCCTCCAATTTTTATTTCATTCCTAAAGACAACTCCAATTACATTCAGTAATTAATTACATTAAGTACTTAATCACTCATCAACCAAAAATATCAATACCAATATGTAATCATTAACCCACATCTATAAATTTGACTTAATCCATAAGGCTTTCCCAATGATTTGGCATCAATTGGTCATTAAGCTCCAATTTATGGATGGGTACTCAATTGGATAAATGACTTAATAACATTAATAAGAACTTCCACCATGCACATTGATTCTAATACCACATCATAAACATGTATGGTAAGTTTCTCAACCATCCAAATTATAGAATCGATCCAAAATATATAAGACTATTATTATTTATGTCAAACACATAAGTAAGTTGGTCATGGTGCACTTTAAACATGTAAACAAATACTTTGTAAATGGGTATGGTCAGTTTCTCAACCATCCAAACTATAGAATTGACATCAAGAACATGATTTCTCTATTTTATTCTCATTTTACCCTTTTGTCTCAACAATCACTAGAACCACACTAGGGTGTGATGATTCTTCATGTTGACCTCCAATATATAAACCAAAACATAGAATCCGTGAATCTAATCTAAATACTCCTTATAACACCATTAATCGACATCAAAGTTCATAAACTCATTGTTTTGAGTTGTGATCTTCCATGAAGGATTTGCAATTAAACTTCTTCAATGGTTATGGAATTATATAAGGGTTAGATTATCACATCATCATTATCATTGGAAAATCTAGGGTTTATGGGGATTTAGAAATTCCAACATCAAATCTACATGAAATGGTGAATTTGAGTTCAAAACCAACATAATCCACTTAACTTTTCTTAAAACACAAAACCCTCGTCCTCAAATGAGATAAAAATCGGATTTAACTCCCAAACTAAATGTTAACTTCAGATTTTTACATAAAAAGGGAAAAAAAGTATACCTTGAACCACTATATTACTTGTTACCTTCAACCAAATGTGAAATTTGTTCATTGTGGTTTGTAAAAAACTTTGGATGGGGTGCAAAATCTTTTCGAATTGCATGGATAGTCCAAAACCAGAAACTTTATGTGGCTTTGGTCCTCTCAAACTCTATTATCTGTGAATTTGGTCCACATACAACCTAAAATGATTGATATACCCTTTCAATGATTCTTTTTAATTTCCTTTCCTTTTCTTTTTGTATATTTATGTTAATCCCTTCTCTCTCTCTCTCTCTCACAAATGTCGCATGCTTATGCAGGATTCCATGGACGAGTTCCAGTTTTATTGTCGACAGCTTCTCCAAATCGATCTACAATGAAGACTCATCATCACAATGAAGATTTTCTGATGATGACCTGTATGAGGATGAGCAGTTAATGTGAAAATGCTACCTCATCGACTAAATCCTCTTCCAAAATCGGTACTCCGCTAACCCTGTGAGTGATTCCTTACAAAGGGTATCATATTGTTTTACAATAGGGCTAAAATCAAGACTCACCCATCTTCACTAATAAGAACACTAGCATAAACAAAACTCGTCTGGAGGGGATTCAGCTATGAACATCAGTGTGGATGAATGAAGGTTAGCAAGAAATCAACCAACACCGTTTTCGATACCCCAAATCGGAAACAATAGCATCACTGCCTCTTCCTTATCCATTCAGTCGATCTAAACTCTGAATTGTTGGGTTTTGAGCAATCTAACACTTCCTAAGTGTGCATGAAACCCTAATAAACCTTGGATCTATGTTTGTCTAAATACATGCAAAATAATAATTTTCCAAGGTTCATAACCTATCTAACATGGCATGGGGGTACTTTTAAACATAAAAGAATTAGATGAGATTACATACCTTTTGATGATGAGTTCAATCCTAAGGAGTTTGAGGGCCAAGCACCAATAGTGTGAATGCCTCAAATGGAATCACAAATCACCACAAACTCTTGGAAAACTTTGAGAGAGTACACACACTTGTAATTTTCGGCCACACACAAAACTCACACAACTAGTGCCACTAGTGGCTATTTCATGCAACATAAGCATGCTTATATAGTGTACATGATTAGGGTGAAACCCTAATAACCCATGACCTTTCCTTTTCCAAGGATCCATGGGTTAAAAGCTCCATGGATCATCCATGGACTTCCATATAAGCCTAGCCCATTAACAAATGAATGTTAGTCCACACTATATAATACCAATAGCCCACAATCTAATTAGTCTTCCTTTTAATCTCTAAATTAATTCATAATTAATTTAAGACTAAGACTAATTAAATAACATGACTTCATATTAATATATTATAACTTATAATATATTAATAAACATATGTGTATAACTCTCATAAAATTATCCATAAATAGTTTGGATGAAATGCAACCCAAATGGAACATGCCGGGTCGGGTCAAGTATATACCAAATAAGTTATGGACTTAGACACCTTATCCAACAGACTCCCACTTGGATAAGTCTAATAACTATATTTGCGTATGTTACTTCAGGAACCAACCAACAATCGTAGCTCTTGAAAACTCTATTGAACTATGAAGCGCCATTTTAGATAAGTGATCATATAATCCTCTGTTCTCATGATATCAGTCGGACAAATACATGGAACAACGTCGTACTTATTGTCCAACAGTTTGTTTCCCGATTTTCGATTTGTTTGACAAAGAACTTAATCGAACACATCAATTTAGTTCTGACCAGCCGGTACATAGGTCACAACAAAATCATCGAGGGGCCCAGATATCGCTTCTATTTTTAGAAGGAACAGATAAACTTCGACTCATATGCTTGTTCTACTACTTGTTGAATTGTACACAAAGGCACGTTTTATAACATCAAGTTACTGATGCGTTTACGTGCAATCAATGCACAACCAACTCATAGGTAACAACTCATATCTCTAGGTTTGAAGATTTATATGATATTACCGTCTCACGATCACTCGAGATAAATTCCATGAAGTGATACAAGTGAGCGTGGGTTTATTCCAATACTCATAACTTATGAGCACTCATGAATGTTGTAACAACCATTGCTATGACTAAACCCATTTAGCCATCTACAAGATTCATGACAGTCTTGATTCATACCTACTTCCAACATATGAACGACTGTGGAGTGTTTAAATAACTTAGTCATTTGGAAAGAATAACCTAGCTATTTTGGAAGTCAAAACATGCAAAGTGAAACACAATAATAATCGAATCCAATATGGTCTCAGAACCCTTTTGAATATAAATAGAACCACCTTTTATTTATCACCATATTGATTACACATTATTAATTGTATAATGTTTCAAACAATCAACTTAAGACTTGAATAAAACAACAGTCGTCCCATGCTCCTAGCATGTACACTTTGTTTTTTCTAAACAATCGTTATGCCATACTCCAAGTATGCACACTATGTTTGTCTATGATCCTTACATTGTGATGTAGATCAACTGAACATGATTCCATTGATACTCATTTCACAATCCCAAATCCTTATTGTAAATGTGAGAATCCCCGATTCCTATCATTTACCAAAAAATTTGTTAGATTTTAAACTTTTATGCAATGTTCCTCTTGTAATGATTATGCACAAAGTCACCAAAACCTTGTCACCAGTCATTACAGAGTATTCCAAAGAAGGTCAACTTCTATGGAACGGAAGTCTCATATTCAAAGTACATTGCTTTGAACATCCTTCTTGCATTAAGGTTTTCTAATCTTACATAGATTGAATAACTTCCACCTATGGAGACATTTCCATAGTCCCATTTTGACTATCACTTCCGAATAAGAGTTACTTCTTTTCCGAACATGTCAATACGGTCCTTTCCGACAACTTACATCATACTTCCAACTTTCCCTGAGCAACCAATCTTTGGCGAACCTCATATTTGTCCTCGACAATTGCTTAATCACTTTAGTCATATCCAAATTCTATACTTTTCCCTTCTTAATGCCTTAAGCATTTGGAAAATTTAGAAAGGATGAATATTATAGCACATGCAATCGATCCTATATCCGAAGCATATGGGACACGATTCATGATGTTTGACATAAAGACATGATACTAGACCAGTCTTTTGCTACAATATTTTTATTAATTTGCCATGTTTTTAAAATTTAACTATAAAGAGGGATGCCGTAATCATAATCGAATTTTGAAAACGCAATATATATAGAATTTCTTCAAGTTGAACCATTCCAACATAAAATTCATATATATATATATATATATATATATATATATATATATTGACTAAAGATGATTAAAATCTCAATCTAAGCTTTAGAATTGAAATGAAGTATAATTTCCTCTCCCTTAATTATAGCAAAACAACTTTTCAACCCCTGCAACTTCACGAATTGAAACTTTGTTTTCTATAATTAACATTGCTAACTTGCAACACTAAACGTAATAATCATGCTCCCACTAACATGATGATTATCAGCATAACACTTATGCTCCCACTAGCTCTGACATATTTCCAGAAATCTGCTGGACTTCTGAAGTTTAGATTCATACACCCTTTCTTAGATAGCTCACATGTGTGTCTAAACAATTTTCAGAACTATGAAAAAGGATACCGTAATCATAGTCTCAATTTATTAGACGTTTGCCATTTCTCACAAGTCCATGTTAGTGTTCCGGTTAACCACACACGCTCCACTAACGACTTTTGAAAATGCAAATAACACAATTGATATCTACGTAAAATCTACTTAGTGAAAGCGTTTCCTCACCATCATTTTCATGAATCGGAGAGAAACCTTATGACACTTAGATTTTATAGTGTATGAGTTCCTATCCATGTGAATTTGTCAAAACCATAATCACAAGATAAGATTAGTTCCTATCCATGTGAATTTGTCAAAACCATAATCACAAGTTGAACTCTGATAACTCACATGCAAATTCAACTTATTTGAAGTAGGTACAAAAATAAGAATTATGTCAACACGATAGGTTGCAAACCTTAAGTCGTGTGCTAGTGATAAATTACAGGTTTTACTCTTGATTAAATCTTGAAACTCTTTCAGGATCTTTAAGGCTCCCACTGTCCCCTTGACATATAAGTTTCCCCAGTCAAGAACCATTCCTTGACAAAACAAATATTCAAGGGACAATGCGGATTCTTATCAAGACTAACACTTCACACAATTGGTCTTAGTTGGTCTTTGTCTCATCCAAGACATCACAACTTACCAATCTCAAATGTACAAGGGTAGAAACATTTTACTCTTACATTTGACTAGTGTTAATAAATCTTCCTTTATGTCACTCAATGTTACAATCTTGGAGTATGACTATAAGAATTGTTTTGGAACGAAGTATGACTCATCTTCTTGACTTTAACCAATCCAACAATTCATGACCTCTCTTCTTAGCCATAACAATGCACTAAGACGTCCTTAGAGTATGGATTTGTGATATGGTTTCATAATCATTAAGATGATCATGAAATACGATACTAAAGTACTCTCCCATCCTTTCAGATTTGAGAAACTTTTATCTTTCTGCCTAATTTGATTCTTCTCATTTGTTTTTCCATACATTGTAACCTTTCCAATGTTACAGAATTATACTTAACCTCATAAGTATAATCATATTTACTAATCTTTAGTAAATCATGACAAATCAATCTTTGTGGTGGACGTTGACCAGCAAACACCCAGTGTACCTAATTCCTTAGTCCTTCAATTGACTCACATATACATGTGATCAAAGAATTAGTCTTAATTTTCAAAGATGAAAATTCTCATTCATCATACAATACAACTTGTATGATTCCAAGTTTCTGTCCAATTGAAACTTGGGTGATGAAAAACTTTCTTCATTCGGTAAATTCAGACACTACCACAAATGAAGGAATCAAATCCACTTTCCAATATTGCTATTACTGGAAACATATAAGCAACAATTTTCCACAGATGCCATTGTAAGGATATTTTTAAAATAAATAAAATTAAAACCCTTTTTTCTTTTATTTCAAAACTTGGTGGAAAAACTTATCCTTACAATCCACATGAAAACCTTGTTGTTATCTATTCATAAGCAATATGTTATAACTCTTAAGCAACAGCTCAAAATTCTGATTGTCGAACCATGCGATCGAAACCCACCTTTGCAATCAGAATCAACATATACTTACTTTAAGCTTCCTATCTTTTCTTTGATTCTTAAAACATCAACAAGTGACCCATTCACATTATGTAATAAGAATCTCCAAATAGAAACTTAATAGAGTTAGTCAGTGGACTTTACCCGAAGTAGAGTCAAACCTCTTGACTTGATCAACCTTATGACCTTTCAGGTGAATAGGGCAGCTTTGCAACCAATGCCCCTTCCTTTGGCAACAAAACACATGGACCCTTTGGTAATGGCACATGAGACTATCTCAGACTTAGCCTTTCTCTTTACCATTTGGTCAACCGAGTTGACTATGGTCGATCCCTTTCCATTGGGAAGAGAAATCCTTTTCCAGATATCCAATGCTACCATTGTCAATGTCTATGTAGACTTGGGAAGTTGTTCTTTTAATCAAATTTGCTTTACTGGTGTTCCAAATCATTGCTGATTCCACAACACCAAGCAAATAGATAACATCATTAGGGTCATGTCATAGTCTGCCTCATAGTAGTCCCAAAGAGACTCACTATGTTTCTAAGAAAGTGATTGAACATCCAACTTTCACGAGACTTTTACACCCAACTCTCCCGGCTTGTCAATATGTGACTTTATCTCCAAGATGTGAGCACACATAGACTATGCTTGCCAATAGGGATTGATTGACTTTAAACATTTCAAGAACTTGTGGGTGAGGGAGAATAATTAGAGGAGGTGGAGGAAGTGAAGCATGATGTTGAGGGACACCATCTTCAAGAGATTTGGGAAGATCATAGTTGTCTGAACCAGGCATCTATAATGGGAGAAAATCAAGTTAGTTGATTCAAAGTCCTAAATATAACACCCAATATGAAATATTAAGGTTAGGACCCAACACAATATTTTATAATTTGGAAGAGGGATGTCGTAATCCAAGCTATAAAATATTTGAAGGTAGGCGAATGACGATTCACCAATTTCCACCATGAAAAACGAAATAATTTATTAGGTTTTAATTGGATTTGAAATTCCTAGATCTTTTGAGATTCATTGAACTTTTCAATGGCATGTTTCAATCTCGAGTGTGCCCTCTCAAATTTTGTGACTGGGATGCCGAGGATCACAAAACAAGGTGTGAATAACCATACCAATTCACTTGGTACCCTTAATATTATCACCTAATCAATGTGCCGGTTAACCACACACGCTCCGTTGATCTATGACAAACATTAAGTTACCCTTCGTGATCCTTACTAGTCCAAGTTAGTGTGCCGGTTAACCACACACGCTCCACCAACGACTTGGTAAGGTACAAAGTGTGAATTCCATGGGCTAGCACCAAATTCACATTTTTCCTAAAGTAACTAAGATTGGGAATTTAAATAAAAATATTTAGTTACTTTATAATAATCATTATACTTTTAATGAGAATTTAAAGTCATTGTCCTACCCGTTCGGCTAACGACCCTCCACCGATCAAGCAAGCGGTGGGTGAGACTGGACACCCATTAAGTCGCCATTTTATAGGCAACAACCTTATACCCACCTTATAGACCGGCTTCGTGAATGAGGCCTACTAACGGTAAAACGACTTGTTCTTATACATATATATAATCATTAACCATTAATCTTATAATAGTATAAGGGTAGAATTTTAGCTTTTAAAACTTCTAAGTGTTGGAATTAAAGTTTATTAAAGTGTGTGAAACTTTTCCAAATTCCAAAACTTAAGGGCAAGTTTTGTAACTCTTCAAAACTTTTCATTTCATAACTTATGAATTAAAGGTTCATAAAATGAAGACTCTTCATTTTATGTAACTTATGTGTTTTTAATGTGGGTTAAAGAAAAGTGACCTTTGGATATCCATAACTTGAGGACAAATTATGGACTCCATTAAAACACATAAATGATCAAGAATTAATCCTAAACAATTAAGCAAATAATTCCTATCATCTTCTAAATTCATAAGAACATGAACGTGATCATCAAAATTTCAAGAATTATATGAACACATAAAAAACATGGAATTTTGATATATGCTATTGTAAATGGATTAGAACAACCATTACACCAACTAAAACAAGTTTTAAAACACCAAAACAGTTTAGGGTAATGTTTCTAGTCCATTTCCAGCAGCAAAAGTCGAAATTCTGCATTCTGATCATTCTACTCGCCGAGTGCACGAACCTACTCGGCGAGTAGGATGAGTTTTGCCTTGGACTCGGCGAGTCCCCCCATGGACTCGGCGAGTCCATCATGCAGACAACAAAAATTTCAACTTTTTTCACTATTTTGCATCAAGTATCAAACAAGCAAGCCTAGGCTCTGATACCACTGTTGGGTTTTGAGCAATCTAACACTTCCTAAGTGTGCATGCAACCCTAATAAACCTTGGATCTATGTTTGTCTAAATACATGCAAAATAATAATTTTCCAAGGTTCATAACCTATCTAACATGGCATGGGGGTACTTTTAAACATAAAAGAATTAGATGAGATTACATACCTTTTGATGATGAGTTCAATCCTAAGGAGTTTGAGGGCCAAGCACCAATAGTGTGAATGCCTCAAATGGAATCACAAATCACCACAAACTCTTGGAAAACTTTGAGAGAGTACACACACTTGTAATTTTCGGCCACCCACAAAACTCACACAACTAGTGCCACTAGTGGCTATTTCATGCAACATAAGCATGCTTATATAGTGTACATGATTAGGGTGAAACCCTAATAACCCATGACCTTTCCTTTTCCAAGGATCCATGGGTTAAAAGCTCCATGGATCATCCATGGACTTCCATATAAGCCTAGCCCATTAACAAATGAATGTTAGTCCACACTATATAATACCAATAGCCCACAATCTAATTAGTCTTCCTTTTAATCTCTAAATTAATTCATAATTAATTTAAGACTAAGACTAATTAAATAACATGACTTCATATTAATATATTATAACTTATAATATATTAATAAACATATGTGTATAACTCTCATAAAATTATCCATAAATAGTTTGGATGAAATGCAACCCAAATGGACCATGTCGGGTCGGGTCAAGTATATACCAAATAAGTTATGGACTTAGACACCTTATCCAACATGAATCTCATATTATCCGTCGCATATCCCACAACACCTCTGTTTCCTGGCTCTCGGAAACAGTCCTGCTGCGTAACCCTACTTGTAGCCTCGTCGCATATCCCACAAAACCTTTGTTTCCTGGATCTCGGAAACAGTCCTGTTGCGTAACCTTACCTGTAGCCTAGTCGCATGTCCCATAACACCCCTATTTCATGGCTCTCGGAAATGGTCTTGCTATGAAACCCCAACTTATAGCCTCACTGCCTATCCCTCAACAATTCTATTGTCTGGCTATCGACAATAGTCTCACTACGTGACCCTCGCTAGCAACCTAATCTCCCAGCTCTTAGAATCTTTCCCACTTATATTATGGTCAGCAACCTTACGGTTTATTGGTTTGATGACATAGCCTGACGCGGCTACCTACGCTACCCACATCAGACTGGGGGGAATCCAGCTAGGTGTAGCCCAAGCAAGAAATACCTCTAAGGCGGTTATTAATGCAGACTATGTAGATGGTTATCGGTGATATTCCATTTACACGTACCTACAACAACAATCGTTTCGAATAACAATCTCAAAGACTGAATGGCGAGGTTACGCTTCTTAGCTACCCCGGTCCGACATTTTATCAACATCAGTGTCGCGCAACACTCTTTAGCAGCCCCGCTGCACATAACATTGCCAACAACAGTTATGCCGCATCTCACCGACGGATCACGCTCCTCTCAGTGAAGGAGCACCAAGCTAACTCAAACTGCATAAGCAATGTTTGGCTCATCACACAGCCCCACGACTCTCGTGGGCGAGGTTCGATCATTCTCTCTATTATTTAATGTATTGGTGCTTTATCTAGGCCGATCCGATTGTCAGCAACCCAATCGCATCAGACTAGGGGGACTTGACGACACACAGTTCATATGACTAGTTCCAGTCCGATGTCATTGGCCGCGTACCAATAACACTGGACTGGGGGGACTTGATGATATATGGTCCATTAGCATGGCCCAGACTGCTCTAGCGCGCCGACCTGGCCTGGCGCGCTCCTGCCAACCTTGCTGGGTACTCCCTTGCCAGCCTCGCTGGGGACTCTCCTGTTAGTTTATATGACTAGTTCCAGTCCGATGTCATTGGCCACATACCAATAACACCAGACTGGGGGGACTTGATGATATATGGTCCACTAGCATGGCCTAGACAACTCCGGCGCGCCAGCCTCGCCTGACGCTCCCTTGCCAGCCTTGTTGGGGACTCCCTTGCCAGCCTTGCTGGGGACTCTCCCGCCGGCCCGGCCTGACTCTCCCTTTCCAGCCCTGCAGGGGACTCTCCTGTCGGCCTAGCCTGGCGCTCCCTTTCCAGCCTTTCCTGGTGCACGATCGCCAGCCTTGCATGGTGCGCGCCCGCTAGCCCCGCCCGACACCTCCAGGCGGCCTCGCCCAGCTCCTTGCTAGTTGGGCCTGAATTGGGCTAGCCCAAGGCCTGACCTAATTGCCCTTATATAATGAATAGTATCTCCTCCATGGAGAGAAAGCTTTTCCATCAGGCTTCTCCTAGACCTTTTCCCTAGGACCTTTCCCATAGGACTCTTCCCCATGGCTCAGCCGCCACACTATACTCCGTCCGGGTGGCTCAGCC
Source organism: Lactuca serriola (assembly GCF_051521515.1). NCBI lineage: Eukaryota > Viridiplantae > Streptophyta > Magnoliopsida > Asterales > Asteraceae > Lactuca > Lactuca serriola. The sequence goes on along the minus strand of NC_136408.1, from coordinate 49,019,715 downwards.
GCCACCCGCCGCCGTCAACCACCGTACACCACCACCAGCACCAAGATGGTTCTCTCCAGTTATGGAGGACCATCTCAGATCTTCTAGCTGATCTAATTTGACCGCCAGAGTCCGCTCTCGGGGCACAGTCCCTGGGACGGCTCTAACGCGTCTCTCTGATTGTGACTAGCAGATATCCATCGCAGCCGAAGACCAGAAGGATCGCCGAAGGTCGATGTCACATCACTAGCATTGCATAAGCCAAAGAAAATTTGTACCTACAACCATGTTTGTTCTTGATTGTGCATAAAACCCCCAAATTGGATGTCATAATTGCTAGGGTCGACAGTGATAAGAAGGTCGTTGGACCTGTTCTACCTAGAGATGCATCTTTGATAAAGAGGTCGTCGAATTTACAGCTAGAGGAAGAAGAAGATACAGGTAGAAGAAAATGATGATCTTAGAGAACCTATATAAAGTTCATGCTCATTAATCTGAAGCTACGACTGACGATGCGTCGATTGGAAGGACGGTGTAGGCAGCAATGCCGACGGTGGGGGTAGGCCGCAGGAAAATATAAAGATGAGGGTGGTGGAGATGGAGGGGTGTGGTGGTGGTGGTGGTGAATAAGTGAAATTAGGATGGGGTGGTTGCATGGTTAGTGTCGTTTGGGGAGAGAGAGAGAGAGAGAGATAAAGAGATAACGAGCTAGGGGGAGTAGTTGTCATACCCCCGAACCAGACGGCGGAAACGTCTGAGGGCTCGCGTGACTTAAATTGAATATCATCACAATGAATATACATGAGTCATAACATAAACATCACCATGCATCAATATATTACAACTGGAATTGTTCACATCAAGTACATTGTTTTAACATTACATATCTATACATAAATTATGTCACAACTAGGAAATTCGATGCCTTGTTAACATTTAACAATGATAACAAATGGGAACCAACAATGTGAAAGCAGGCATGATGCTTATTATATAACGACAAAACCTCATCAAATAATTCATTATAGCACTACAAATGGTCAGCAAAGAATTGGAAACCTTTGAAATCCCGGTTTAAGTCCATTTTGGACTAGGATTTCCTTATTGGGCCTAATGGACTAATAAATTTCCAATTTGTCTATCTTGAACCTAGAACTCTCTAATGGGCCCTAATTGGACTCATATACATGAAACATCATATTTTGGGCCTTAATGGGCTACAACCAACCAAACTTAGCCCTAATGAGTCATAAAGGTTACACCTTGATTTATTTGGGCCAAGCACTATCTAAATTATCTATAATGTGGGCTTAAGGGCAAAAAGCCCAAAACTTCTTCTTTTTTCTTCTCTCTCTCTCTCGGCCCAAACTTCAAACCCAAGAAGAAAGGGGTTGAGTTTAGGAGGTGCCACCTCCTTATTACACACCATGCACCCATGCATGGACTACCATGTATCTAAGCAAGTCATCTCATCTTTTCTCTTCCCCTCTCTTCTTCCTTCGGCCGAGAACACACCACACACCTTCACCTTCTTCCAAATTCTCTCAAACTCTCACTAGAACATCCTTACACTCCCCCTCAAAAATTTCGAGAATCACAAGGGCTGCAAGGAAATCTCTTCTTAATATCACAAATCTAAGGTAAGTTGTTGTTTGATCCATGCTTTAACTCACTCCTTTTCATCAAAAATCATCTCTTAATCCATTCAAATTCATGATCTTACATCTTAGAACCCACTAAGTTCGAGATCCATCCAAGGAACTTGCTAGGGCCGAAAATAACACCAAACTTCTCCAAATCTTCTTCAAAACCGAAACCACAACTCAAGGTGAGCTTCATACCCCTCTATTTTCGGTTTTCAAGTGTTTTATGGGGGAGAATACAAGAAAATGTGTATATCTATATGTATGTGTACGCTATGTGTGATTTTATGGATGTATGTGTGTGATTTCATGTATGTTTGTGATGAATATGTTACCAAAAGGGGTGTAAACCCGAGATCTATGACATAAGAAAGGAAACAAACATAATCTAAGCTATTTTACACTAAAAAAAGTCAAGAATAATAACTTATAAGGTTATGATGAACATATTCTAACATAAAACCCATTTTAGGGCTTAAATTGTCAAAAATACAAAACTTGGGTTACAAATCGACAAGTCACGTTTTCTTGAGGGTCAAAAGGGTCAAAACAGTTTCTATAATCATTTTTCTGAATAATAAAATTTTCAAGGGACTCAAAATGTAATTTTTTAGCTTATTGGGCTAATTTAGGGCTTTTCGGCCCAATAAACCTCAAAATGCGAAAAATGATAAATTTAAGGGGCTGAAATGAAACTTTCTTTAAAACAGGGGGTACTTAGCATAACAAAGTCATTTTAAGAGTCAAAAATGCTTTCACAACCAAAAAGGACCAAAAATGTAAAGTTTTTAGATTTTGGGCCAAAACTATAAAAGTTGTGAAAAATGGGTTTCTAACCGAGAATCACCATTCAAGAAGGACTGAAGCTGTCAACAAAATAAATTTTGGATTAAAACTGTGTTCTCATCAAATAAATGATACAAAAGTGTCAAGAAAATGTTTTAAGGACTAAAAATGAAATTCTTTTATACAAAGGACCAAGTGTTATTTTTATAAACAAATTAATTCATTAATACAAAAATACAAGATCCACGACTACCGACGAAACGGAAAACAAATACACTTTCAACAACAAATATCGTTACAAACAAAGTGATTCGGTCTCGAATCAATACAAAACAACAAGCGTTGAACCAAACCATCTAAATAAATACGCGATAACTATGATGAGCAAACTTGCAAACTTTGGGCTTGGAAGTTTCAAATCATGCTTGTTGGGCCTTGCAAGCCCATTAACATGATCTTTGGGCCTAAAGGGAATATGCTTATGTGCTATTGGGCCTCATATGACCCGATTTCATGTAAAAGGACTTTCAATGGCTCTAATGTGCTATTGGGCCCTAGTGGCCCATTAGTATTGCTAGTGAGGTCAAGAAATCAAATGCGAGTTGGGCCAACGTGCCTTTCGCATTCCAGACAGCCTAAAATAACTCATGGAAATAACGGGACTTTGTACTCCCCTTTTCCTCATTTGTTAGGCTTATGAGTAACAAAGGTAAACAGATTCAGGACATTAATCAAGAGTAATCATGGTTGTTGGATTAAGTGAGTAATAACGGGCGACGCCTTTAAGGATCGTTCGAAATCAGTAGTTATGAACTAGTCATTTTCTAATGCGTGATTATAACAACTCACAAACCCTGATTAATCCAACGCCACCCGAGTAATCAAAATCATTCGTCGTGACAGTATAACAATTAAGAAATCACTGTATTTTGTGTATTGGGAAAACATCGGGTTTTCCTAGGAAGTTCAACATCTTCACTAGCGCGATTAACACTAAAGTTCAACAATTATACATGTTTTGAAAATCAACAAGCATATATTCACGGATCTTCACACTTTTTATAAACAATTATCTTTTCAGAAAATATCGGATTTTATGGGTTTTACAAACTACATCAAATCGTTTTATCCCAACATTGCTTATGAACTCACCAACATTTCATATGTTGACGTTTTTCAAAATTAACTTGTATTCTCAGGTATCAGGTAAACCGAAGAATAAGTACCAAGTAACGTCAGGGTGTTTTGTTTATGATATCTATCAGACAATTATGTTATGAATTTGTAATGTTTAAAATAAAGTACTGGATGTAAACAATATCAGTTGTACTATTTTAATACATGGTGATGATTTTATGTTATGATTCATGTATATTCATTGTGATGATATTCAATTTAAGTCACAAGAGCCCTCGGACGTTTCCGCTGTTTGGTTCGGGGGTGTGACAAATTGTTTAATAGATATCATAAGCAAAACACCCTAACATACTTGGTACTTATTCCTAGGTTTACCTGTTACCTGAGAATACAAGTTATTTTGAAAAACGGTCAACATATGAAATGTTGGTGAGTTCATTAGTATGTTGTGTTAAAATGATTTGTGTAGTTTGTAAAACCCAGAAAATCCGATATTTTCTGAAAAGACCATTGTTTAAAAAAAAGTGTGAAGATCCGTACCATATGCATGATGATTTCAAAACATGTATAATTGAAGAACTTTAGTATTAATCGTACAAGTGAAAATGTTGAACTTCCTCGGAAAACCCGATGTTTTCCAAATACATAAAAATTTACATTTCAGGTCCTTTGAAAATTTTAATATACATAAAAACAATTTTTGAAACTGTTTTGACTCTTTTGACCCTTAAGAAACCGTGATTTGACAACTTTTAACCCAAATTTTTGTATATTTGACAATTTAAGCCCAAAAATGGGTTTTATGTTGAAGTACGTTTAACACAATCTTATAAGTTATTATTCCTGACTTGTTTGGTGTAAAATAACTTAGATCATGTTTGTTTACTTTCTCATGTCATAGATCTCGAGTTAACACCCCTTTTTAGTTACATGTTCATCACAAAAACACATAAAATCATACATACATGCATAAAATCACACATCGCATACACATACACATAGATCTACACATTTTCTTGTATTCTCCCCCATAAAACATATGAAAACTGAAAAGATAGGGGTATGAAGCTCACCTTGAGTTGTGGTTTTGGTTTTTGAAGGAAGAGATGAAGAAAGTTTCGATCCTAGCAAGTCTTCTTTGAGGATCTCGAACTTAGATGTTTCTAAGAGGGTGATCATGAGTTTGAATATATTAGGAAGAGATTTTTGATAAGCAAAAGAATCAAGATCATAGATCCAAGCAATAACTTACCTTAGATGATGAATTTGTGGAATAATCTCCTTGGAAAGCCTCCTAAATCTCGAAAATTTGGTGAAGAGTTAAGAGAGTTTCTTTGAGAGTGTTTGAGTGAAATGTGTGTGTGTGTGTGTTTGTGTTGGTTTCGGCCGAGAGAAAAATCGAGGAGGGAAGAGAGACTTTTGAGTTGACATGCATGAAAACATGAGATTTTTGCATTGGTTTCCAATGGTTAAATGTGAGGTGGCAACTTAAAGTCAACTCCTTCTCTTTTGGGTTGTTGGGCCGAGAAAAGGAGAGGGGAAAGAAGGATTTGGGCCCTTAAATGCTCAAGCCCAAATTGTAAACTCATTAGGTGATTTTTGGTCCAATTAAATCAAAGGATGATTTTTATGTTCCATTAGGGCTAATTAGATTTGTTATGGCCCAATAAGGCCCATTTAAGATAAATTAGTTCATTTTAGGTTTGTAAGGCCCAAAATATTAAGTTTCATGTATAGGGGTCCAATTAGAGCCCATTTAAGAGTTCTAAAACCCAAAAAAAATCAAATTGGAAACTTATTGGTCCATTAGGCCCAATAAGGAAATCCTAGTCCAAAATGGACTTAAACCGGGATTTTTAGGGTTTCCAACCTTTTGTTGACTATTTGATGCGCTCTTATAAAGTGTTTGATGGAAGTTTTGTTGTTATTGAATAAGCATCATACATGCTTTCATATTGTTGGTTCACATTTGTTATCATTGTTCAATGTTTACAAGACACCAAATTCCTAATTGTGACAGTAGTTGATTTTATTTTTTATTTTTTCATAATTATTAAAGAGGGTGATTTTTTTTACGATTATTTCAACACTAAAACAAATATAAAAAATGTAAAACAGAAATAATAAGGGCAAAAAAACCATTTTAACCTTTTTAGGACTAAAATCACGGAAAGTTTCTGATTTTAGATAGGGGTGGCAAATTGTGCTATCGTTTTGTGTTTCTGTCTGACACGACACGACGCGACAAAGTTTTTTGTAACACGAACACGACAAGACATGATGTCGTGTTTTTTTTAATTAACACGAAAACGAACGAATTAAAAAACGACAAACACGACACAACACGACAAATATACATATACTAAAAACTAGTTTATTTAATGAATATTTTATCAAATATAACACGATAGACACGAAAAACACGAAAAACACGATAAAGAATTGCTAAATTGTGTCAATTTTGTGTCGAATTTTGAACACGAACACGACACGACATCGTGTTTTTTTACAACCAACACGACACGAACACGAATTCAAATTTTAGTTTCGTCCCAATTTCGTTTCGTGTCATGTATTTTTGTCGTGTCGTTTCATAAATTGTCACCCCTAATTTTAGACTATTTATGCAAGCTGAAAAGCATTTGAACCTCATCCAAAGTTTTTTACAAACCACAAGGACCAAATTTGCAGTTTGTCCCAAAAATATCAATACCAATATGTAATCATTAACCCACATCTATAAATTTGACTTAATCCATAAGGTTTTCCCAATGATTTGGCATCAATTGGTCATTAAGCTCCAATTTATGGATGGGTACTCAATTAGCTAAATGACATAATGACATTAATAAGAACTTCCACCATGCACATTGATTCTAACACCACATCATCAAGAGGTATGGTAAGTTTCTCAACCATCCAAATTATAGAATCGATCCAAAATATATAAGACTACTATTATTTATGTCAAACGCATTAGTAAGTTGGCCTTGGTGCACTTTTAAACATGTAAACAAATACTTTGTAAATGGGTATGGTGAGTTTCTCAACCATCCAAACTATAGAATTGACATCAAGAACACGATTTCTCTATTTTATTCTCATTTTACCCTCTTGTCTCAACAATCACTAGAACCACACTAGGGTGTGATGATTCTTCATTTTGACCTCTTGTCTCAAAAGGATTCTTCATTTTGACATCCAATATATAAACCAAAACATAGAATCCATGACTCTATTAGTAAAACACTCCTAATAACACCATCAATCGCCATCAAAGTTCATAAACTCATTGCTTTGAGTTGTGCTTTTCCACGAAAGACTTGCAATCAAAGCTCTTCAATGGTCATGGAATCATATAAAGGGTTAGATTATTACATCATTATTATCATTGGAAAAATCTAAGGTTTATGGAGATTTAGCAATTCCAACACCAAATCTACATGAGATGATGGATTTGAGTTAAAAACCAACATAATCAACTTCACTTTGCTTAAAACACAAAACCCTTGTCCTCAAATAAGATAAACATCAGATTCAACTCCCAGACTAAATGTGAAATTCAAATTTTTACATAAAAAGGAAAAAAAAAGTATACCTTGAACCACAAGTAAACTATATTACTTGTTAGTTGTTACCTTCAACCAAATGAAACTAAGAAAGCTTGAGATTGTTTTCTTATAATGAAATGAGAAATCTCCAGAAAAGTCCTAATGTAACACCGTAAAATTTAAAACATTTTTTTGCTTTTTAAAACCATACAAATTCATTCATAATTACTTTTAAGAAAACATTGTATTAACATTATCTCATTACAAATCCCAAGGTCAAATCATAATAAACTCCACGAGTGTGTGTACAGATCATGTTGGCGCCTTCCCGAAATCATCGCTGGTACCTGAGACACATAACACAAAACACTGTAAGCACGAAGCTTAGTGAGTTCCCCAAAATACCACTCTAACACATATTAGCCACTCAAAGCTATAACTCTGCTGACCCTCTGGTCAGTGTCTCAGTGGGACCCTCCAGTCCCAACTCTTTGTGGGCCCTCTAGCCCTAACTCTATGGACCCACTGGTCCTATCTCTGGAAACTCTAAATCATACATATCACATATCACATATCACAATAACACATAAATAGCATACAGATACACTGGCACATAACTCAACAGTACACTAACACATAACTCTGTTACCACTCTAGGTAAAGTATAGTGAGAAGACTCACCTCAGCTGTCTCGGTAAATCTCTGACTCGGTAGAAATATGATATAGCCTCCACCTAATCACATAACGTAAATACTCTCATAAATATAACTCTCGAGACTAGACTCAACCCTCTCTTGGCACCCTCAGAAGGGTAAAAGACCATCTTACCCCTCACTCGACACAAAGGCCCCATTGTTGACCAAACCCTCAAAGTCAACAAAGTCAACGGTCAAACTTTGACCCGACTCGCCGAGTGCACTTGGCCGACTCGGCGAGTCTACGCGTGTCCAAAGACCCCCTAGACTTGCATGACACGTCGAGTCTTTCCCCCGCTCGACGGGTTACACCTGGCATGAATCGCGGGGCCACCCCGACTCAACTCGCCGAGTCCCATTATGAACTCGACGAGTTCCGCCTTGAACTCCAGTCCTCTAATCCCCTATGACTCACTGAGTCATTCCCCCGACTCGACAAGTACTCACTGAGTGAACTATGGGGAAACCCTAACCCTACTCATCAAGTCTGCTCTTGGTACTCGGTGAGTTCATGTCATGCTCGAACTCAAATGACCTCCTGAGGTCAGATACGTTCCTCTAACTCATAGATTTGGCCTCCTTAAGCAATATAAATACGTAAAGTTTGGATCTTGATGCCCATGCAAAGACCCAAGGGCTCTATTTGAAGAAATGGTCTCAATATGTCACCCTAAGCTCATATTACCCAATGTCACCCCATAAAAATCAAGGGGCTTAGGTCTCTGGACCTCTTTGGATCCAGATCCGAAGCCTCAACACAAGAAGGGACCAATTGTACCATCATTCATACTCTAAATGGGCTAGAAACCCTAACTCTTAAGGATTAACACCCAAAACTGAAGAATGATCGAATATATACCTCATAATGAAGTCCTTAGGCTCTGAAATCCACAGAATAGCACCCTCTTCAGTTCCCTCTTGCCTTGGTCACCTTCTTCTTGCAAAAACACCCACACAAGGATCAAAAATGGCCTCTTCCTCCTCACAAACGTTCTAGATCGCTAGGGTTTCACTCAGGGGTCTGGTAGCCGCAAATGGTGGCTATAAGCCCCTTTAAATAGGCCTCAAACCCCGAGGATTAGGGTTTCATTAAACAACATGGACTCGCCGAGTCCACTAATCGACTCGCCGAGTCCGGTCATTAACCCGGATGGAATTCGCGACTCTACTCTGCGAGTCTAAGCATCAACTCGCCGGGTCTCTCCAAAATCTACAAAATAAATGAATAAATAACGTACCTGGAAATCCGGATGTTGAAATTCTCCCCCACTAGAATCAGACTTCGCCCTCGAAGTCTCTTTCCATAAATAACTCTAGATACTGCTTGCACATCTCTAACTCCGACTCCCAGGTCATCTCGGAACCCTTCCGATGTTGCCTTTGGGCCTGAACCAATGGCACCTCCTTGTTTCTCAAAGTCTTGATCCTTCTATCCCGAATCGCGATCGGCCTCTCAACATAGTTCAAGCTCGCATCCACCTGAATGTCCTCTAATGGAACCACCGCCGACTCATCAGCGATGCAGTTCCTCAACTGAGACACGTGGAATGTATCGTGAATCTGACTCAACTTCGCAGGTAGCTCCAAACGGTACGCTACCCTACCCACCCTGGCGGTCACCCTGAAAGGACCAATATACCGAGGCCCCAACTTGCCTCTCTTCCTGAATCGGATTACTCCTTTCCTAGGAGATACCTTCAGGAGAATGAAGTCACCAACTTGGAACTCGAGCTCCGAGCGACGCCTGTCTGCGTAGCTCTTCTAACGACTATGAGCCGTCAGTAACCTCTGCCAGACCTGTTGAATCTGCACAGTCGTCTGAAGTACAATCTCGGTACTACCCATCACACGCTGACCGGCCTCACCCCAACAAATGGGAGTCCGACACTTCCTCCCATACAACAACTAAAAGGGTGGCATACCGATGCTCGAATGATGGATGTTGTTATAGGAAAACTCCGCCAAAGGCAAATATGTGTCCCAACTCCCTCCGAAGTCCAGTACACTTGTCCGAAGCATGTCCTCGAGCGTCTGAATCGTTCGCTCACTCTGCCCGTCGATCTGTGGGTGGTATGCAGTGCTAAAATGCAGCCTCGTACCCAACTCCTCATGAAATTTCTTCCAGAACCTGGAAGTGAAACACACATCTCGATCTGAGACGGTCGAGATCAGCACTCCATGCCGTGATACCACCTCCTTCACGTACAACTCTGCCAACCTCTCAGCGGAAGAGTTCTCACTGATAGCAAGAAAGTGAGCGCTCTTCGTCAACCGGTCCACAATCACCCAAATTGCATCGACGCCCCTAGAAGTCCTTGGCAATTTGGTGATAAAATCCATGGTAATTTGTTCCCACTTCCACTCGAGAACCTCCAACGGCTGCAACTTACCATGCGGTCTCTGGTGCTCTGCCTTAACCCCGCGACATGTCAGACACCTCTCAACAAACCATGCAACATCCCTCTTCATACATGGCCACCAATATTCTCTCTTCATGTCCAAATACATCTTAGTGGCCCCGGGATGGATCGAAAACCTCGATCTATGTGCCTCCTCCAACAAGATGGTACGCGTTACTCCCACAAACGGTACCCAAATCCAACCCTGAAAGGTCATAAGCCCTTGGTTATCGGTGACGAACTCCGATACCTTCCGATAACCCGCTCTCTCTTACGATTCTCCGGTCTCATGGCCTCAGCCTGGGCCCCTCGAATGGCGTCAAACACTGGGGTCATCACAATCAGCCTCATACAAACATCTCGTATCCGGGCACCCTCCGCCCTACGACTCAGGGCATCGGCTACAACGTTAGCCTTGCCCAGGTGGTATAGGATCTCACAATCGTAATCCTTCACCACATCCAACCATCTCCTCTGGTGCATGTTCAGGTTGGGCTGATCCATCAAATCGGTCTTTTCATGGCCAGAAAAGACTGATTTGTTTATGCTTTGTTTTTTTTTAAATCAGAGTAATCTTTTAAAGAAAACTGTTGCGGAATTTGTTCCCAAAACATGATAAAGATTTATCAAAGCATTTCTTTAAAGAAATGTATTTTCATTTTATAACAAAATCTTGGGATGTCATATTCAATACAGACCAAAAGCATAAACAGAACAAAATAGACCTTACAACATTTATTCATAACTACTGGCCTGTAATCCAAAATCTCTCGTTATGTCAGCCAACTTATGCTCTAGTGCCATAACCTGTAATACAAAGAAAACTAAGAGGGTCAGGCTTGGGAGCCAGGTGAGCATATAGGATTTTCAACCCACAATAATATAATTATTATATTTAATTATCAAATAATCAATCCAATTACCCACCCCCTTTATCTCCATTTATTTCTTAAATATTTATCCTAAGAACCGATTACTCTTCTCCCATTCATTCCTAAGGATTGCCCTAAGGAATTGGCACAAATTTTAGTGATGCAAAGGTTCTTAGATTACCTATAGTGAACTCGCAATTCCCGATAATTAATGAACACCTAGTTCAAAAACACCTAATGAACTCCTAGTTCAAATATCCCTGGTGAGCCCAATCATCGAAGGAACACAGAGTACGAAAGCTCTTAGTTCAAACAGTGATGATAATAATGTATATCTCGATCCTGAAAAACCACTAATATTATTAACGCATATAAACCATATTTCTAAAACGATCTATCCCATCCCGTCGATCCCCACATACTGACCCTATACAACGATCTTACGAGATCTAGCCTAAGGAAATCGATATGAACAATAACTGACGAAGCTGCTTCGGAAATTCCCTAGCAGCAAACGAGGATCAATAAAGACATCAAATGAGGGGAATGGAATAAGTTTCACCACGAACCTTTGTTCGTAAAAGAAAGAACCACAAGACATTTTAAGTCATGGGTAGTTATCTAGATAACAATGCCTAGGCGTGGTCCGACTATCATGAGGTATTATACCTCTAGACTCTCCCTATCCAGCATGGAACTTTGCCTAGCAGTGGCCTGAATACATGAGGTATTTCACCCCCAGACGCATCCTATCCAGCAATATAACACCAGACATACCTAGCAGTGGTCTATTACCGACACACTTTATTAGGCAGTCTACGAAGTCCCCTTAATTACTTCGTGAAAGAAAATGCTGACATATGAAGCTCGGTCGATCACTTCATAAAAGAAACGCTGACATATGAAGCTCGGTCGATCACTTCATAAAAGGAACGCTGACTCCAAAGCTCTCTCAAAATAAAAGTATGGGGAAATACTACTAGAGTACTCCCGTACGCTCTCGTAACCGACACACAAAATTGTCAAAAAGACTTTGTAAATGATAGTAGTTCCGGCACATTATAGTACTCTGGTATGCGAAAGTCTTGTACCCGAGAACATAATAGTACCCTGGCACAAGCAGCACCCAAGACACAGAGCTTTGAAAAGGACTTCGTACATAAAATGTACTTCTGTACGTAGGACGTACTCCACGATCATCAATCTCACCCCACATGTACTCTTAATAAGAGACTACCCAAAGTCCAATCTTAATTGAACTAAACATCCCTATTTAAGTCTTAACCCATCACTAGGCAAGCCTACAATGCCTATATTCAATTTTTGATACTATCCCCGTTTAGGCAACGCCAACTAGTGTATACTTAACACAAGGTTTTAAGTAATAATATCATATATACACATCTTAACACATATTGAACCATATCTGATTCGCACATTGTATATCATCAAATATATCTAACACGTATTTTGGATAATAACAAATACTGCACATACATATGTATATTTCATACTTTAATCAATACTCTTATTAAAATCACGTTCCTAAAAGGGACTATACACATGATACCTTATCGAATGAACACGTAGTTCAAAAATACATAATGCGTACTCCCGGATCTTAAATTTGCCTCATTACCTAATCATATTCTCGGACCTAAAACTAACCTCTTGATCTGATCCATACCCTTGGATCTAAAACTAACCTCCTGCTCTGATCCATACTCTCGGATCTAAAACAAGTTTATCTCTTTATCCTTTTATCTCATGGTCCTACCCACCTTTTATCAAATACCAACAACCTCATCTACTCATGTTCTACCCAACATATTTTTAGATACAAAATACATATATAGTTTAACTCATTAAAACTTATATAATTCATCCATTCCACAATCATCTCAAATAAGCAACAATATATTATACACATAGCACGTATTTCATAGCAAATACTTAATATTTATGTGTTAGAAGAAAGTGACCACACACTCACCTGATCAAAAGATGATCGGGCAGCACAAAGGATTGTAGAAGTAGTATTCTTCGGTAGATCTGGAAGATCTTCACACACCGGGTTTCTCGCGGACAGAGCTCCGGCTCGGAAACTCTTCACTTCTCGGGATCTTCGGCCTTTGAGACTTGATTCGGGTCTCGGGATGAAACCGGGGCTTCGGGGGTACTTCGGGATGGCAATAGATGGTATCGGGAGTGAGAGAGAGGAGCTGGAGCAACCCAAACTCATCTGAACCTCGATTTCTATTTATAGGGCCATTTTCAGGTCTCACGTCGTGAATCTCAAATATTCACGTCGTGAGTTCAGTCGTCGCTGCATGCGTCATCGCAAGTTGCATCTGTCAGGATCCAGAAGTCATAAATACTGAGTTCATGTCGTGAACACTGTATTCACGTCTTGAACTCTGACAGTTTTGGAGTTTCGCGCCCCGAACTTCAGAAATTAATAACTTTCGCATATGAACTCCGTTTTCGACGTTCTTTATATCCACGCGAATGTGAGATTATGCTCTACAACTCTAGTTTAGACTCCGTTGGCTAATTTTGACTTTAATTTTAATATATTATAAATATATTACTTTTATATTATTTTTAGCAAGCCGGGACAGGAAAACTCCGTTATAAATTCATAACTTCTTCATCTGACGTCCGTTTTCGCCTATCTTTTTATCGTTTCACTACTATCGATGAGATCTTCGATTCTCATTTAGATTGTTTCCGCTAAAAATCACTCGATCTCAAATCGAGGATTCGGGCTGCATATTGCTAAGTCGAAACTTCGAAAAATCATAACTTCCTCATACGAAGTCAGATTTAGACGTTCTTTTTATGCACGCTCTCGGTTTAACGTATTCTATGACTTTCATTTAGATCGATAAGGCCAAATATCACTCTAACGTAAATTCACTATTTACGTCGCGCTGTGTCGTGTCGGTTCTGTCGCGAAATTTCGACAAGTCATAACTTTTTCGTTATAACTCGGATTTCGGCGTTCTTTATATGCACGAAAACCTTGTGACATATACTACAACTTAGTTAAGATTAATCAGTCTAAATAATCTTCCATCAAAAAGTCATTTTTGATGCTTATCGTCTCTAATTGACTAGCCAGGATATACGGGTGTTACACGGTGTGACCCATCCTTTTTCTTGACAAAGAGGATAGGCGCTCCCGACGGCGAACTGCTCGGCTGAATAAACCCCTTCCCAGCAGCTCTTGAAGCTGCGAGGATAACATCTCTGGAGGTGCAAGGCGATAGGGCGCCTTGGCGATAGGTGCTGCCCCCGGAACCAAATCGATACGAAACTCCACTTGCCTCTCAGGTGGCACGCCCGGAAACTCCTCCGGGAAAACATTCGGAAACTCTTGCACTATCGGAACCTCATCAACTGACCTCAGCCTCCCTGAATCAACCCTCGTATCCATCACATATGCCACAAACCCACTACAGCCCTGCTGTAGACTCTGTCTCGCTCTAGCGGGCGAACAAAATGCTGACCCAGAACGTGTACCCTCGCCGTACACCGTAATAACTCCCCCACTAGGGTCTCGTATGGTCACCAGTTGTCTCTTGCAGTCGATAACCGCTCCAAATTTGATCAACCAGTCCATGCCCACAATGACACAGACATTTCCCATCGCAATAGGAACTAAATCAATCGGAAACTCAACGCCGAAAATCTCGAGTACACACCCTCAGATTACCTCGGTGTCATACACCGCCCTCTCGTCAGCTATGGAAACTCTCAGAGGTCGACTCAATGCCTCTCGACTAATACTGATGTGCTGACTGAAAGCCAAAGATACGAAAGACCGACTCGCACTCGAGTCAAATAACATCAAGGCAGGTATAGAACTCACAAGAAAAGTACCTACGCATAACATAATATAAAAAAAATATCTCAAACATCAAAATAAATACATGAAAGAATACACACCAGCCACGACATCGGGGGCTGCGCGGACCTCCTCTACTGTCAACTGGAAGGCTCTCCCTCGCGCCTTCGGTGCCTCGGCCTTTACGGGCCGACTGTCTGTAGCTCTCACTGCAGCAGGGGCAGACCCCTGAGATGCTCCCTGAGCTGTCCCTCGCAACTGTGGACACTCTGACTTCCGGTGTCCGGTCTGGTTGCAGTGAAAACATACTACAAACCCCTTGGGGCAATCCTTGGCCATATGCCCTCCTTGCCACATTTGTAGCAAGACCCTGCTCTGCACACCCCATCGTGGCTCTTGCCGCACTTGCCACAAGTGCGCCCCTTCTAACTCCCAGATCTCGAATAAGTAGGCTTGGCTCGCTTGGCTGCCGGATGAGACTGCGCCGGTCGCCGATCTCTCCCCTGAGACTCAGCCTCCTCCCTAGCCTGGGTCTCCAGCTCTATCTCCCTCTTCCGGGCATTTTCCTGAAGCTCAGCAAATGTCCGGTACGTCGAGTTCGCCACGAACTCTCATATATCCCTCCTCAAGATGCTCAGATATCGTCTCATACGTGCCTGCTCGAAGGACACGTGCTCTGGGCAGAACATCGCCCGCTCATGGAACATCCTCGTAATCACTGTAAGAGACTCAATACCCTGCTTGAGGGTCAGAAACTCCTGGGCCAAACGCTCCATCTCCACCTGGGGAACATACTCATTTCATAACATAGCAGTGAACCTCTCCCAGGTCACTACAACAAGCTCAGCAGGCGAATAATGCACTGTCACAAACTTCCACCAGTCCTTCGCTCCCAAGCGAAGCTGGTTCAACGCGAACCAGACTCTCAAATGCTCTGGAGATGAGCAAGTGAAGAAACACCCCTCGATATCTGAAATCCACCTCATCGCTGCAATCGGGTCCTGGGTCCCATCAAACTCCGGTGGTTTTGTGTTGCTGAACTCCCGAAACAGCAACGCATCACCACCCTGCGGCCTAGACGCAGCTATGGCTGCAATGGCCGCAGCAACCACAGCCTCAGAAAGAGCAGCATATCTCTCGTCAAATGTATCGATCAGGGTGGTCTTGATAGACCCTAACATCTCTGGTATCTCTGTCCTGATGGCCGCAGCCACCTCCTCATGAATGATCATACAAATCTCCTCATCCCTATCACTGCTACTCCCTGGTGTGTGGCGTGTCCCAACCATGGTCTCCCTCTGAAATACGACATAAGAATATTAAGGACTCGCTCGAGTATAACCACACTCGATGACTCCACCCTACTTGTTCCTTAGTACTCTAAGGATTCTTACTTGGGTTGCACACTGACCCGGTGCCTTCGGTAGTACGGGACCAATACTACCGTCCACACCGCATCAGCATTCATCCTAAGTCCTCCTGCCATAGTCCCAAATTCCAAGCACTCTACTCTCTTAAATCATATGCTACTCACTAGCAGATCTCTCATAAGCTCCTCGCTGCTATCTAAACACTCTCAAGCATCCATAGCAGCAAAACTCCCAGACTAAGGCATCATATATCAGGCCACTCTAGTCCTAATAAGAATACCTAGTCTACTCTAGCATGCATAGTATAGCTCAACATATAACATAACATAATATATCTCATAACACTTATTGCAAGGGTATTTTGGGAAATCACCGTTCGGGCGCTGGCTGATCGTACACACGGCTCTGCTCTGTTTGTATCAAAACTCTTTTTTACTCTTTTAAAAATGTTTTGTTATCAAAAATTTTCTCAAATCCTCAGTTTGAGTTCAGATGCGCCCGAATATGCATCCGAATCCCTCAAACCAAGGCTCTGATACCAACTTGTAACACCGTAAAATTTAAAACAATTTTTCGCTTTTTAAAACCATACAAATTCATTCATAATTACTTTTAAGAAAACATTGTATCAACATTATCTCATTACAAATCCCAAGGTCAAATCATAATAAACTCTGCGAGTGTGTGTACAGATCATGCCGGCGCCTTCCCGCGTTCATTGCAGGTACCTGAGACACATAACACAAAACACTGTAAGCACGAAGCTTAGTGAGTTCCCCAAAATACCACTCTAACACATATTAGCCACTCAAAGCTATAACTCTGCTGACCCTCTGGTCAGTATGTCTCAGTGGGACCCTCCAGTCCCAACTCTCTGTGGGCCCTCTAGCCTTAACTCTATGGACCCACTGGTCCTATCTCTGGAAACTCTAAATCATGCATATCACATATCACAATAATACATAAATAGCATACTGATACACTGGCACATAACTCAACAGTACACTAACACATAACTCTGTTACCACTCTAGGTAAAGTATAGTGAGAAGACTCACCTCAGCTGTCTCGGTAAATCCCTGACTCGGTAGAAATATGATATAGCCTCCGCCTAATCACATAAAGTAAATACTCTCATAAATGTAACTCTCGAGACTAGACTCAACCCTCTCTTGGCACCCGCAGAAGGGTAAAAGACCATCTTACCCCTCACTTGACACAAAGGACCTATTGTTGACCAAACCCTCAAAGTCAACAAAGTCAACGGTCAAACTTTGACCCGACTCGCCGAGTGCACTTGGGCGACTCGGCGAGTCTACGCGTGTCCAAAGACCCCCTAGACTTGCATGACATGTCGAGTCTTTCCCCCGCTCGATGGGTTACACCTGACATGAATCGCGGGGCCACCCCGACTCAACTCGCCGAGTCCCATTATGAACTCGGCGAGTTCCACCTTGAACTCCAGTCCTCTAATACCCTATGACTCACTGAGTCATTCCCCCGACTCGGCAGGTACTCACTAAGTGAACTATGGGGAAACCCTAACCCTACTCGTCGAGTCTGCTCTTGGTACTCGGTGACCTCCTGAGGTCAGATACGTTCCTCTAACTCATAGATCTCCTGAGGTCAAATACGTTCCTCTAACTCATAGATCTGGCCTCCTTAAGCAATATAAATACGTAAAGTTTGGATCTTGATGCCCATGCAAAGACCCAAGGGCTCTATTTGAAGAAATGGTCTCAATATGTCACCCTAAGCTCATATTACCCAATGTTACCCCATAAAGATCAAGGGGCTTAGGTCTCTGGACCTCTTTGGATCCAGATCCGAAGCCTCAACACAAGAAGGGACCAATTGCACCATCATTCATACTCTAAATGGGCTAGAAACCCTAACTCTCAAGGATTAACACCCAAAACTGAAGAAGGATCGAATATATACCTCATAATGAAGTCCTTAGGCTCTGAAATCCACATAATAGCACCCTCTTCAGTTCCATCTTGCCTTGGTCACCTTCTTCTTGCAAAAACACCCACACAAGGATAAAAAATGGCCTATTCTTCCTCACAAACGCTCTAGATCGCTAGGGTTTCACTCAGGGGTCTGGTAGCCGCAAATGGTGGCTATGTAGCACCTGGTTCCTGGTAAGTACTCCTTGTGATTAATATTTTAATTTTATGCATTTTTGCCTTGGACTCGGCGAGTTGAAGGACCAACTTGCCAAGTAGGAGCGGGATAAGGTGCGGGGTTTGAACCTTGTACTCGGCGAGTCGGTCCCCGGACTCGACGAGTAGACCCTGTTTGGACAAAAACCCTAATCTGGGCATTTGCACCCTATTTAAACGCTCTAACTTGGCCTCCTTAGTCCCTAACACTTCCAGAGAACCGTAGAGAGAAACCCTAGCCCCCATATTATTCTTGAGAGTGATTTTGGCTTTGTGGAGAAGGTTTGGAGCTTAGAGGAAGGAAGAGAAGGTTGAAGTGTGCAAGGAGGGGAGGTAGATCCGAAATCTACACTGTGAGAAGCTTCCATTAAGGTAGAAAAGTTCTTACCTTGATCATTAGTTCATTAGATCCCCTTTGTGTCCCAAATTAGTGGTTTCAAGCCCTAAAACCTCAAATTCCATGTATTTATGCTTTAAGTTCTGAAAGGACTTCAGATTGGGATCTTATGGACGTCCTAGAAGTATAAAGTCTCTGTTGTCACAGACCAAGTTTCTGGAAAATTCTACAATCGTCTAGAGAACTCCGGAACAATCAAGTATACTCGAGAAGTCTCCAAAGAGATCAGGAATCCTCTACGAGACCCTGGAAGATGCTAGAATATTTTAGATGTCCGTGGAACAAAGGAGAACGAATCGGAATATTCAAGAGGACGCTAGACGAAGCTAGAACGACTCGGAAGACTTTAGAAGGATCTAGAACATGCTAGATAATACAAGAATGATTTGGATAATGTCGGGACGACTTAGAGATTTCTAGAGCATCGTATACAAGTCTACCATATTCTAGAGTCTTGTAAAATCTATGTATATAACAGGAAGATTCTAGATTAGTCATGAATGATCGGGACCTAGAAACTTCCATTTGAGGAGGTGTAAGGTTCCTATAAACAGGGGAGGACTCATTTGTCCAAACCATCAAGAAGTTGCCTTGTAAAGAAGTTGAGTTATATAATAAAAGCTTTATTGAAGTGTCCCTTGTCGTAACTCTTGCTTCCTAAGTTCGTTAGTACATCTAGATCGTCGAAGTTAGCCTGACTTGGTCGGAGAAGCACTAAGTGGCACACGGTATTGACTAGTCTAAAAGAGTCATCCCGTGACACGTGGTATCAGAGCCAGGTTCGAGCAAGCAAGAGACCATTACGATGGAAGCAGCAAGTGAAGTATTCAACATTCCCCCTGTCGTCGAGGAGAAAGGAAGGAAGTCCAAGAAGGGGGATCAATCGGTAGATGCCTTGGCAAGCTTATAAAACAAGCTTACAAGGACATATATTAACGTCGGTGAGATCCTTGAATGAAAGGATACCGTCGATCAATTCGTTGCTGAGATAAGTGACACGAGCGATGGATTGAAGGAGACCATCGGTGTCATCAAGGAAGAAGTCCTTGGACTTATCAACACCCTGCGGAGTGAGTTCCGTGAGAAGGTAGACGCATTACAAGTCAAAGTAAACCTGTGGAAGGCAACAATCACTGGAGGGACCATTGCAAGAATGTTTCCGCACACAGAAGCACCCAAACCATTGAAGTATGGAGGTAAACGCGACCCCAAAGAACTTGACGAATTCTTTTGGTTGATGGAATGCTATTTCAATGCTAGTCAAGTGAAGGACGACAAGACGAAGGTAGATATAGCCGTACTTTATCTATGCGAGAGTGCAACTCTATGGTGGTGAAGGAAGCACGATGATATTGAAAAAGGATTGTATACCATAGACACATGGGAAGAATTCAAGAGGCAACTCAAGAGACAATTTTGCCCACATAATGTTGAAGATATAGCGATGAAGAAACTTCGTGGGCTAAAGCATACGGGATCCATCCGAGACTATATAGTCGAGTTCACAAGCTTGATGCTAGAGTTACCCGACATGCAGGAGAAGGACGCACTTTTATATTTCATGGATGGACTACAATCTTGGGCCTACAACGAGCTCAAGAGGAGAAATGTCAAAGACATTGACGAAGCTATTGTCGTGGCAGAAGATCCAATGGAATTTCGAAAAGAAAGCACGGTTAAGAAGAATAGTGGGGGAGAACAAACTATTACGGAACCGGAACCAAAACAAAACACACCCCAACCTTTAAATACGAAAGGAAAAGAAATCGAAGGAAGAAACCGAAGAGAAGAGCGAAAGGAGATCAAGTGCTACTTGTGTGATGGTCCTCACTTGATCCGAGACTGTCCGAAGAAAAAGACTTTCTATGCGATGGTTTTGCAAGAAGAAGAAAACGAAGCACAAATAAGCTCAATGCGTTTTCTGAACTCAATATCAAAAGATGAGATAAAATCTTCTAAGAAGGAAGAAAATAAAGGAGGGAGTCTCATGTTCGTCGAAGTTAAAGTGAATGCAAGGAACACTAAGGCGCTAGTAGATTCTTGAGCAACACATAGTTTCATCGCAGAGGAAGAAACAAGGAAGTTGGGTATTCATTATACAAAGGAGTTAGGTCGGTTGAAGGTTGTCAACTCTCCATCTAATCCGATCCTCGGAGTTTCTCGTGGAATACCCATGAAGATTGCACAATGGGAAAGGACCATCGACTTGATAGTGGTTCCGATGGACGACTATCACATGGTACTAGGAATGGATTTCCTGGATATGGTATGTCCTTGGTCGTTCGAAAGAGACAACACCCTGCGTATAACCAAGGGATCAACTATCCATATAATTCCCTTGGAAAGAAGAAAGACAGAAGCTCGATCCTTTTCAACTATGAAGATGTGTTATGACCAGAGCAATATAATAAAGAAGAATATGAAGCCAACAGGGGAAGTTCGAATAAGAGAGGCACGTTTGAAGGAACAGGGATCCATATCCCACATGAAGAGTTACTCAAGGTTTTACGAGGCTGAGAGAAGAAATAGGATTCAAAGTACATCAAGAAATAAAAGCACGCCTTACTCGAAGAGATACTTTAGAGAAAACGAAAAGACACGAAGTAGCCCCGTGACAAGATTGAAACATATGTATAGAAGACTTGACGAGGACGTCAAGGGTTTAAGTGGGGGAAGGTGTCACGGACCAAGTTTCTGGAAAATTCTACAATCGTCTAGAGAACTCCAGAACAATCAAGTATACTCAAGAAGTCTCCGAAGAGATCAAGAATGCTCTACGAGACCCTGGAAGATGCTAGATTATTGTAGATGTCCTTGGAACAAAGGAGAACGATCCGGAATAATCAAGAGGACGCTAGATGAAGCTAGAACGACCCGAAAGACTTTGGAAGGATCTAGAACACGCTAGATCATACAAGAATGATTTGGATAATGTCGGGACGACTTAGAGATTTCTAGAGCATCGTATACAAGTCTACCATATTCTAGAGTCTTGTAAAATCTATGTATATAACAGGAAGAGTCTAGATTAGTCATGAATGATCGGGACCTAAAAACTTCCATTTGAGGAGGTGTAAGGTTCCTATAAATAGGGGGAGGACTCATTTGTCCAAATCATCAAGAAGTTGCCTTATAAAGAAGTTGAGTTATATAATAGAAGCTTTATTGAAGTGTCCCTTGTCGTAACTCTTGCTTCCTAAGTTCGTTAGTACATCTAGATTGTCGAAGTTAGCCTGACTTAGTCGGAGAAGCACTAAGTGGCACACGGTATTGACTAGTCTAAAAGAGTCATCCCGTGGCACTGTGGTTGGGGTTATTGAGGTCCCTATTGAGTGTCTGACCCCTTAAAGAGCTTGGATTTGCCTTATTGAGCTCATAGGGCCATGCATGCACGCAAAGTTTGCAATTTTACGTGATAAGCATGCCATAGGAGCATAAATCTATGGGTTAGAAGCATTGCATGTCTCAGTTTTAGTCTGTATGGGAAGTGGGTCGAAGGGACTCGGCGAGTCCCAAAGTGGAACTCGGCGAGTTCTATGAAGATGGTCTTAGACTCGGCGAGTTGGATGAACAACTCGACGAGTCCTATGAAAATTGTCTGGAGCTCGCCGAGTTGTTCTTCAAACTCGACGAGTCATATGAACTTTCACTGAGTAAGAGGGGTTTAAGTGTTGAAGGTCCAACCCTTCGTATCTGCACGCAGAATTAGCAGTGTAACGTAGTCCCAAAACCCCAAATCCTCTTACGGGATGTTCCGGTGAGGATTGGAAGCGAGTAGGAGATCTACTCGTGGAACTCGGCGAGTTGCTCTCGGACTTAGCGAGTTGGATCACGAGTCGGTCCCATAGTCCCGAGTAGTGAGTCAAGGGTGACTCAGTGAGTGGAAAGAGAGTCTTGGCGAGTAGGACCGGGTTAGTAGGAGAAGGACCCGGCGAGTCTGTGCCACGACTCGGCGAGTCCAGTCAATTGGGAGTTGACCTTAACCAAGGAGTTGACCTTGACCAAGGAGTTGACCTTGGACCAGGGATGGGCCAGTCAATTGACCTAAGGATATTTATGAGTGGCTAATCTATGTTTATGGGTTTGTAGCCGGAGGATTACCGGTGCAGCAGCCAGACGTCTAGTAGTCGGACTTTTGGTAGCTACTCTTCGAGGTGAGTTTCCTTCCAGTAGTAACGGGTCTAAGGCACCAAGGCCGGCCCGATTAGATGATATGCTAGTGTCGGAGTGTGGGCAGAGCCCGTATCTCATAGCCGAGTTTGATTATGATATATGCCAGTATGATAGATTTGTCTACACTCGTTGTCTGTGTGATACTTGTATGTTATGGATTAGTAGCTGAGTGTGGGCGAGGCCCGTATCTCTCTTATAGTGGAGTGTGGGCGAGGCCCGTATCTCTCAGATAGCGGAGTGTGGGCGAGGCCCGTATCTCCCAGATAGCGGAGTGTGGGCGAGGACCGTATCTCCTAGCTAGCGGAGTGTGGGCGAGGCCCGTATCTCCCAGATGTTCATTGTATGTTTGTATGGTATGAGGTATTATGGGGAAACTCACTAAGCTTCGTGCTTACAGTTTTCAGTTTTGGTTTCAGGTACCTCTTCTTCGAAGGGGAAGGAGCTGGCGCGGTAGCGGCCCATCACACACATGCCTCGTATTCCGCACTATGAGATCTTCCTGGGGATTTGTACTCTGACATTATTATGTTATGAAAATGTTTTCCATACATGTGATATCTTTTATGAAATGTTATGATCGGTGAACACTTTTATTTCTAAATGCTTTAGTAAGTATATGTTTTAAAAATGAAATTTTTGGCTCGTATTTTTGGGACGTTACAGGCTGTAAGCCCCTTTAAATAGGCCTCAAACCCCGAGGATTAGAGTTTCATTAAACAGCGCGGACTCGCCGAGTCCGATCATTAACCCAGATGGAATTCGCGACTCTACTCGGCGAGTCTAAGCATCAACTCGCCGAGTCTCTCCAAAATCTCCAAAATAAATGAATAAATAATGTACCTGGAAATCCAGATGTTAAACCTAAAATTTTAGTCTAATTTATGAAAAAATCCCAAACTAAATTTTATTTATAGAAAAGCACAGAATACCGGTTAAAACTTCGAAAAAACCCTTTTTGGTCGGTTTCGCAGATTTTGTCGGTATTATGTCATTTTTCGTTAGTTTGCTTAAAATTTTGGGACTTTTCCAAAAATTACATAATAACCAAAATATTAGGACTTTTTTGAAAATTACCATGAAATTAATGGATATTATTATTAACAAATCATTTATAAACATCAAAAATATTTTTATTATAAAAAAAGAAAATATATTTGTTGCTAATTTCTAGGAATAAATTGGTGATCTAAGTACTCTATTGCTTCCTGACCACTCAAACTCTCTACGTTCTTCTTATGCATTGTTGTGGGTACGATGGTGAGATGAACTTAGTTAGCATTCCTCTAATGTTCGTGTTCCTCTTGTGTTGTTTAACCTAACTACCAACCAACATTCATACCTTACATGTTAATCACCATCGGCTAACATACATATATAAAATGTGAAAAGTGAACCGTGAATGATAATTTATCTGGAAACAATTGAAGGGTTATTATCTATTTAAAATGTCATTCAAAGTTTACTTTTCACTCTCGATAGATGTGTGTAATTTTATGGTTGTTACTGAGTAATGTTTGAAGGTTAGGTGGTAGTTAGGTTAAAGAACATAATGAAAAATCTATATGTTTGTGTAATGATATTTTCTGATAACACGTGATCATATAGCATCATGCCTAATAGCAAATATATATTTATTGATTATGTATTAAAAAATATTATCAACTCTTGTATTAGTCATGCCTAACAGAGTACTTCTCACTATGACACCCACAACGATACATAGTAAGAACATAGAGGCTTTGAAGTGGTCAACAAACAATAGAGAAGTACATAGTCGGCCATTCTATTCCTAAAAATTAGCAACAAATGTATTTCCTTTGTTTATAATAAAAAAAATTATGTTTATAAATGATTTGTTAATAATAATACCCGTTAATTCCATAGTAATTTTCAAAAAGATCCAAATATTTTGGTTATCGGGTAATTTTCAGAAAAGTCATAATATTTTCAGCAAACTAACGAAAATAAACAAAATACCGGCTAAATCTATAAAATCGGCAAAAAAAAGTTTTTTCGAAGTTTTAGCTGGTACTCTGTGCTTTTCTCCAAACAAAATAAATAATAAATTTTAGAACTTTTTGAAGATTTCTTTAATAAAATCGGCTTTTCACGACTTCCCATTTGCATGCCGATTTTAGCCTACGCGCTTTCCTAATTGGCGCATCTTAGCCGTCTTTCTTTTCGCTCAATATTACTAGTCAACAAAGCGCAATTAACACAATTGTGTTTGTAGTCTTTCTTTCTTTCTTGTTTATTACAAAAAAAAAAAAAAAAAAAAACTCAATTTTTTGAAGCAATATCGTTCACTGATTCAACCACTGCAAAAATCTTAGGTGGGTTCTTCCTTATTCTTCCCTGATAATCTTCTCTGGTCCTTCAATTTCATCAGACCCTTTTGAATTTACACGTTCTTTGAACTGTTTGCACTGCAATTTTCTTAACTTTTAGTCAATTTCCTAAACTGAATCTCCGATCTTTCTCTCTCTACATATGGTTTTAATTTACTCGATTGATCCATAGCTGGTTGAAGGTAGATCTGAATTCTGAAATTGGTTAGTCAATTCTAGTATTTAGGCATTTTTTGATTGCATAAAAGACCACATGCTTTTGTTGAACTTTGGGTCTTCTAAAGTGGGAACAACCCAACAAAAGCAATTATCTTCTCTACTATTCATTTACGAGCTTCTTTGTAGATTGTAATCGACCTAGAAAAAAAAAGTAAAAGCGAGACATGTTTCATGATTCTTAATCTTATAGAAGCTAGCTGCTGCTCGATTTGAAGTTTACCCTAATTTGGTATCTCTTTGATTGTAACCCAGCTTTGTCGCCAGAGGAAAGTAATCATGAGTTGCTTCAGCTGTTGCGGAGAAGATGACATGCATAAGTCTTACGACAATGGACCTTACATGGCAAATAACGCAGCAGGTAACTTTCTACTCTACCTTCTCCACATCTTTCTATCGGATCACAACTTAATGGGTAGAGTTTGTATTGCTTAAGGAAACAATGGAGGCTATCGCACGACTGAAGCCGCACCAAAGGACACACAGGCTGTAGCCATTCAGCCCATCGCTGTTCCTACTGTCCAGGTGGACGAATTGAAGGAAATTACTGATAATTTTGGTACAAAGTCATTAATTGGTGAGGGATCATATGGAAGAGTCTACCATGGTGTTTTAAGAAGCGGACAAGCTGCAGCTATTAAAAAGTTAGACTCTAGTAAGCAACCAGATCAGGAGTTTTTAGCTCAGGTTTGATTTACACTTGGCACTTGCTAATATCTTCTATATATAGTAAAAAAGTTAGTTTAAGTTGAATATTCTAAATTGAAATACGGATAACAGGTTTCTATGGTATCAAGGCTTAAACATGATCATGTCGTTGAGCTACTTGGATACTGTGTAGATGGTGGTTTGAGAGTACTTGCTTATGAGTACGCTTCAAATGGATCTCTTCATGATATTCTTCATGGCAAGTGTTAATCTTTTTTGACTTAACGCACTTAATATGGGCAGAATGAGTTATGGTGATGTTTGTGGGTGTAGGAAGGAAAGGTGTAAAAGGTGCACAACCAGGTCCAGTTTTATCATGGTCTCAGAGAGTTAAAATTGCAGTTGGGGCTGCAAAAGGACTCGAATACTTACATGAAAAAGCACAGCCTCATATTATTCATCGTGATATAAAGTCAAGTAATGTGCTTCTTTTTGATGAAGATGTTGCAAAGATTGCAGATTTTGACTTGTCAAACCAAGCTCCTGACATGGCAGCAAGACTTCATTCCACGCGTGTTCTTGGAACCTTTGGCTATCATGCACCTGAGTATGCCATGACTGGACAGCTCAGCTCAAAGAGTGATGTCTACAGCTTTGGAGTTGTTCTTTTGGAACTCTTGACTGGACGAAAACCCGTTGACCATACTTTGCCACGTGGTCAACAGAGTCTAGTCACTTGGGTACGTTTCATGATTCTGTTTCTTTTTTTTTTTTAAAAAAAAAGAAAAAAAAATCTAAATTTGTTTTTGAATGTGAAAATAATGTGATCAGGCAACACCAAAACTTAGTGAAGATAAGGTGAAACAGTGTGTTGACACTCGACTGAATGGAGAATACCCCCCAAAGGCAGTTGCCAAGGTGTGTAATGTTTCTTTAATGGACTGAATGAACTGTCTGAATGACCATTTTACCCTTACAACCCTGTATAGCTGTCCAGGTTAAGCTCTTAACCGGTTAAGTAATGTTTGTGTGATAATTTATTTGGTAATGACAGATGGCGGCAGTTGCAGCCTTGTGTGTGCAATATGAAGCTGATTTCAGGCCAAATATGAGCATTGTTGTTAAAGCATTGCAGCCATTGTTGAATGCTCGACATGGACCTCAAACAGAAGCACCACACTTGTGAATTCATCTTTCTATTTATGTTGAATATTATATATGTTTATTGTTTTTGAACGACATGCTGCCTAAAGGTAGCAGATATTTATGTATGATTTGTAGAATCATTCTTTTATTTGATGTTTGTCAGCAAGGTTTTAAATTTTTTAATCTTTCCAAATGTGTAAGATTT
This sequence comes from Lactuca serriola, assembly GCF_051521515.1. Taxonomy (NCBI): domain Eukaryota; kingdom Viridiplantae; phylum Streptophyta; class Magnoliopsida; order Asterales; family Asteraceae; genus Lactuca; species Lactuca serriola. The sequence continues at coordinate 48,992,135 of NC_136408.1, read as the reverse complement.
CGTGGAAACTTTCAAGGATTATTTGCAAGGGTGGAGCCAGATGAGTGCTGCTTTTCTTTGAGATTACAGAGATGTCTTGATCTTTTATTAACAAGAAGAAATGGGAAAAATTAGAAAATACAGTTTTAGTCCACAACTTTAAACAAAAACATATGACACCTTAGAGGTTTGGAAGAGTACAGAAGACTCTTTTTACAAGAACTTCTAAATGCAAACAACTCCCGTATATTTTGAACAGGGTTTTCATTCCAGACGCATGTCTCGTACATGTATTTCGGATTTCAGAATATGGTTGTCTTATCAGTCAAACATTTCCACCACAGTAATTCTTAATAACCAACATAATAATTACTATCATAGCCTAACTAATGAGAAACACTCAGGGTACTACGAAGCCAAACACTTTTCATTCCATACCAGTTCGTTGGATTCTAGACATGGGTTTCTGTTTTGAATTGAATTTTCTCATAAAAAAAATGTAAACAAGAGGTTTAAGCCAGAAGCAACATATCCAGTACACCAGAGTCTCTTCACAGACAAATTCCATTTTCTTTTGATTCAAGAGAATCCAAAATGACATTTTGAAATGTAATGGTACTACACTTCGGATTTCCTTTACAGAGGAAAGGACCACTTACACGGGTAGGCACCCATCAAATCTCGGACCCATAATGCCTCATTTTGGATTCGTAGGTCGGTTTTGTAAAATGTTATTTTCACGATTTCTAAATTAAGAAACTATCATTTTTGAAAATATCACCAACAAAAAAAAGTACAAAATCGTTTACCACAATTAAAGAGGGATGGTGTCATAATCATTTTTTGTTATCATTTATTAAGTTATTATTTATATTTTATATAATTCGGTTAGTATTTTTATATTTTCAACATAAAACATATTGGGCTTTGGAATATTATTTCAAGTTCAGGATATGTTTTTAACACTTGATATTGGATACATAAACCAATATTAATCCATCCATGACCAACGACTCCATGGAAAGTCGTTGCCCCACCCCCATAAAGCTAAATCCACCATTGAACAATCTGCACACACATAAATTGGTGGTGTTGCTTATAGGGACCAACTACATATTCCTTGCTGTAAAGCTTCCCGATTAATTGATCTTCAAAGGTAAATCACTGTTCTATCGTAATTTATACATGTATTCATTTCTCGATGTAGATAATCGCTTTTACTTTCAACAGTTTCAGGTTTCATTAGAATTTACATTACTTTACTATAGATTTAATCATATAAAGCAATTGTTTGTTCCATATTTTTCTATGAACTTCGCTATCTGCTTATGCTAGAATTAATTACTGCCTTCTACTAATAACTCCAGAGATCGAGAGCGACAGAGCGTAGTTCCTACTTCCTTGGAATCGCATCGCTATTCTACTAGGGCGGGTTGTTCCGACATTGGCAGATTTAACCAAGGCTCACAAGTACTTGTCAAAAAACTAATATTGAACATGACCCTCATTAGGATCACGTCACGAGTCACTATCATGAGTGATACTTGATAAAAGGAATTTTTTTTTGTATCCTTAATACATGAGATGCATATAAGGACTTTAGTGTAGGGAATGTTATACTTTGATGTGGTTATAAAGACTATTATCAGGTGTGGTATGAACTATACAAGAGACTTATGTAGTTAATATGAGATTTGTTCCTCTTATGTGTTGGGAACTAGACATCTAATACACATTACCCAAGTTGAACATCAAATGAGATTGATTGCGATCTAAGTCACATGTTCAACCAGATGCCTGTAACAAATGGATAATTTATAAACTTACATTATATATTAATTGTAGCTTTGAGCTTCTGGGAATTAAATGTTGATATAACGACACAAAGTCATATATTACTAGGGGCAATGAAATGTTGATAGACGTTCACCACTATTTATACCAATCTATTATAGTATTGTGCAATTGGAAGATTGAAAGATCTTTATGCTCAAGAAACATTATATGATGATATTTGCTTAGATAATAGAATTTGATCATTGATAAATATTTACATTTCTTGTATTTAATTGGAAAATATTATTTTATGAAAATAATATTTTTACCGGCATAACGATAATTATTGTTTTTATAAAATAATAATTATAGAGAACAAACTAATCATAATTCATGTGGTATGAATTTTTAAGTTATGTACAATTATTTGGACAGTTTGAGTATTTATCTAAGTGTGACATATAACTAGCTAATTAAGAAGTAAGAAGAAATGACAATCTAATATGGAATTTAAAAATATGGAACGGTACGCGGTACTCTAAAATCACGAAATTGATGGTACCAATATTAGTACCGAAAATTGGTACCATTCTCTGTATCAGTACCGATAATGTTAATTCGGTTCGGTACTCAGAATTCAATTTTGATGAAATTCGGTTTTCAAGAAATCAGGAACAATATCGGTTAATACCGGTTCAGTCCCATGCTCATCCCTATAATAAGCTACCCCTATAATAAGTTATTTTTTATAAGTTGGTTTCCTTTACTTACACCTTGTTCCCAAGTTCAATTTAACGAGAAAAAATAAAGAAAACAAATGGAAATAAAAAGAAAGTAAAAAGAAAATGATGTTCATGAAAAAAAAATTATTTTTATTTTTTTAATTTTCCTTTTAACTTCTATCAAACTCGGAGATTAAAAAAAAAAAAAAAAAAAAAAAACTCCATATTGCAACGTTTTGACGAATTGACCGATATAACCCTTTAACCTAATACACATTACACGATACAAACAGCGCCTGTAACAAAAGACGCCTCATTTGTGCTGCTTCTCTCCATCGCCTCTCTCCTGTGAAGCCACCGGCCGGAGCGCCGCACCCCACAGCTGCCGGAGACCTTCGACCTTCAACCCCACAGCTACAGGTTCGTTTCTTCCTGCATTCGTTCTATTTTTTTTCTTCTGCTGTAGCTCTTTCTTCTTATCGCCTGCTTTCTGTTACCTTCGAACCCCAGCCCATGAATTTCTCCATTGAAATCTGGACCATAAAAGTGAATTAGTGCATGCATCGTGTAAGGTGTATTATGTTAACCTTCATGGTTTTTCAGACTTTATTTCTGTGAATGCATATTCCAGAAAGGGTTTATTTCAAAATATAAGTTAATGCTTTAATTTTCTTCATTGGATATCATCTGTTGCTGTTCTTTCAATTTGCTTATTCTTCTTTCTTGGATTTTGTATTTATCGTAGTTTTCCCAACACTCAATGGGGAGAGGAAAACCTCTTCTTGTAAGCTCTGTAACAGAGCTGAAGAAAAAAGAAAAGAAAGAGAAGAAGGCAAAATCAGGTGGATTCGAATCCTTAAACCTAAGCTCCAATGTCTTCAGAGGCGTTAAACGCAAGGGATACCGAATTCCCACACCAATACAACGCAAAACAATGCCTCTAATTCTCTCTGGAGCCGATGTTGTTGCCATGGCAAGAACAGGGTCCGGTAAAACAGCAGCTTTTTTAGTCCCCATGCTTGAGAGACTGCAGCAACATGTCTCTCAGTCTGGTATCAGAGCCCTAATCTTATCACCAACACGCGATCTTGCTCTTCAAACACTTAAGTTCACTCAAGAACTTGGCAAATTCACAGACCTTCGTGTTAGTTTACTAGTTGGTGGTGATAGTATGGAAAGTCAATTTGAAGAATTGGCACAAAGCCCTGATATCATAATAGCAACTCCTGGAAGACTCATGCATCATTTAGAAGAAGTGGATGACATGTCATTAAGGTCAGTTGAATATGTAGTGTTTGATGAAGCCGATAGTCTTTTCAGCATGGGGTTTGCTGAACAGTTGCACAGAATCCTTCAACAGCTAGGTGACAATAGACAGACTTTACTCTTCAGTGCAACTTTACCAAGTGCTCTAGCCGAGTTTGCAAAAGCAGGGCTGAGGGACCCGCAACTTGTTAGGCTCGATTTGGAGACTAAAATAAGTCCTGATTTGAAACTTACTTTCTTTTCATTAAGACAAGAAGAAAAGCTAGCTGCTTTGTTGTATTTGATTAGAGAACATGTAAGATCAGATGAACAATCTTTAATATTTGTGTCTACAAAGCATCATGTCCAGTTTCTTGATCATTTGTTAAGAGAAGAAGGTATAGAACCTTCTGTTTGTTATGGTGACATGGATCAAGATGATAGAAAGATTAACGTGGCAAGATTTCGATCAAGAAAAACCATGTTTCTTATAGTGACAGATGTTGCTGCTAGAGGGATTGATATCCCACTTCTTGACAATGTTATAAACTGGGATTTCCCTCCAAAACCGAAGCTTTTCGTGCACCGGGTGGGCCGAGCTGCACGGGCGGGTCGAACGGGTACTGCTTTTTCCTTTGTGACATCTGAAGACATGGCTTATCTTCTTGATTTGCATCTTTTTCTTTCAAAACCAATCAAACCTGCACCTACTGAAGAAGAGGTTTTGAGAGACATGAAAGGGGTTATGGAGAGAATTGAGGAGGCGATGTTGAATGGTGAAACGGTTTTTGGGAGGTTTCCACAAACAGCTATTGATCTTGTTGCAGATAGGGTTCGTGAGATTCTTGATTCATCTACTGAATTGGATTGTTTGTTGAGGCCTTGTCAAAGGGCTTTTAGGTTGTATATGAAAACTAAAGAGAAGCCTTCTAGAGAGAGTATTAAAAGAGCTAAGAATATGCCACGTGAAGGCTTGCATCCCATGTTTATTAAACAATTGGGTGGCAATGAGTTATCTGCATTAGCATTTTCTGAGAGCCTAAAAGCGTACAGGTGAATTGTTTTGTTAAAGATGTGTAGTTGACTTTTTGACTTTTTGTTCCTTTTGACTCATAGCTTAACTAATTTCAGAGCAAAGCAAACTGTCTTGGAATCTGAAGGTCATGCTGCCAAAGCAAAGCATCTGCAGGTAATAACAGATTTATTCCTTGTTATATAAATTTTTAATACTAATAAGAGTTTGTTAGCATTTTCGGAGACATGAAGTTGTTTTGAAAGCATTTTGTTAGTATATTAATTTCAATTTTTGCATATATTTAATATTTTCAGGGACCTTCTAGCCAGTGGGTAGATGTAATGAAGATGAAAAGAGCTATTCATGAGAAGATCATTAATAAAGTAAATCAGCAGCACTCTAACACTCAAGCAGCAAAGGTGAATCCCATATTTATTTCTTTTCATTCAAACAAGATAGTTCAAATCATTGATTTAATTATTTTTCCAATTCTTTATTCTTTTATGTGATATGGCTTTGCAGGAAGTTGAAGATATAGATAATGCATCACTAAAGAAGGGAAAGAAAGGTTTGTGAATTGTGTATACTTGTTTTATGTACTTTTTTATATTAGAGAGCAGAGACATAGTAAAAGTTTACATTATCTAGAGTTGATAATTAATTGATATTTATGGCAGTTTCTGGTAGTAAAAGGAAGGCACAAAGCTTCAGGGATGAGGAGTTTTTTATAAGTTCAGTGCCAACAAATCAAGTAACTTTTCATTCCCCTTACTCTGTAACATTCTCTCTCTCTCTCTCTCTCTCTCTCTATATATATATATATATATATATATATATATATATATATATATATATATATATATATTTATCTTTAATAAAATTACAAGAATGATATTTTTATCCAATCTTGATATCTTTTTGCAGCATTTTGAGGCAGGTCTCTCAGTCAGAAATAACGGAGGCTTTGTTTCCAACAGGTAAATATCAATAAATAAATGCTTCTGATCATTTTTATAAAAAAAATTGGTATTATTTATGATATAAAGTTGAAAACTTGTATTGATTGATGAAATAGGTTGGAGTCTGCTGTTCTTGACTTAGCTGCAGATGATAGCAGCGGATTACAAAAACAGAAATCCTCCTTCCATTGGGATAAGGTTTGACTTTTTTTTTTTTTTTTTTTTTTCTAAATATTTATTCCACTTTTTTACTTATATCTAAACTGTTTATATGTGTGATTACAGAGGAGTAAAAAGTATGTCAAGTTGAACAATGGTGACCGTGTGTCAGCTAGTGGGAAGGTATTTTCAAATAAAAAATTATTTTTTATTTGAATTTTGGTTGTGAAAATATGTTTGTACTATTTTATTTACTTGTGTGTATGTACAGATAATAACAGAGAGTGGTAAAAAAGGGAAGGCGAATAAAACAGGAATATATAAAAGATGGAAAGAAAAGTCACACAGTAAGATATCTTTTCAAGGATCAAACAATGAAGGTAGTAGTAGTACTAGTGCTATGGAATCTACAAGTCTCAAAGGTATATCATATATAATATGCATACAGTTGACTTTTTAAAATATATATATATATATATATATATATATATATATATATATATATATATATATATATTTAAATTTTATAAAAAAATGCAGGAGGTGGAATGCAAAGGGGACGTAATAACAGAGGATTTAAAGGTCGTATGGTTCCTAATGCTCATGTGAGGTCAGAAGTTAAAAATCTTGAACAGGTTAGGAAAGATAGGCAAACAAAAGCAACTAAAGCTGCTTTTATGAAGAGTAATCCCAAAAAAGGGAAGAAAACGGGGAAATTTGGTAATAAAAGGGGAAAGGGAAGGAAGTGATTTGAAAATTTTCATGTGGTTGAGGTTTAGGAGTTTGATGTTTTGTTTGTTTGTTTGTGTCAGTTGAATGTTAATCGGGAATATTTTTTGAAATTTTTTATATAGGTAAAGTATAAGTATATTTTGCGATCACATGAAGAAAACATGTAGACTGTGAATGTTTTTGTGATGCATGCTTTACACAATTTTGTGATATTTATTTGTTAGGTGATGTTTGGTTACAATTTTTCTTGATTGTTTTTTGTAGCAATTTGAGAATTGTGGCTGAAGAATAAATTGTTAAATTATTGAAGCGTGTGATCTACAATTTGAACAAGAGTAATATTTATTTATAAAAAGAAAAGGAAAGGGTAGGGGTTGTTCAATGTTAACGAGTGAGGTTTTACTTTTTCGATTATAAAATTCAACAAGCCAACAAACGCCAGCAAAGATTATTCTACTACATTTCTTTTGTCTTCTTATATCAATTAAATATTTAAACCATTATATGAACAGGTCCATCATTTGATTCTGACAAAAAATGTTCAATTCTTTTTGGATAATCAAAATAAAAATTCAAAGTCCATTGCTTGAACAGGTCCATCATTGTATATACTACATATGTATGCAATAGTAATTAGCAATTTAACATGCAAATACTTATTATTGCTTGAGCGTAATATATTTTTTCTTAAAAGATTACATGTTTAAAATTTAAAAAAAGTTAAATTAAATAAAGGCATATAAATTATTTCTATATTTGTTAAACTTACAACTAGTTTGTCATGTTGTGAAATTATGTTCTTCAAAATCGTAGAAATCTACGTTTTATTTCATAATTAAAATATCGTATAACATTATTGAGCATAATATTCTTCCTCATTAGATTAGGTACCCATGATAGGTTGGCTAATTGGAAGTTGGAATATTATTATTTCCACCTAATAATATCCCATCTAGGGCATGTTCAATGTTCAAAACCCAAACTATTTACAAGCTTTCATATTTCATTTACAAATTTTGTAAACTCACTATCTTTTCATTATTCACAATATTTGATTATCTTATACCGATTATTCTCACATTAAAAAAAGTCATAAGTTACAACTGAATCTTTTTAGCATTTTTTTTTCTAACAATTATTAGTGATCGAATTATATTTTAGATTTTTTGAAAAGATCTTTTATGATTTATAAAATATCTATGTATATCTATATATAGTTATAGTCTACTCGATTTCCAACTTCCCATTTGCATCCCGATTTTAGCCTACGCGCTTTCCTAATTGGCTTATCTTAGCCGTCTGTCTTCTCGCTCGCTCAATATTACTAGCCAACAAAGCGTAATTAACACAATTGTGTTTGTAATCTTTCTTTCTTTCTTTCTTTTCTATTGCTTATTACAAAAAAAAAAACTCATTTTTTTTGAAGCAATATCGTTCACTGAGTCAACCACTGCAAAAATCTTAGGTAGGTTCTTCCTTATTCTTCCCTGATAATCTTCTCTGGTTCTTCAGTTTCATCAGACCCTTTTGATTTTACATGTTCTTTGAACTGTTTGCACTGCAATTTTCTTAAATTTTAGTCAATTTCCTAAACTGAATCTCCGATCTTTCTCTCTCTACATATGGTTTTAATTTACTCGATTGATCCATAGCTGGTTGAAGGTAGATCTGAATTCTGAAATTGGTTAGTCAATTCTAGTATTTAGGCATTTTTTGATTGCATAAAAGACCACATGCTTTTGTTGAACTTTGGGTCTTCTAAAGTGGGAACAACCCAACAAAAGCAATTATCTTCTCTACTATTCATTTACGAGCTTCTTTGTAGATTGTAATCGACCTAGAAAAAAAAAGTAAAAGCGAGACATGTTTCATGATTCTTAATCTTATAGAAGCTAGCTGCTGCTCGATTTGAAGTTTACCCTAATTTGGTATCTCTTTGATTGTAACCCAGCTTTGTCGCCAGAGGAAAGTAATCATGAGTTGCTTCAGCTGTTGCGGAGAAGATGACATGCATAAGTCTTACGACAATGGACCTTACATGGCAAATAACGCAGCAGGTAACTTTCTACTCTACCTTCTCCACATCTTTCTATCGGATCACAACTTAATGGGTAGAGTTTGTATTGCTTAAGGAAACAATGGAGGCTATCGCACGACTGAAGCCGCACCAAAGGACACACAGGCTGTAGCCATTCAGCCCATCGCTGTTCCTACTGTCCAGGTGGACGAATTGAAGGAAATTACTGATAATTTTGGTACAAAGTCATTAATTGGTGAGGGATCATATGGAAGAGTCTACCATGGTGTTTTAAGAAGCGGACAAGCTGCAGCTATTAAAAAGTTAGACTCTAGTAAGCAACCAGATCAGGAGTTTTTAGCTCAGGTTTGATTTACACTTGGCACTTGCTAATATCTTCTATATATAGTAAAAAAGTTAGTTTAAGTTGAATATTCTAAATTGAAATACGGATAACAGGTTTCTATGGTATCAAGGCTTAAACATGATCATGTCGTTGAGCTACTTGGATACTGTGTAGATGGTGGTTTGAGAGTACTTGCTTATGAGTACGCTTCAAATGGATCTCTTCATGATATTCTTCATGGCAAGTGTTAATCTTTTTTGACTTAACGCACTTAATATGGGCAGAATGAGTTATGGTGATGTTTGTGGGTGTAGGAAGGAAAGGTGTAAAAGGTGCACAACCAGGTCCAGTTTTATCATGGTCTCAGAGAGTTAAAATTGCAGTTGGGGCTGCAAAAGGACTCGAATACTTACATGAAAAAGCACAGCCTCATATTATTCATCGTGATATAAAGTCAAGTAATGTGCTTCTTTTTGATGAAGATGTTGCAAAGATTGCAGATTTTGACTTGTCAAACCAAGCTCCTGACATGGCAGCAAGACTTCATTCCACGCGTGTTCTTGGAACCTTTGGCTATCATGCACCTGAGTATGCCATGACTGGACAGCTCAGCTCAAAGAGTGATGTCTACAGCTTTGGAGTTGTTCTTTTGGAACTCTTGACTGGACGAAAACCCGTTGACCATACTTTGCCACGTGGTCAACAGAGTCTAGTCACTTGGGTACGTTTCATGATTCTGTTTCTTTTTTTTTTTTAAAAAAAAAGAAAAAAAAATCTAAATTTGTTTTTGAATGTGAAAATAATGTGATCAGGCAACACCAAAACTTAGTGAAGATAAGGTGAAACAGTGTGTTGACACTCGACTGAATGGAGAATACCCCCCAAAGGCAGTTGCCAAGGTGTGTAATGTTTCTTTAATGGACTGAATGAACTGTCTGAATGACCATTTTACCCTTACAACCCTGTATAGCTGTCCAGGTTAAGCTCTTAACCGGTTAAGTAATGTTTGTGTGATAATTTATTTGGTAATGACAGATGGCGGCAGTTGCAGCCTTGTGTGTGCAATATGAAGCTGATTTCAGGCCAAATATGAGCATTGTTGTTAAAGCATTGCAGCCATTGTTGAATGCTCGACATGGACCTCAAACAGAAGCACCACACTTGTGAATTCATCTTTCTATTTATGTTGAATATTATATATGTTTATTGTTTTTGAACGACATGCTGCCTAAAGGTAGCAGATATTTATGTATGATTTGTAGAATCATTCTTTTATTTGATGTTTGTCAGCAAGGTTTTAAATTTTTTAATCTTTCCAAATGTGTAAGATTTCGTGGAAACTTTCAAGGATTATTTGCAAGGGTGGAGCCAGATGAGTGCTGCTTTTCTTTGAGATTACAGAGATGTCTTGATCTTTTATTAACAAGAAGAAATGGGAAAAATTAGAAAATACAGTTTTAGTCCACAACTTTAAACAAAAACATATGACACCTTAGAGGTTTGGAAGAGTACAGAAGACTCTTTTTACAAGAACTTCTAAATGCAAACAACTCCCGTATATTTTGAACAGGGTTTTCATTCCAGACGCATGTCTCGTACATGTATTTCGGATTTCAGAATATGGTTGTCTTATCAGTCAAACATTTCCACCACAGTAATTCTTAATAACCAACATAATAATTACTATCATAGCCTAACTAATGAGAAACACTCAGGGTACTACGAAGCCAAACACTTTTCATTCCATACCAGTTCGTTGGATTCTAGACATGGGTTTCTGTTTTGAATTGAATTTTCTCATAAAAAAAATGTAAACAAGAGGTTTAAGCCAGAAGCAACATATCCAGTACACCAGAGTCTCTTCACAGACAAATTCCATTTTCTTTTGATTCAAGAGAATCCAAAATGACATTTTGAAATGTAATGGTACTACACTTCGGATTTCCTTTACAGAGGAAAGGACCACTTACACGGGTAGGCACCCATCAAATCTCGGACCCATAATGCCTCATTTTGGATTCGTAGGTCGGTTTTGTAAAATGTTATTTTCACGATTTCTAAATTAAGAAACTATCATTTTTGAAAATATCACCAACAAAAAAAAGTACAAAATCGTTTACCACAATTAAAGAGGGATGGTGTCATAATCATTTTTTGTTATCATTTATTAAGTTATTATTTATATTTTATATAATTCGGTTAGTATTTTTATATTTTCAACATAAAACATATTGGGCTTTGGAATATTATTTCAAGTTCAGGATATGTTTTTAACACTTGATATTGGATACATAAACCAATATTAATCCATCCATGACCAACGACTCCATGGAAAGTCGTTGCCCCACCCCCATAAAGCTAAATCCACCATTGAACAATCTGCACACACATAAATTGGTGGTGTTGCTTATAGGGACCAACTACATATTCCTTGCTGTAAAGCTTCCCGATTAATTGATCTTCAAAGGTAAATCACTGTTCTATCGTAATTTATACATGTATTCATTTCTCGATGTAGATAATCGCTTTTACTTTCAACAGTTTCAGGTTTCATTAGAATTTACATTACTTTACTATAGATTTAATCATATAAAGCAATTGTTTGTTCCATATTTTTCTATGAACTTCGCTATCTGCTTATGCTAGAATTAATTACTGCCTTCTACTAATAACTCCAGAGATCGAGAGCGACAGAGCGTAGTTCCTACTTCCTTGGAATCGCATCGCTATTCTACTAGGGCGGGTTGTTCCGACATTGGCAGATTTAACCAAGGCTCACAAGTACTTGTCAAAAAACTAATATTGAACATGACCCTCATTAGGATCACGTCACGAGTCACTATCATGAGTGATACTTGATAAAAGGAATTTTTTTTTGTATCCTTAATACATGAGATGCATATAAGGACTTTAGTGTAGGGAATGTTATACTTTGATGTGGTTATAAAGACTATTATCAGGTGTGGTATGAACTATACAAGAGACTTATGTAGTTAATATGAGATTTGTTCCTCTTATGTGTTGGGAACTAGACATCTAATACACATTACCCAAGTTGAACATCAAATGAGATTGATTGCGATCTAAGTCACATGTTCAACCAGATGCCTGTAACAAATGGATAATTTATAAACTTACATTATATATTAATTGTAGCTTTGAGCTTCTGGGAATTAAATGTTGATATAACGACACAAAGTCATATATTACTAGGGGCAATGAAATGTTGATAGACGTTCACCACTATTTATACCAATCTATTATAGTATTGTGCAATTGGAAGATTGAAAGATCTTTATGCTCAAGAAACATTATATGATGATATTTGCTTAGATAATAGAATTTGATCATTGATAAATATTTACATTTCTTGTATTTAATTGGAAAATATTATTTTATGAAAATAATATTTTTACCGGCATAACGATAATTATTGTTTTTATAAAATAATAATTATAGAGAACAAACTAATCATAATTCATGTGGTATGAATTTTTAAGTTATGTACAATTATTTGGACAGTTTGAGTATTTATCTAAGTGTGACATATAACTAGCTAATTAAGAAGTAAGAAGAAATGACAATCTAATATGGAATTTAAAAATATGGAACGGTACGCGGTACTCTAAAATCACGAAATTGATGGTACCAATATTAGTACCGAAAATTGGTACCATTCTCTGTATCAGTACCGATAATGTTAATTCGGTTCGGTACTCAGAATTCAATTTTGATGAAATTCGGTTTTCAAGAAATCAGGAACAATATCGGTTAATACCGGTTCAGTCCCATGCTCATCCCTATAATAAGCTACCCCTATAATAAGTTATTTTTTATAAGTTGGTTTCCTTTACTTACACCTTGTTCCCAAGTTCAATTTAACGAGAAAAAATAAAGAAAACAAATGGAAATAAAAAGAAAGTAAAAAGAAAATGATGTTCATGAAAAAAAAATTATTTTTATTTTTTTAATTTTCCTTTTAACTTCTATCAAACTCGGAGATTAAAAAAAAAAAAAAAAAAAAAAAACTCCATATTGCAACGTTTTGACGAATTGACCGATATAACCCTTTAACCTAATACACATTACACGATACAAACAGCGCCTGTAACAAAAGACGCCTCATTTGTGCTGCTTCTCTCCATCGCCTCTCTCCTGTGAAGCCACCGGCCGGAGCGCCGCACCCCACAGCTGCCGGAGACCTTCGACCTTCAACCCCACAGCTACAGGTTCGTTTCTTCCTGCATTCGTTCTATTTTTTTTCTTCTGCTGTAGCTCTTTCTTCTTATCGCCTGCTTTCTGTTACCTTCGAACCCCAGCCCATGAATTTCTCCATTGAAATCTGGACCATAAAAGTGAATTAGTGCATGCATCGTGTAAGGTGTATTATGTTAACCTTCATGGTTTTTCAGACTTTATTTCTGTGAATGCATATTCCAGAAAGGGTTTATTTCAAAATATAAGTTAATGCTTTAATTTTCTTCATTGGATATCATCTGTTGCTGTTCTTTCAATTTGCTTATTCTTCTTTCTTGGATTTTGTATTTATCGTAGTTTTCCCAACACTCAATGGGGAGAGGAAAACCTCTTCTTGTAAGCTCTGTAACAGAGCTGAAGAAAAAAGAAAAGAAAGAGAAGAAGGCAAAATCAGGTGGATTCGAATCCTTAAACCTAAGCTCCAATGTCTTCAGAGGCGTTAAACGCAAGGGATACCGAATTCCCACACCAATACAACGCAAAACAATGCCTCTAATTCTCTCTGGAGCCGATGTTGTTGCCATGGCAAGAACAGGGTCCGGTAAAACAGCAGCTTTTTTAGTCCCCATGCTTGAGAGACTGCAGCAACATGTCTCTCAGTCTGGTATCAGAGCCCTAATCTTATCACCAACACGCGATCTTGCTCTTCAAACACTTAAGTTCACTCAAGAACTTGGCAAATTCACAGACCTTCGTGTTAGTTTACTAGTTGGTGGTGATAGTATGGAAAGTCAATTTGAAGAATTGGCACAAAGCCCTGATATCATAATAGCAACTCCTGGAAGACTCATGCATCATTTAGAAGAAGTGGATGACATGTCATTAAGGTCAGTTGAATATGTAGTGTTTGATGAAGCCGATAGTCTTTTCAGCATGGGGTTTGCTGAACAGTTGCACAGAATCCTTCAACAGCTAGGTGACAATAGACAGACTTTACTCTTCAGTGCAACTTTACCAAGTGCTCTAGCCGAGTTTGCAAAAGCAGGGCTGAGGGACCCGCAACTTGTTAGGCTCGATTTGGAGACTAAAATAAGTCCTGATTTGAAACTTACTTTCTTTTCATTAAGACAAGAAGAAAAGCTAGCTGCTTTGTTGTATTTGATTAGAGAACATGTAAGATCAGATGAACAATCTTTAATATTTGTGTCTACAAAGCATCATGTCCAGTTTCTTGATCATTTGTTAAGAGAAGAAGGTATAGAACCTTCTGTTTGTTATGGTGACATGGATCAAGATGATAGAAAGATTAACGTGGCAAGATTTCGATCAAGAAAAACCATGTTTCTTATAGTGACAGATGTTGCTGCTAGAGGGATTGATATCCCACTTCTTGACAATGTTATAAACTGGGATTTCCCTCCAAAACCGAAGCTTTTCGTGCACCGGGTGGGCCGAGCTGCACGGGCGGGTCGAACGGGTACTGCTTTTTCCTTTGTGACATCTGAAGACATGGCTTATCTTCTTGATTTGCATCTTTTTCTTTCAAAACCAATCAAACCTGCACCTACTGAAGAAGAGGTTTTGAGAGACATGAAAGGGGTTATGGAGAGAATTGAGGAGGCGATGTTGAATGGTGAAACGGTTTTTGGGAGGTTTCCACAAACAGCTATTGATCTTGTTGCAGATAGGGTTCGTGAGATTCTTGATTCATCTACTGAATTGGATTGTTTGTTGAGGCCTTGTCAAAGGGCTTTTAGGTTGTATATGAAAACTAAAGAGAAGCCTTCTAGAGAGAGTATTAAAAGAGCTAAGAATATGCCACGTGAAGGCTTGCATCCCATGTTTATTAAACAATTGGGTGGCAATGAGTTATCTGCATTAGCATTTTCTGAGAGCCTAAAAGCGTACAGGTGAATTGTTTTGTTAAAGATGTGTAGTTGACTTTTTGACTTTTTGTTCCTTTTGACTCATAGCTTAACTAATTTCAGAGCAAAGCAAACTGTCTTGGAATCTGAAGGTCATGCTGCCAAAGCAAAGCATCTGCAGGTAATAACAGATTTATTCCTTGTTATATAAATTTTTAATACTAATAAGAGTTTGTTAGCATTTTCGGAGACATGAAGTTGTTTTGAAAGCATTTTGTTAGTATATTAATTTCAATTTTTGCATATATTTAATATTTTCAGGGACCTTCTAGCCAGTGGGTAGATGTAATGAAGATGAAAAGAGCTATTCATGAGAAGATCATTAATAAAGTAAATCAGCAGCACTCTAACACTCAAGCAGCAAAGGTGAATCCCATATTTATTTCTTTTCATTCAAACAAGATAGTTCAAATCATTGATTTAATTATTTTTCCAATTCTTTATTCTTTTATGTGATATGGCTTTGCAGGAAGTTGAAGATATAGATAATGCATCACTAAAGAAGGGAAAGAAAGGTTTGTGAATTGTGTATACTTGTTTTATGTACTTTTTTATATTAGAGAGCAGAGACATAGTAAAAGTTTACATTATCTAGAGTTGATAATTAATTGATATTTATGGCAGTTTCTGGTAGTAAAAGGAAGGCACAAAGCTTCAGGGATGAGGAGTTTTTTATAAGTTCAGTGCCAACAAATCAAGTAACTTTTCATTCCCCTTACTCTGTAACATTCTCTCTCTCTCTCTCTCTCTCTCTCTCTATATATATATATATATATATATATATATATATATATATATATATATATATATTATCTTTAATAAAATTACAAGAATGATATTTTTATCCAATCTTGATATCTTTTTGCAGCATTTTGAGGCAGGTCTCTCAGTCAGAAATAACGGAGGCTTTGTTTCCAACAGGTAAATATCAATAAATAAATGCTTCTGATCATTTTTATAAAAAAAATTGGTATTATTTATGATATAAAGTTGAAAACTTGTATTGATTGATGAAATAGGTTGGAGTCTGCTGTTCTTGACTTAGCTGCAGATGATAGCAGCGGATTACAAAAACAGAAATCCTCCTTCCATTGGGATAAGGTTTGACTTTTTTTTTTTTTTTTTTTTTTCTAAATATTTATTCCACTTTTTTACTTATATCTAAACTGTTTATATGTGTGATTACAGAGGAGTAAAAAGTATGTCAAGTTGAACAATGGTGACCGTGTGTCAGCTAGTGGGAAGGTATTTTCAAATAAAAAATTATTTTTTATTTGAATTTTGGTTGTGAAAATATGTTTGTACTATTTTATTTACTTGTGTGTATGTACAGATAATAACAGAGAGTGGTAAAAAAGGGAAGGCGAATAAAACAGGAATATATAAAAGATGGAAAGAAAAGTCACACAGTAAGATATCTTTTCAAGGATCAAACAATGAAGGTAGTAGTAGTACTAGTGCTATGGAATCTACAAGTCTCAAAGGTATATCATATATAATATGCATACAGTTGACTTTTTAAAATATATATATATATATATATATATATATATATATATATATATATATATATATATATTAAATTTTATAAAAAAATGCAGGAGGTGGAATGCAAAGGGGACGTAATAACAGAGGATTTAAAGGTCGTATGGTTCCTAATGCTCATGTGAGGTCAGAAGTTAAAAATCTTGAACAGGTTAGGAAAGATAGGCAAACAAAAGCAACTAAAGCTGCTTTTATGAAGAGTAATCCCAAAAAAGGGAAGAAAACGGGGAAATTTGGTAATAAAAGGGGAAAGGGAAGGAAGTGATTTGAAAATTTTCATGTGGTTGAGGTTTAGGAGTTTGATGTTTTGTTTGTTTGTTTGTGTCAGTTGAATGTTAATCGGGAATATTTTTTGAAATTTTTTATATAGGTAAAGTATAAGTATATTTTGCGATCACATGAAGAAAACATGTAGACTGTGAATGTTTTTGTGATGCATGCTTTACACAATTTTGTGATATTTATTTGTTAGGTGATGTTTGGTTACAATTTTTCTTGATTGTTTTTTGTAGCAATTTGAGAATTGTGGCTGAAGAATAAATTGTTAAATTATTGAAGCGTGTGATCTACAATTTGAACAAGAGTAATATTTATTTATAAAAAGAAAAGGAAAGGGTAGGGGTTGTTCAATGTTAACGAGTGAGGTTTTACTTTTTCGATTATAAAATTCAACAAGCCAACAAACGCCAGCAAAGATTATTCTACTACATTTCTTTTGTCTTCTTATATCAATTAAATATTTAAACCATTATATGAACAGGTCCATCATTTGATTCTGACAAAAAATGTTCAATTCTTTTTGGATAATCAAAATAAAAATTCAAAGTCCATTGCTTGAACAGGTCCATCATTGTATATACTACATATGTATGCAATAGTAATTAGCAATTTAACATGCAAATACTTATTATTGCTTGAGCGTAATATATTTTTTCTTAAAAGATTACATGTTTAAAATTTAAAAAAAGTTAAATTAAATAAAGGCATATAAATTATTTCTATATTTGTTAAACTTACAACTAGTTTGTCATGTTGTGAAATTATGTTCTTCAAAATCGTAGAAATCTACGTTTTATTTCATAATTAAAATATCGTATAACATTATTGAGCATAATATTCTTCCTCATTAGATTAGGTACCCATGATAGGTTGGCTAATTGGAAGTTGGAATATTATTATTTCCACCTAATAATATCCCATCTAGGGCATGTTCAATGTTCAAAACCCAAACTATTTACAAGCTTTCATATTTCATTTACAAATTTTGTAAACTCACTATCTTTTCATTATTCACAATATTTGATTATCTTATACCGATTATTCTCACATTAAAAAAAGTCATAAGTTACAACTGAATCTTTTTAGCATTTTTTTTTCTAACAATTATTAGTGATCGAATTATATTTTAGATTTTTTGAAAAGATCTTTTATGATTTATAAAATATCTATGTATATCTATATATAGTTATAGTCTACTCGATTTCCAACTTCCCATTTGCATCCCGATTTTAGCCTACGCGCTTTCCTAATTGGCTTATCTTAGCCGTCTGTCTTCTCGCTCGCTCAATATTACTAGCCAACAAAGCGTAATTAACACAATTGTGTTTGTAATCTTTCTTTCTTTCTTTCTTTTCTATTGCTTATTACAAAAAAAAAAACTCATTTTTTTTGAAGCAATATCGTTCACTGAGTCAACCACTGCAAAAATCTTAGGTAGGTTCTTCCTTATTCTTCCCTGATAATCTTCTCTGGTTCTTCAGTTTCATCAGACCCTTTTGATTTTACATGTTCTTTGAACTGTTTGCACTGCAATTTTCTTAAATTTTAGTCAATTTCCTAAACTGAATCTCCGATCTTTCTCTCTCTACATATGGTTTTAATTTACTCGATTGATCCATAGCTGGTTGAAGGTAGATCTGAATTCTGAAATTGGTTAGTCAATTCTAGTATTTAGGCATTTTTTGATTGCATAAAAGACCACATGCTTTTGTTGAACTTTGGGTCTTCTAAAGTGGGAACAACCCAACAAAAGCAATTATCTTCTCTACTATTCATTTACGAGCTTCTTTGTAGATTGTAATCGACCTAGAAAAAAAAAGTAAAAGCGAGACATGTTTCATGATTCTTAATCTTATAGAAGCTAGCTGCTGCTCGATTTGAAGTTTACCCTAATTTGGTATCTCTTTGATTGTAACCCAGCTTTGTCGCCAGAGGAAAGTAATCATGAGTTGCTTCAGCTGTTGCGGAGAAGATGACATGCATAAGTCTTACGACAATGGACCTTACATGGCAAATAACGCAGCAGGTAACTTTCTACTCTACCTTCTCCACATCTTTCTATCGGATCACAACTTAATGGGTAGAGTTTGTATTGCTTAAGGAAACAATGGAGGCTATCGCACGACTGAAGCCGCACCAAAGGACACACAGGCTGTAGCCATTCAGCCCATCGCTGTTCCTACTGTCCAGGTGGACGAATTGAAGGAAATTACTGATAATTTTGGTACAAAGTCATTAATTGGTGAGGGATCATATGGAAGAGTCTACCATGGTGTTTTAAGAAGCGGACAAGCTGCAGCTATTAAAAAGTTAGACTCTAGTAAGCAACCAGATCAGGAGTTTTTAGCTCAGGTTTGATTTACACTTGGCACTTGCTAATATCTTCTATATATAGTAAAAAAGTTAGTTTAAGTTGAATATTCTAAATTGAAATACGGATAACAGGTTTCTATGGTATCAAGGCTTAAACATGATCATGTCGTTGAGCTACTTGGATACTGTGTAGATGGTGGTTTGAGAGTACTTGCTTATGAGTACGCTTCAAATGGATCTCTTCATGATATTCTTCATGGCAAGTGTTAATCTTTTTTGACTTAACGCACTTAATATGGGCAGAATGAGTTATGGTGATGTTTGTGGGTGTAGGAAGGAAAGGTGTAAAAGGTGCACAACCAGGTCCAGTTTTATCATGGTCTCAGAGAGTTAAAATTGCAGTTGGGGCTGCAAAAGGACTCGAATACTTACATGAAAAAGCACAGCCTCATATTATTCATCGTGATATAAAGTCAAGTAATGTGCTTCTTTTTGATGAAGATGTTGCAAAGATTGCAGATTTTGACTTGTCAAACCAAGCTCCTGACATGGCAGCAAGACTTCATTCCACGCGTGTTCTTGGAACCTTTGGCTATCATGCACCTGAGTATGCCATGACTGGACAGCTCAGCTCAAAGAGTGATGTCTACAGCTTTGGAGTTGTTCTTTTGGAACTCTTGACTGGACGAAAACCCGTTGACCATACTTTGCCACGTGGTCAACAGAGTCTAGTCACTTGGGTACGTTTCATGATTCTGTTTCTTTTTTTTTTTTAAAAAAAAAGAAAAAAAAATCTAAATTTGTTTTTGAATGTGAAAATAATGTGATCAGGCAACACCAAAACTTAGTGAAGATAAGGTGAAACAGTGTGTTGACACTCGACTGAATGGAGAATACCCCCCAAAGGCAGTTGCCAAGGTGTGTAATGTTTCTTTAATGGACTGAATGAACTGTCTGAATGACCATTTTACCCTTACAACCCTGTATAGCTGTCCAGGTTAAGCTCTTAACCGGTTAAGTAATGTTTGTGTGATAATTTATTTGGTAATGACAGATGGCGGCAGTTGCAGCCTTGTGTGTGCAATATGAAGCTGATTTTAGGCCAAATATGAGCATTGTTGTGAAAGCATTGCAGCCATTGCTGAATGCTCGACATGGACCTCAAACAGAAGCACCACACTTGTGAATTCATCTCTTTATTTATGTTGAATATATGGAGTATATGTTTATTGTTTTTGAACAACAGGCCACCTAAACGTAGCATATATTTATGTATGATTTGTAGAATCATTCTTTTGTTTGATGTTTACCAGCAAGGTTTTAAATTTCTCAATCTTTACAAATGTGTAAGATTTCTTGGAAACTTTCAAGGATTGTTTGTAATGCAATTGTCTTGGGTTAAGATTATATTGAGATGTTTTTCATGCTAGAATGTGCTGCTTTTCTTTGAGATTACAGGTTTCTTTTATTAACAAGAAGAAATGGGAAAAATTGGAAAATATAATTTTAGTCCACAACTTTTAAACAAAAACATATTATGACACCTTCCATGTTTGGAAGAGGATAGAAGATTTTTTTTACTAGAACTTTTAAACATAAACAACTCCCGTATATATGGATGAAAAACATTAGCATTTGCATTTAGCACCCCTTCTGATTTGGGTAAATCTTAATGAATTTCCATCTAGATGAATCGATGCCAAGGAAGGTTCACACTTAACACACACGCTGAGTCACTTCTATGTAGATGAGTTGAACCGATTTGAGTTGAATTATAAAGATGAGGTTGTTTTAAGGGAGAACTAGAAGGAGACTCTTCATATAAAGAACTTGACCTTGATGATCGACTTATGAGATTGTATATCGGCTCTTGCCAAATCCTCCATGTTTATAGATAGCATCACATCTCAGTGGAAATGTTTCTTGATAAGTTTTGTCAAGCATGGATTATCAAATGGTTGAATGAGAACCGTTCTAAATCACAAACTTTGTCATCCATTCACGAACTAAATTATTGTTGATAGTCTGTGTTGCTTCTTTAAGAGTAATCTAGAAACAACATATCCGTTTATCAAAGTCTTAGTCTTTTCACCATTGATATTCCATTTACTATCGATTCAAGATAATCTGAAATGTAGTGGTACCACATTTTAGATTTCCTTTAGGTAGGTGACCACACCACTTATATCCAAAATGCCGATTTTGGATTTGTTGGTTATTTTTGTAAAAATACAAAATATTAGTTATTTTCACTATTTCCAAATGAGGAGTGATTATATAACTTTTTTCTATGCACAACGTATGTTTTATAGAATTATACAATACAATATAATATTTTACTCCACAAATTGTTATGTATATAAAAAAATTATTGTATACAAATCACTTTTCTTTCTAAATTTAGAAACTGTTATTTTTTATACTTTATATAGTTCGGTTAACATTTTTATATTTTCTGTTTATCTTTTTATGATTAAAAATTTAAAATAGATTGGGCTTTGGAATATTAATTCAATTTCAACTGGGCTTTTAACACTTGATATGGATACAGAAACCAGTATTAATCCATCCACGACCGACGACTCCATGGAAAGCCGTTGCCCCACCCCCGTAAAGCTAAATCCGCCATTGAACAGTGCACACTGCACACACACAAATTGGTGTTGCTGCTTCTAGGGGCCAGCTACATATTCCTTGCTGAAAAGCTTCTTAATTAATTGATCTTCAAAGGTAAATCACTGTTCTACCGAATATATACATGTATCCATTTCTCGATGTAGATCAGCACTTTTACTTTCAAACAGTTTCTGGTTTTCATTAGCATTTACATTGCTTTACTGTAGATTTAATCATATAAAACGATTGTTTGTTCCATATTCATCTATGAACTTCGCTATCTGCTTAATGCTAGAATTAATTACTGCCTCCGACTGATAACCCCAGAGATCGAGAGCGTAGTTCCTACTTCCTCGGAATCGCATCTCTATTCTATTAGGGTAGGTTATTCCGGCATTGACAGATTTAGCAACTTCCGATGAAAAATCGTGTCTGGATATAAACCCTGAAACTTGTCTAGTGTTCATATCCGATAGAGAAAGCCAACAAGTGATCTTTTAAGACAATTAGCTAGCTGTAATTTTATCAAAATTTTACTTCATCTAGCCACGGATTCAAGCAGTCCAGTGAGTTTAGTGTGAAATGATTTCAGATCAAGATTTTAGTTGCTGAATGTTGCTTTCTTTGACGTCTAGAAGTAGCAATTCACCATTCAAATCTTATCACTTTGTAGGGTACTACTTATGGTGCAGAAGGTGAGGTTTCCCCCTTGTTTTTGATGAGTGGGAGAGAACTCATTGTATGTTCTGAATCTGGGAACTAAAACATAAAGGGCGAAATCTTGTGAAGTAAGCAGCTACAATGATGATGAACAAGTCACTTTTCTTGACTTACCTTTACCTATTAATCTACATTTTGCTGTCATCTGGAGTTATTCTGTACAACAAGGTAATTCAACATTGTTTTCACTTGATGCCTCAACATCTAATTTTCCCTTACTTATCATCTATATATCTATTTGCAGTGGGTTCTCTCTCCAAAATACTTCAATTTTCCCTTTCCTATCACTCTCACTATGATCCATATGGGCTTTTCTGGAGCAGTAGCATTCTTTCTTGTTCGTGTTTTTAAGGTACAATTCATTTATATAATCATTAAAGAATCCCATTTAAAGCATGCCTCAAAATCAATGCCTATCTTCATGAATAAATTTAACAAGTGCTCTTTTCACTCATCTTCTTTCAATTATACTGCAGGTTGTTACTCCGGTTAAAATGACGTTTGAAATGTAAGATATCTACTTCATAATTCGATTAGTTTAGTTTCTAACAAACTTTAAGCCTCCATTAAGAATTCTTTTCTCATGGGCATTGACAGATATGCAACATGTGTAGTTCCCATAAGTGCTTTCTTCGCATCAAGTCTCTGGTAAGAATCATTTATATCATATAGACTTTTATTTTCCTCCATCTTTTATGTGAGTGTGAAGTTACTGTATATTTACATTGCAGGTTTGGCAACACTGCATACTTGCATATATCAGTGGCCTTCATTCAAATGCTGAAAGCATTAAGTATGCAAAACTGTTATCTATATATCTTATTTCTTTAAACTTTGTTTATAAATAATATAACTGAGTGAATGTTTTTTGGAATGGACACACACAGTGCCAGTAGCAACACTTATCATGGCAGTCCTATGTGGCACTGACAAGCTGAGGTGGGATGTGTTGTCGAACATGTTGCTGGTCAGTGTTGGAGTTGTGATTTCTTCATATGGAGAAATCCATTTCAATGTTATAGGGACACTTTACCAAGTAACAGGCATCTTTGCAGAAGCTTTGAGGCTAGTTTTAACTCAAGTCCTTCTACAAAAAAAGGGTTTAACCCTAAACCCTATTACAAGTTTATATTACATAGCTCCATGCAGGTATTAATTAATTATTCCATACAATGCTCACTACTACTTTTCTTGATTGATACCTTTTTTTTTTTTCATGTGTTTCCCTTTTTACCCCTGCAGTTTTGCTTTCTTGTTTGTGCCATGGTATTTGTTGGAGAAGAGTAACATGGAAGTTTCACAAATTCAATTCAACTTCTGGATTTTCTTCTCGAATGCTCTTTGTGCTTTAGCATTAAACCTGTCCATTTTCTTAGTAATTGGAAGAACAGGAGCAGTTACAATTCGTGTAGCAGGTGTCCTTAAAGATTGGATATTGATCGCTCTTTCAACTGTAATATTTCCAGAATCTGCCATCACCGGGCTCAATATTATCGGTTATGCCATTGGTATGCAAAAATGTCATCATTACCCTTGGGTTTAAATCTTTAATATCATTATTAAAATAGTAACTAAAAAGATTGATTAAACTTTGTTTGTAGCACTTTGTGGTGTGGTGATGTACAACTACATAAAGGTTAGAGATGTGAAAGCATCATCTCAAATTCCTCCTGAAAGTAGTATTATCCCAGAAAGAATGACTAATGATGATGATAATACAAGGAGTAGTAGTGCAGTAGATGAAGAGGCACCTTTAATGGCATCTTCAAGGCTCTCTCATATTGCACGTTCACAGCTTACTAGCCGAGATGCATGATGATGATGATGCATCATATGTATAAAACTAATCTCGTGAATTCATAGGGGACATACGTGTATTTGTTTTTTTTTTTTTACATGGTTTTGAGGATGGAAAATTGGATTATTGTATTGTATTTTTACTAGACAGATTTTGAAACAACACTCTGAGGATTGGTTTTGGATTTATGATTTACAATCTTAGTTTTGATCAATTAACTGATGTAAATGGGATCTGGAAAGAAGACGAAAGTATTATTTTTTGTTGTTAATGATTTAATATGATAAGATAAGAAAATGCAACAGTATGGACTAATAGATATTTTTATTTAAATATATATACTAAATAAGATATTTATGAGTCTTACTATTCATGTTCCCAACCATCAATATTTTTTGCTGACAATATTTTGCTGAATAAAGTATTATGGTCCCACTTGATTGGCTTGATCCTATCCATAAAACTAAAATCATATATTTTGGTTAGAAGTGTACTTAACATCCAAGTGTAGATTTAGAAAAAGGAGGAGATTTCACATGAGAAGCATTAATGTATGTTGGAAATTTAAGGTAAATTGCTATTTTTAGTATTTTGTCCATTATTTTGAAATATGAGAATTTTTAGGTAAATATTACTACATTACCTAATCTTAAAGATCTGCAATGTCATCGGTGGACAGTGGACACCCTTTTTATATTTGATTTATGAATTTAATTAAATGAGGAAAACATTTGTGAAGTGTTTTGCCTAATTTCATGGTTACTGCTTGCTGCATCAAAATTTATAACATATACATCAAAAAGGTTTTGAAAGTTTTAGTTTTCACATTTTAATAGCTTATGTTTTTTTTTTTTCATTGTCCATATATAATATATATAATCTAGGCCAGATTTGTTGTGGGCCGTTTAAATAATGTGGTTTACTATATACAATTTCACTTTTCCATTGATAAATTATTTTTATGATATATTATGCATAAAATACATTTTTTCCCAAAATTCCATATAAAATATTATTATTCTTTAAACCAGATCTATATAGAAAAGAAAAATACAATTTATTACTTAAAAGAAGTAAGTAATATTATAAAATTAGGCAACTATTTACATTGGACGGTCCATGCACGCACGCAAACTTCCATAAACTTTTTCCCTCATTTAAGAAAAATGTACTTTATAGCATTTTTTTAAAATAGATAATATCAATTGGTTTTGATCATAATCATATGAATAAAATGTTAATAATTATATTTTTCGCTTCGATATGCTCCAAAGTTAATGATATGTATTTATTTCTAAAAGTAACCTCTTTATATTTAGTAATTGTTAATCACAATTAGTAACTTTAACTCTTATTAAAAATATTGAAACCATAATTGAGTCTTTGTATTGAATCAAATATTGTAATGTCAATTATTTAAATTCAAGTATAGTTGGTTGAGACATTAGTGCCCCTTAATATAAGATTAAAAGAAAACCACAAACCAACACGTCCACACATGTCGTCACGAAATATACAAACAACATATAACAATTAAATAAATAACTATTAATAAGATGATTTCAATTATTAAGATGGATAACATATTAGGTTAATATAAAATCGGGATAATGTCGTTGAGACCATACAAAATTTCCGGATTCGTTTAAAAGGTCCTCCAGTGTTTTTTTTTTTTTTTTTTTTTTTTTTTTTTTTTTTTTTAATTAATTAATTAATTAATTAATTTAGGTGCTTAAACTCCAATGTTATGGTTTAAAACATCCTTCAACTCTACTATTATAGTTTAAAACGTCCATAAGCTCAATAAAGTTAATCCGGTTATCTCTACCCAATCACTAAAAGAAGCTAACAGTCACTTTTGTCAAAAATTTTATATCTTCATCGTTCCTCGATTTATGCCAAATCAATAAGTACTCAAAAAATCATGGCAGCAAACCAAACATCTTGGAAACCATCTTAATCACTGCAGACTTCCACCAATGCCCCTTTGTAAAATCTATCATTGTTGCAAAATCTTAAACTCCATAAACAAAGATGCATGCGGCGAAATATGTTTAACTATGCGTATCTTGTATCAATGTGCAAGAAACAAGCAATCTGATTCATGTCTGATTCAACACTTATTTGACATTAGCATTCCTAAAGTTGTTAAATTATGCCTCTTCAATCATTGAGATGAATACCTAATTTAAACTCTTAGAAGAAGATGTCACATGATGAAATTTTCTAAACGTAACCCCGTATCAATCTCATGGATTCCCTAATTCTTGGTCTCATTTTCGTTTTTAACATCCCATCAAAGAAATATCACATAAACTTCTATGACAAATCACAAATATTACGATTCATACACATGTATGTACATCTTGTTATTGTTTTCCAACTTGTGAAACCGATTTACCATCGATCCATTCCCTATGAAGTTTGAGTTCCAATTAATTGAATTCCAACTGTTCCCTATTGACTCTAAAGAAAATCGTGTATCGATTCCCGGGAAGGACGGCAATCATGACTCCCTCCCACCGATCATCGTTGTAGTAGGCGTTGACCTCATCAGGTCAACCGCTAAACACAAAATTACTATCGTGATTTTTGCAAAGGGAATGGGTCTTAACTAGACAACGTCAAGAGTTTTACAGAGGGGTTTAGTTATGGATCCGCCGACCTATAAAATAGTTGATTACGTGGTGTCCACCTGTAAAATAGTTGATTATGTAGTACAAACCACCAGTAACTTCAAGGTGCTATTTGTTTTTTCGAAGATAAAATTCATGAAGTCTGCAGACCACATCTACAATCCTTTATAACATAAGATGTGGAACAAACGGCTGCAGCCTATAATAAGAAGCATGTTTGTTTTTTAACATTTGCAGTAAGCTGAAATTTAAATAAACTAATTTTATAAACTGAAAATAGTTCTCAACACCGAATTTTTAATAATTTTAGCCTTAAAACATTGAAAGAATACTAAAAAGAACATGTAAAAAACAAAAATATAAAACTTAAAAAAAATATATAAAAGAAGCTAACAGTTTTATTCTAGAAAAAAACTAGCTGTAAAAAACATAAAAAATTAAGAAAGTATTGCAAACGATGTTTATAAAATTCGTAAAAATTACACATGTTAAAAAAGATGCAGCGGAAATTGAAAATATTATTAACAGAAAAGGTAAAAAAAAATTAAAAAAATCAAAGTTTTTTTTTTTTTTAAACTTTTTTTTAAATCAAGTTAAAAAAATTTGTGGAAACTATAAAAAGAAATTGTATCAAATCCGTAAATAAAAGTTTAAAAAAAATCAAAGTTTTTTTTTTTTTTAAAAAGTTTAAAAAAACTAAGTTATATCAAAATTCTAAAAAAAACACTTGGAAAAAATAAAAACTGAAAAGGCTTGAAGAGACAAGTCAAGTGCTGGGCCACGTAGCACAGATGCAGAGGTTTGGTCTGAAGCATTCCAAAAAAGAAACTGCTACGAGAGGGAAAATGTTGCACAACGCAGCAAAAAATGGTTTGAAAATGTTTTTTAGAAAAAACAAAAACACCTAAGTTAAGTGACCAAATCAATAGGTCGATATCGACTTTAATCACTTAGAAATAAATAAATAAAACCTTGGGAAAGTTTTAAACCAACAGAGAAAAGTTTGCGATACAAAATACAAATGCCAAATTAAATCATATTGGAAAGCATTAAAATTTACCCTACATTTAATAGACAGCCTATATATTACCATACACTAAGATCCAATGTCGATAAAATTACCTTAAATATATAAAGTTTAGTAGTTTACTCCAAAAAACTTTATTTTACTAGAATAGCAATAAAGGTCGCTACACCTATGCCATTGCCATAAGACACGGGCGGAGTCAAGTTACTTTGGGGAAAAATCTTGACAACCTTTCTTCTTCTTCCAGTCTCCCTCTCTCCCTCCTCTGTATTATCACATATCGACACACACACAAATTGATCTGCTGCTTCTAGGGGCTACCCTATATACATTAAGCTTTTGAATCAGTTGATCTTCAAAGGTAAATCATTGTTCTACCGTAATCTTACAAATGTATCCCATCTCTCGATGTAGATCAGCACTTTTAGTTTCTAAATTTCATCTCCTTCAAACGAATGCCTATTGACTTTAGTGTAGAATCGTAAGAAATATCTGTGTACTCCATGTGTATCTATGAACTTCATCATCTGCTTATGCTAGATGTACTAATATCCTAAGGTGTCAGGATTCCGATATGGTATTACTATTACTGCCTCCTACTAATAACCCCAGAGATCGACAGCGTAGTTTCTACTTCCTAGGAATCCATCGCTATTCTGCTAGGGTAGGTTGTTCTGGCATTGACAGATTTAACAACTTCTGATAAAAAGTCGTCTGGATATAAACCGTGAAACTACTTTACTGTTCAAATCCAACTATAAGAAAGTTAGGTAGTTGTGATTTTACCAAAATGTGGAATGATTTCACATATAGAAGTAATAGTAAACCATTTAGATCTTATTGCTTTGTAGGGTACTTATGGTGCAGAAAGTGAGTTTTCCTCCTTGCTTTTGACGAGTGCATCAGCTTTCTGGTTGGAAGAAGTCTGAAATCTGGTTATCCGTGTGGGAGAGAATCTCATTGTATGCTCTGAATCTGGGAACTAATACATACAAGGTGTAATCTTGTGAAGTAAACTGCTACAATGATGATCAACAAGTCACTTTTCTTGACTTACCTTTATCTCTTAATCTACATTTTG
Source organism: Lactuca serriola (assembly GCF_051521515.1). Taxonomy (NCBI): domain Eukaryota; kingdom Viridiplantae; phylum Streptophyta; class Magnoliopsida; order Asterales; family Asteraceae; genus Lactuca; species Lactuca serriola. The sequence goes on along the minus strand of NC_136408.1, from coordinate 48,963,048 downwards.
CTGTCATCTGGAGTTATTCTATACAACAAGGTAACTTAACATTGTTTCAAATTGACATCTCACCATCAAACATTCCCTTGCTTATCATCTGTATATCTATTTGCAGTGGGTTCTCTCTCCAAAGTACTTCAATTTTCCCTTTCCTATCACTCTTACTATGATCCATATGGGCTTTTCTGGTGCCGTAGCATTCTTTCTTGTTCGTGTTTTTAAGGTATTGTTCTTTATGAAATCTTAAAGATTCCTCATTTAGGTCATGCCTCAAAATCACAGGCTTAATTTTGCTTCCCCGCTTATATTTTTCCAATCGTACTGTGCAGGTTGTTGCTCCAGTTAAAATGACATTTGAAATGTAAGATATCTACTTCATAATTTAACTATTTTAGTTTCTAACAAATTTTAAGCTTCCATTAAGAATTCTCTTTTCATGGGCATTGATAGATATGCAACATGTGTAGTTCCCATTAGTGCTTTCTTCGCATCAAGTCTCTGGTAAGAATGATGAGTATCACATATATATATATATATATATATATATATATATATATATATATATATATATATATATTCATTTTCCTGCATCCTGTTGCATATGTGTGAAGTTACTATATATTTACATTGCAGGTTTGGCAACACTGCATACTTGCATATATCAGTGGCCTTCATTCAAATGCTGAAAGCATTAAGTATGCAAAACTGTTATCTATATATCTTATTTCTTTAAACTTTGTTTATAAATAATATAACTGAGTGAATGTATTTTGAAATGGACACACACAGTGCCAGTAGCAACACTTATCATGGCAGTCCTATGTGGCACTGACAAGCTGAGGTGGGATGTGTTACTGAACATGTTGCTGGTCAGTGTTGGAGTTGTGATTTCTTCATATGGAGAAATCCATTTCAATGTTATAGGGACACTTTATCAAGTAACAGGCATCTTTGCAGAAGCTTTGAGACTAGTTTTAACTCAAGTCCTTCTACAAAAAAAGGGTTTATCTCTAAACCCTATTACAAGCTTGTATTACATAGCTCCATGCAGGTATTATTTACTTTTTTCATTACTACATATGAATGTGATGAATACCTTTTTTTCATGTGTTTCCCTTTTGCCCCTGCAGTTTTGCTTTCTTGTTTGTGCCATGGTATTTGTTGGAGAAGAGTAACATGGAAGTTTCACAAATTCAATTCAACTTCTGGATTTTCTTCTCGAATGCTTTATGTGCTTTAGCATTAAACCTCTCAATTTTCTTAGTAATTGGAAGAACTGGAGCAGTTACAATTCGTGTAGCAGGTGTCCTTAAAGATTGGATATTGATCGCTCTTTCAACTGTAATATTTCCAGAGTCTGCCATTACCGGGCTCAATATTATCGGTTATGCCATTGGTATGCAAAATGTCATCATTACCCTTGGGTTTAAATCTTTCATATCATCAATAAAATAGCAACTAAAAAGATTGATTAAAATTTGTTTGTAGCACTTTGTGGTGTGGTGATGTACAACTACATAAAAGTTAGAGATGTGAAAGCATCTCAACTTCCTCCTGAAAGTATCCCAGAACGGTTGACTAAGGTCAGTCAAAGTGTTTTAATTTTTTTGTCAGATGTCTAGAATACCCTTCAATCTATATTTACTATGTTTCTTTAATCAGGAATGGAAGCTGGAAAAGAAGTCATCTGACAACAACATCAGTGATGAAGATAATACAAGGAGTAGCAGCAGATTTAGTTCAATGTCAGATAGTGCAGTAGATGAAGAGGCACCTTTAATGGCATCTTCAAGGCTTTCTTATATTGCACGTTCACAGCTTAATAGCCGAGATACATGATGATGATGATGCATTTAATGTATAAAACTAATCTGGTGAATTCATAGGGACATACATGTATGTGGTTCTTTTCCTTTTGGAAAGTAGTTGTGGTTGGTAGCTCCCTCTTTTGAGGTTATTTTTCTAGTTTTTACATGGTTTCAGGACACAACAATCGGTTATTGTATTATTGTATTGTATTTTTAACAAAGAGGTTTTGAATTTTGGAAGTGAATCAGTGAATGATGTTGACAAATTTCATTTGTTTTCAGCTATTCTTTATGGTTTCAAATCTTTTGGCCTCTTGTACACATGCGACACAAAAAAACTAGTCTTCTGGGATGTTATTATTGTGAACTAAGAGTGTACTTCTCATCTAGAATCCAGTGTATCATAGTAAGACGATAAACATCTGGACGATATATCACTTCATCATAGAACTTCTATAATCAGAATTGATATGTTGTCCTTGAGAAAAAAATCTTTGGTACAAAGAATCTAACGAGAATGTTTATAGAGGCATTAAACAATAGAGAAGTTGAAGTTTTGCATAGTTTCAACGAGTTTTTAGATGATTGATGTGAAGACATCATACTAGAGAGAGGAGGTTACACAGTCTTGGTTTACAAGAGGTACATACATCAGAAGGATGTTGGTTTGTTGATTGGCCTCCAGATCAGAGATTGTTGAGTTGTGGAGTCTGATGATTATCAAATGGACTTGAACGTTAGTCAACGACCAAAGAATGGGGTTCCTAATACGAAATTGATAGAATACCTCTAGTTTGGTTGCAGACATAGCACAATTATCATAATTGTGTGACTATTTACTTTTTAGTGTTATTTGCAAGTTATATTTTATGAGTTGATTGAAAACCTAACTTGCATTTATGCATTTTTATATGATTAACAAATTTAGTCGGACCTTATTTTCATGTTTATGTAACACGTGTAATTTGGGGATAGAAGTTTATATTTGTAAGTGAATTTCCATGTAAAATAAATTAATGTTTAATTTAAATTAAATAAAAATAACTGAATTAAAATTTTCAAATTTAGTTAAATAAAAATAATTTAATTAAGATTTAACTACTTGAGATGTGAAAGTTGAAGTTTAAAACTTTAAGATTATGTGTTTAGGAACGGAATTGGTGTAAATTTATTTAAATAGAATTTGAATTTGAATTGTAAAAGGTCTAACATCTAAGGTAAAGAGACATTGAAGGACTTGAAATGTTAAATAAAGGGTCATCTTAGGTTGAATGGAAAATTAGAATGTCAAGGGTCAATTTTGTCGGTTATACAAATTAAAGTGACTTTGAATTAACTTAATTAACTATATTTTGGACCAATATTGTTATAACACTAACTTTTCATGGTTAATATGAGAACTATTAAATTAGAAATGTTGGTTGAGTGTCAATTTGAGATTTTTTTTTAAATAACTTACCAACCATTCTACTCATAAATTTACGTCTTTCGTCAACAACGAGGCTTGAAATTAACATTTGGTTGAAAGACACATATCTGTCAACTTCTTATACCGCTAGACTAGATGTCATTTGGCTTAGTCCCCCCTTAGGTCAATTTGGAACTAGCTCTAAAATTAGCTAGTTGATGGGCTAATAATGCTAATTAGTGAGATATTAGAATTAAAGGCCTCTGTCCCTTAATTATCTTCATTTCAAATGTGGAAAAGCTAGAGAAAGAATATAGATGATTTGTAAGGAGGAAATGGAGAACTTGGAAGTATAATTGAAGAACCTTGGTGAATCTAGATCAAAATATTCAAAGGAAAGCTTGTAAGATAGTAAATTTCACTTCATCTTTTCATTTTAAACTTTTATGTCTAGAAATGCTTACCATATTTCAGTTTCAATGATAATTTATGGTTTAGATTGAAGATTTGTACAAAATCCCATGATTTTATCACAAATCTATAAACATAAGGTCTTTTCCAAGTTGAAATTGAGTTCATGAAATTTTAATGACCTACATTCATGATATATTGAATCGATCTAGTGTAATTTGTTTTTGATTAAAGAAAAAACTCAATGATATGATTTAGATGTAAGTTTTTCAACAATCCAATTAATGTGTTGAAACCTCTAAATGATTCAATGGTGGACTATAGGTCTCTTAATGGAGTTTTTTGAGAGAAATTTGATTTGATAACCATTGAATCCATTAAATGTCACTTGAGTTATATTTATAAGGTTAAAATATACTTTGAAGTTAAGTTTATCTATCCTAACTGCAAAGCATAAGTGAAAATCAAATATACTAGTCTTTTTTATAATTAGAAATTCTATCGAAGATGATGATGTTAATCTTTGTAATTGAGGTATTAATCATGTTTATGGTGTTAGTTAGGTTGTAATTAAGTGTTTGATAAAATTTTGAACTCTATTAATTCATATTAAGTCATCATAATTAGAATTACAAGTGTTGTCATTTTGGTCAAGTTTTTGAAGTAATTTTGGAACTTTTGCCTATAATGACATGATATGAAACATGTAGGTCGTATAAATCCTTTGTTATTTCTAGTAGAACGTGTGAAACCCTAAGAAATTTCCATGAGATTTTACTTGACCTTGGGACATTGAGTTATCCTTTAGTTGACTCTAGTGCTTCCATTGGCTCATGTGATGAGATAACATGTTCAATAACTAAATTGATATATTTACAAAATTTTAGGGTACAGTTTAACATAATTTAAATTTAATGGACTAAATATGACAAATCCAAAATTTTGATGGCAAATTTTATCAATAATCCAAACTTAAAACACAAACACATCTTTTATTTTCATAGTTCGCTAGGTAGTCGCCTCTGTCGTCGCGTATTCACATCCTCTGGCTGTGTATCGTCACTCGCTGCTCGTCGCCGCCTCTATCATCGGATATTGCTCTGCTGCTTACCTCTATCTTTCTTTCTCCCTTGAATCAGGTAACATCCCCGTTTCTCTGAGACTCTGTTTTTCACCTTCAATTCCCCATGATTTGCGAGCCTATTTCAATGTTGACAATCTACATAGCTCAACGCTTAAACCCTAGTTTCATCTATGATTTGCTGATTTAGACGAATTTATGATATTTTTTGCCATTTTGTAACCCTAGTTTCATCTTAGATTTGGCGTGATCTTTTGAATGCTACCAGGTTGCCAGTCTTGATACCCATTCATAACTGATTTTGTTTTTGTTATTTAATTTCTTTTAACACAGCCTGCAGAATCAGATACCCGAGTCTTTCGCGTAACATATTTATTTTGTTCAATTTTTTTCTACCCTTTATATCCGTTACTCTGCAAGACTGAAACCATGACACTGCTGTTATGTTTTTGTCACTTGGATTCCAGACACTAATTGCTACATTGTGGTGAACATTAACAGTTGTGTTTTTCTCATAGGAAAAACAGAATGCCTGAAGATAAGAAAATGATAGGCCTTTCATGGGAACCAAAGCTACCTTCTCTTTCATTTGGTACAAAAAATGGATCCAATCACAAATCTGAAAAGATATCAGAAACTAATCTGGTATATAGACCCAACTCAGAGCTCATTGACGGGCTGTTTGTTCCACCTAATGACCCAAAAAAGGTCAACAAGTTACTAAAGAAGCAAGTCAAAGACACAACAGGAAAGAGTTGGTATGTAGTATTTTCATTTTCTAAGTCAAATCATATAACCCAAGTTTTCTAAGATTCAGACATTGACTTAAAACATGTTTGAAATGTATGTAATGTAGGTTTGACATGCCTGCCCCTACTCTCACACCCGAGTTGAAAAAAGATCTTCAGCTCCTAAAGGTGCCATGACATCTCTTAATAAATAAGATTAAATTGCAAAAAACATAAATGATTCGACTAATTATGATTATGTTTATAGTTGAGAAATGTGATTGATCCCAAGAGGCATTACAAGAAGGGTGACTCCAAATTAAGCACATTCCCAAAGTATTTCCAGGTAATGTTTTGTGAGGCAGGTGGGGGTAGATTAGTCATTAGTGACATAATAATAAATTTAATAATTAAAATGGTGGTTAGGTTGGGACAGTGGTGGAGCCAGTATCAGAATATTTCACTTCTAGACTTACAAAGAGAGAACGGAAGGCAACTTTGGCTGATGAGTTACTTTCTGATCAATCACTCAAGGTTTACAGGTGAGATTAATTTGTTTGATGATATATAATACTATATGATTATGTATGATGTTGAGTGTTTTAGAAGGGGTTTTGTTAAAAGTTGTTGTGCATTAATTACAGGAAAAGGAAGGTTCGAGAGATTGAAGAGAAAAATCAACCTGGCGGGGTTGATAAATGGAAGATTAAAGGTAAAAGTTCATGGAAACGTGCAAAGCAAAGGAGGCATTGAATTGGGAATTATCAATTATGTAGTGAGTGAGAAGAGTATTTATGGAATTTAATCAATTGGTAGAATTATTATATGTTTTGTACTCTGTGGTATGTAATTTGATTAACTCCAATTAATCGTTGAAATATACGAAGTTTCTCCCAAATCTTCCATTGAGAAACACGTCTTAATATCATAACATATTTGTGACTCGATTTCAACTGATAGTTTGGCTTCTCGCTGTTCTTGAATTGATTCAACACCATATGGAGATCTATCTCTACTTTATTTATATTTCTCCATAAGGCTTTGTCCTTCCCTATCAACCACTACTTTCTTCGCCTCTCATTTCCCTCCGTGTATATAATATATAGGCACGTCTTCTCATAATGTAAATTAAATTGGGTGATAATTGGGCCAAATAAGAAGCATAATTAAATATGGTGGGAAACCATCCCTCTAAATATACAAACAATTCACATGATATTTACAGTTCCAAACTAACAAACCTATTTATTGCAAAGACTTAACTATTCATACACTTGTTATGTCCAACCTAAGAAGCTTCCAACAACTTTGTCGTCAATTGCTCCTGACTTGATGAAACCCCAAATTCCTTTAGCAACTTGTCACATAACTGCACACATATACTTCAATTAAGTAAGCATTCAACAAAGAGATTGTGTAAGTCTAGTTTTATGAGAAACAAAGAGTATTATACCTCTCTATATACACTCGCCTCACCACAACTTTTTCTTAGTTCAACCACATACAAACATGGACTTATTTCAAACACCTGTTGCAATCACAAATACGTACACAACAACTTAGACTCTAAAAAGATCTAAAAAAACGATCATAAGGACTTGAAGAGGGCTTACTTCTGCTGTGACTGATAAACGATCCGACTCTCTATTGCCTTTATGTTCTTCTATTACTTTCAACTGAACAAATTTAGTTCACAAAAACACAACTTCTTAATTTCTTCTAATTGTAAGCGGTGAATGTGCACATAGCTATATTCATACTAACCTTTCCATTCCGTTTTTCAACTTTAAATCCCATATGTGTTACTGTGTGCTCAATTCTCTCTAACAATTCCTTTGGTAAAAGAGTGGATGTAAATCTAACCTTCCTCTCTGATACATCCTGTAACAAACCAAACGGTGTTTGTAACTTTGTGTCAAGTATAATAATTTTTTCAAAACTTAGAACAAATTAAAAATCCAATCAAAATCTTTACTTCTTTCTCAAAGAAACCCGATAGATCAAGGCTCCAAGACATTCCAATGAGCTCAAAAGCATTGATATGGGTAGGTGATTCTTGATTTTCTACAGCCTGCAGCAAGAAAATTCAACAACTTGATAAAAAAAAATTAAACTTTTTTCATTAAAAGTAACATTTCATTTCTTACAGTCTCTTGTATCGACAAAACTTCATCTTCATTAGGTTTTGCAGGAGTATAATCTTGTTTAAACCATTCATCTACTTTAATATCTGCCATTGTTATCCTTGTTTTAGGGTTTGGATCAAGAATTCTCTTTATAAGACTCTTTGCTCCTGGACTCATCCATTTATGCATACGCACATCCCCTTTGCAAATCTAGAAATTACAACCCCAAATCATTACAACATTAAAGAATCAATAAAGATTACAACTTTATGCATTTTTACCTTCTGATAAATCACAGCTAGGTTTCTATCATCAAAAGGTAGATACCCTGTAAGCATTGCATACAAGATTACACCACAAGACCAAGTATCTGATGCGCCTCCATCATACCCTCTGTTAGATAACACCTCAGGAGCAACATAGTTAGGACTTCCACATGTTGTATGCAATAACCCATCCTCCTAATCATATATAAAAACCATAAAAAAAAAAAACATAATTATCGTATGTTTTTTATATTTGTTTCAATGTTGAAGTCATAAAGAAACATACCCTAAAATGTTGGGGCAATGCACTAAGGCCAAAGTCAGTTATCTTGATTTTTTCTTTAGCTTCCACAAGCACATTTTCCAGCTGTATTTTTCAAAACATATGTAAGGGTTTGACTAATGCAACATTTTTAGGGTTTGACCAATGTAGATTGGAGTTTGACCTTGAGGTCACGGTGGAAAACACCTTTGTCATGACAGTAACTAACACCATCAATAAGCTGTTGGAATAACTTTCTGGCAGTTGACTCGGGTAACTTTCCCTTTGATACCTATCAGAAAATAAAAATAAAAAAGACTGAAATTGTGACACAAAAGAAAAGAATAATGATTACAGCTTACAATTGTGTCAAATAATTCGCCTCCATTGACGTATTCCAAAACCATATAAATCTTGGTTTTACTGGCTAAAACCTGCATGTGAAAAAGTAAAAAAATGTAATTAATGGAGGTCAAGATTTTATCAGGGAAAAAAAACATAATTCTTTATTTCCATGTGTAATAACAACACACCAAACAATTTTGCACAATGATTCTTCACAATGTGACAACTTGTTTGCAATATAATTGTATATGTGAGGCCCCACTTTTTCTTGAATTATATAAGATGTCTCCTCATAGATGCACTTGGACCCTCTTATCACTTTGTATACTTTGAACTTGAAAATTAACTATACGTAAAGAAAATTTTGGATAACCTTAAAGTTGACATTTAATTATACATAATGTATTATGACATTAACATTCCTAAAACTGAAGTAGAATAAATCAATGGGAAGTACTTGGAGTTGAAATTTTAAACTAAAAAATGAACTTTATTTTGACAATGTGATAACTTACCTGAAAAACATGTTTGGGATCCTATAGTACTTAGACTTTATTTGTAATTGTAAGTTATAATAATTGACATTTGTAATCATTTAGAGCTATCAAAAGACCTAATCTTTTTTGGGTTGCGTAATTGCTCTAAATATGTGGCCCACTTGACCCCAGCTACATGAAGTTTTACGACTTGATTAATTATAAAAAGAAATAAAATGTTTTAGCATTATTTTAATGTATTGCTGAGTTTGAAAGATTAGAGTCTGGAAAAGAAAACCTCGTGTAATCTAACCACGTTAGGATGTTTAAGAAGCTTCAATGCAGAGATCTCCCTCTTTATCTGCATTAAGACAAATCAATGAGCATCGAAAATATCGTTTGACTATTTAAAATTTTTAAAATAATCAAAACATAGATTTTTGATATCGACTGTTGCAGAGCTTTTGATCTTCAGAGAGAATGAGAATGAGAGAGTTATTTTCCACAAAACAGAAAGTAGCATTATGTTGTATAAAGTTCAAACCCGCAATCAACAATGATAGATTAATTGATTGAAACCCATATGAAGATGATTTCAGTAGAACCGATCAAAGAGTGTGAAAACCTTGATGAATTCGGTGGTTTCTGTGAATGTGAAGAAATAGTAAGGGAAAGAATGATGACCTGATCCGATATTTTGAGGTTTATTATGCGGGTTTTATCAATGATCTTGATAGCAAAAGAGTGTTGGGTTTGAATGTCTTTAGCATATTTAACCTTGCCGAAATTCCCTTCACCAAGAGTTGCTCCAATCTCGTATTTCCCCAATCTCAGTTGCATTGCATCTTCTTCTTCTCGTGTATTCTTCTTGTTCTTCTTCTGATTCACAGCAAATACCATTCTTCTCTAATATGAAGTATGAAGAAGAGGGTTGGGATATGTTTACTTATATAGTTATAGTGAAACACGGAAGAGAACCACCCCTTCAGCCTTCCCTTCCCCTTTCTTAAATATATCCTTCTTTTTTCTTTTCTTTTTAAAAAAAGACGATTGCAATAACTTTGACTCTTTTTTTAAAAGATTTGTAAGATGATTATATTTTGATCCTTTTTAATAAGTATAATCTTTACAAAATATCTCTAAATATTATTAAAAGAAAACCTTTAATTCTAAACTAAAGAAATCATGACCATTGATTGCATTTCAATCATATTTTTTCCACCTTTGGATTATTTGATGACATCATCTTTGTCAACTCATTTATTTTTGTCAATAGATTTTATAAAACGTATATTACGTTTTAAATTAGAATTCCATTAATGACACTTAAATCTCACCAAAAATAAAATGAATTAAATTAGGAATTGTATTAATGATAATTAAATATCACCAAAAATAAAATGAATTAAATTAGGAATTCTATTAATGACAATTAAGTGTCACAACAAATAAATTACAAAAATACCCCGTCTCCCTCAATTCTTTACATAATATATCTAACTTAAGTTTTGTAGTGGAGAAGAAAATTGAGGAAAACAGATTGTTTTGATTTTTACTTAACGATTTAGATTTGTAGTTGAACGACTGAAATTATAAATACATCAGATAAATGTAAGAAAACAAGTAACTCAAATTCCACTTGACAACTTTTTAGTCATCTCATATATGCTTATTTCTTGATAACTAATATTTGTACTATTTATCGATATTTATGCTAAAGTTGTGACAACATTAAAATGATTGTTACTCAAGTTGCTTTATTTTTTTTTAGATTTCTTGTAGGTCGAAATTGGAGTTGACAAACAACAAGAATGGTCGAATTCATTTGGGTTCTTGTGAACGTAAGTAAAATATATTTTGATTTTTATGTTATGAGGGTGTCAAATTTTGTGGTAGAAAATTAATTGTCACAGTTGTGTTATTTAGAAATTTGAATCGGATCTTTCTATGAGATTCCCCATTTTTTTCATACTTTTGACGAATTGTTCAATAAGTTAAGCAATCAAATTATAAATGATAGACTCATACACAATGTACGTCATATCCTTTGCTTTTGGTTGTTAAAATCACAAATTTGTTTGTTTGTTTGTTTGTTTGTTTTTTTTTTTTGATGTGTTAGGATTTAAGACATTGATTTGGATACTTGGAAATTTTGTTTGGTCTACCTGTCTACTACATGTTTGATGAAATGCTTAAGGGAACAATATTGGGATAAACTTGTGGCCCGGTTTAAATTACTTTAAAAATATATTGGTTTAAATTACTTAAAAAATATACTTGTCGATTTTTGTTGTCCTTCACGGTTTAAATTTGTATGTTTCTTCTTAAAGTTTCATGTTTCATCCATAATAGTTCTTTGTTTATGTTTTAGTTATAATGTCTTCTTTGACCCTTGATCACATTGGTTAGTTTCTCATACTAAGTTTTATTTGAAAATTATATTTAATTGCAAGTTATTACACTATCTAATACCCTAATAATCTCTAACATTTGTATAAGATGATGACAATTATTATTTTTTATTGCAACTTCTCTTCATATTGATTATCGGATGTGGTTTGAGTTATGGAATGTTGCGACTGAGGGGATTCCACATTGTGGGGCGTTGGAATTCATTACAGAAGGAGGCATGATTTATATACTTTATTGGGTATTGATGGAAACGTTTAATTCTTGCTCATGTAAATCGATAAATATTTTACAATATGTTCTTTTAACCTTATATTAGGATCTTTTTTGGAAAAAAAATTGCTTTTAATATTAACCTTTGAAAAAAAGGTTCATATATAGCATCATACTCTTAAAAATGACTTTTTTTTTGATTATTTTTGGTTGATATGGAAAGTTATATTTTTTGTATATTGAAGCTCATTTAAACGATTGTTTTCTGGAATAAAAATCATTAATAGCATTAAACTTTGCAAAAAAGTTCATTAATAGCATCGTAGTTTCAAAAAATGACTTTTCCATATCTAGAACAATTTTTTTTCTACATTAAAGCTAATTAATAGGATTTTTTTGAAAACATTTTATTAATGGAAAGTACATTTTCATTTTCTTTTACGTAATAAACCATTTATGTAAAAAAAAACATTTCAAATATGGACCATTTGTGTACTTTTGTTCACATGTGAACCATTTATGTAATATATAAATTTAATTGTTAATTAGTAGGTCATTAATATGACAATTTTCTAGGGAAAATTTGTTTTTAGTATTAAAATTTGCAAAAAAAAAAAAAAAAAAAAGTAGAATGATAACAATATATTAATTTATTTTGTGTGTGTGTGTGTGTGTGTGTGTATATATATATATATATATATATATATATATATATATATATATATAACTTATGAGTTCAAATTGTATCCATCATTTATCTATCCTTTGAAAATCATCTTGATGATCAATCATATTTTCAAGATAAAGCTATTTTGGTCCCTACAAATGAAGAATTTGATGCTACCAATGACTACATTCTAGGATTGATGAAAGATGAAGGGAAAACATATGAGTTCAAATTCTTTATGTGATACAGAGTTACTAGGTTTTTTTTAGGAATCAATTTACTCTTCGGTTGTGTTGGACATCTAGAATTTTCAACCATAAACTTAGACTAAAAGTAGGTGTTCCTGTCATATTACTTTGTAATATCGACCAAACCAAAGGACTATGCAATTGTACTAGATTATAGATTGTTAGGCTTGGAAGAAACGTCATTGAAGCCTGAATCATATATGATAGATTCTTTATGGAGACTATTTATATACCTTGCATGAATTTAACTCCGTCCAATGAAAGAATCTTATTCTGTTTTCAGCGGAGGCAATTCCCTATAGTAGTTTATTTTGTTATCGCCACTAATAAAAATCAATGACAATAATTATCAAATGTTGGATTATACGTGCATAAGCTTGTCTTCACTCATTTTCAGTTATATATTTTTTGTTTCTCGCGTCACAAGTGAAAAGAGATTGAAGGTACTCATATATTACGAGGAAGGTTATCCAACTAATAAAACAAAAAGTTATGCTTACAAAGAGGTCCTTCAATTATTATAGATATTCAAGTGTTTCTTTGTTTTTTTTTTTCAAACATTTAAATGTTAGCAGTAATGCTAAGTCTGTTTATGTTACTTTATTTTTTTATAGTGTCAACTTTTTTATATATTTACATTTACATTTTTATATGTTCCCCGCGTTATACGCGGGGTCATAATCTAGTTTTATTTAATAAATCAGAGTACCATTGTTATAATATATTTTGTTCAAGTTTTTCGTACTAACTATGTATAAAATAATTTAAAAAAAGGCAATAATATTTTCGATCTGTTTGACATTAACTGAGGATTTGTTTCTTTTTTATAAGTTTTGTATGTACAAAATAACCAAATTGTGATAATGTATGTACAATGTCATATACACAAAGTTTTTTTTTCTTTGTAGATAGAATAAACTATCAAAAATAAAACTAAATTATTATTTTACCCTTATGGTTAATAAATTTTTTATAATATCTATCAATTTAGCAACTAAACAAAAAAAGACATCAAGTCACATAACATTTCAAATAAAAAAAAGTATTATAAAAGAAAAAGAAAAAAACTAATCGACCAACATCAAGACTTGCATTAGTAGTTGTGAATACTTCATTTGGTTAGCATCCTATAGCTAACTTATTTTTGGAACTATTTTAAGTTGTTATGTTTAAAAAACTAAATCAAAAAACTTCTAGCGGTATCAAATCTTGTCATTCCTCATTGAGGTTGCGGGTTAAAGTCCCGTCAGGTAAGTGGATTTATGAATAGTTTATAAGAATATAATAGATTTGTCATTAAAAAAAGTAGCTTATAAGCTAATTTTTTAAAAAGCTATTTAAACTAGCGTTTAAACAAGGTTATTAATTCTTTTTAATTCCCTCAAATATATCATTTGTTAATAATAATAAAAAAACTCAATTTTCTCCAATAATTTACAATAATGTATGCTTATTTAAACTCCAATCTTCCATTTATTTGAAATATCTTTCAGCCAAATCATTAGAATATTATCGTAAACGCAAACACACACATATGCAACATATAATCCAAAAGAAATCCAAACAAAAAACTAATGTATACTTTAAGAGTTCAAAATCCGAATAGAAGAGGGTTGGTGAATCAAGAACCGGGAAGAGGGATCACAAACAAAATAGAGGACCAATATGGCGAATCAGTAAACATAGGTGCTTCAATTACAAAATCGGGAGTAATGGCCTAGGAAAAATGTCGCTATATCACAATCAATTATTGTTATTTACCCGGTTTAGTCATTAAACTATTTTCTTTTGCCCTATCACTATACCTACAAGTTACATATTAATTAAGTCATTTTCATTAATTTTAACAGATTACAGTTATCGAGCCTATGTGGCTGGTTGACTTGTACCACTGTAACATCCCAAAATTCAAGACCAAAAATTTCATTTTAATTAAGTTATTATACAACCAACAGTATAAAAACATCCATAATAATATCTCATGTCAAAACCAAAGTGTTAGTAATCAAAACATATTATCATAAAATAATATCAGAGTGTAATCCCAAAGATCTCATGTGCGAAAAAACATAGTGTGATGCGTTGCGATCAAGCCGACTCCTTTCCTTTGAAAACGAGTACCTGAAACCAAAACTGTAAACCGTAATCACAAAGCTTAATGAGTTCCCCCATCATACCACATACCATACAATAACATACTGCCAGACGATTCTAGGGTGCCTAACCTACCCATGTCAAAGCATTATGGGGTGCTCGACCTACCCTGCCAGGAAATTCTAGGGTGCCTGACCTACCCATGTCATGTCATTTTGGGGTGCTCGACCTACCCTCCGGATCATCTGAACCGGATACGGGGACTATTTCACCCCTACTACTATTACCATATAATAATATATCATAAACATACTGTCAGGTAATTCCGGGGTGCCTAACCTACCCATCGATCCTTACAACCGAACACGGGGACTACTCCCCCTACTACCACTATCACACAACATCATATCATGCTAGCACATATAACATATCAGGTAGTAGCAAACCTAGATAATTATCATAAAGACAATCATCTAATCAAACAACTCCTACTAGTGGGCCGACATTGTGGCTATAGACCTACTTCTACTGGAAGGTAACTCACCTCACACTGCTGAAGTCCCGTAGACAAAACTCTAGCTAGTGGATTACAGGTTCTCGAACTATCAATCATCAAATAACACCCAATCAGCAATTAGGTACCAACACAAAAATCATAAGTCCATCATTGGGGTAAAAGACTGTTTTACCTATATCTTAGCTTGATTCAAGTTAAACTATGGATTAAAGCCCAACATATGGCCCAATTTTCCAAATTGAGCCCAAACCTTACATGGTCTTATTCTAAGGCCCAATCATTTATTCCATTCCAAACATTCGACATTCTAATGGCCCAATATTATATAATCGTGAAGGGCCAATTATGACCCACCTATGGCCTAATTTTCCAAATTGGGCGCAACCCCTCATATGGGCCTTACCCCAAAGCCCATCCAATTATTCTAGTCCATATGATTGTTCTTGAATGGCCCATTATTATCCTGGTCACCAAAGCCCAATGGAAAGGCCCAACACAAAGCCAAAGTGAAATTAGGGTTTTACATAAAATGACAATTAGGGTTAAGTGTTTCCCACTTAACCCATTAAGGAATTAATCTATTAAGTCCATCACTCTACTAGATAAGTCATATGGTGTGATTAGGTGTAATTCACAATTCCATTCCAATGGCCCAAATGTGGGTCCCGATAAGTCCAAGGCCCATATATCCAAAATTAGGGTTTTCTAAACCCTAATTAGGGTTTCCAACCCAATCATAGCCTAATGGGCCCAAAAGTTAAGTCCTTAGATCCATTAGGGTTCATTAGGCCTATTAGGGTTTCACTAGGCCCATTAGGGTTTCGCTAGTCGGGCACCACCCACTACCACCTCGGGTAGTGGTGGTCAATGACGGCTCATAGCGGCGGCCACCACCTCACGATGGTGGTTAGGGTTTCTAGTCCATTTTTGTCCAAGCATCCAAAAAGCAACTACATGCAAGCAAAAGCACACCGCCACCCAACACGACGGTTGTGTTGGGTTTTGAGCATTCTAACACTCCTAAGTGTACATGCAACCCTAAATACCTTGGATCTATGTTTTATCTATTATACATGCAAATAAGAACTTCCAAGGTATTATCCTAATCTAGCATACAAAACAATAACTATAGCAAGATAGAATACATACCTCTTTGATGTAGAAAGTCTTCATGAAGCTTGAGTGCCTAGTGCCCCAAGTGTGACACCTCAAATGGAATCACAATCATCAAAACACTTGGAATGACTTGAGAGAATTCTACACTCATCAAAATCGGCTAGCCCTTTCACTTCACACACTAGTCGCCGATTTGGTCAAGAATAAGATGCTTATATAGTTAGGGTTACACCATGTAAACCCTAATTGACATGGCCTTTCATTTCCATGATCCATGGGTACAAATACACCATGGAGTATCCATGGACCATCCTATGGGTTTTAGCCCAACTTGATTATCCATGGAGCATTAGCCCACTATACAAGTATGGATGATTTACACAATCAACCCATATATTTAATTAGTCTTCTTTTGATCACTTAATTAATCCTAGATTAATTCTTGATCAATACTAATTAAATAATTTTATTATTCTTATTATTAATATACTAGAACTTATAATATATTAATAACCATAAGTGTCTTATTTCTCTCATTATAGTCTATCCAAGTGCATGATGGTATGCAACCCAAATGGACCATGCCGGGTCGGGTCAAGTCTTACCAATTATAGTTATGGACTTAGACATTAATCCAACAGTCTCCCACTTGGATAAGTCTAAAACTATTATTGCGTATGACTTCATAAACCAACTGGCAATCGTAGCTCTCAAAAGCTTCTGTCGAACTCTGACCTTGTAGATGAACTCTGACCTTTGTCAATGACTTGTCCATTAGATAAGGGATCATATATTCCTCCATTCTAGATATCATATGGACTGAGACATGGATTATAATCATTCTCTCTGTCCATTTGTTGTTTCCCGATTTCCGATTTATGATGACTGACTAATTGAACAAATCAAATCAGTCCTGGCCCGGCCGAGCACTTCCATTTGTCATCATCAAATCATCGAGGGGCCCACAGATATCACTTTTATCCCGAAGGTAAAAGGAATGGATAAACTTCGACTCATATGGCTTGTTCTACTACTTGTTGAATCATACACAAAGGCACGTTTTATAGCACCGAGTTACCAAATGCGTTTTCGTGCTATCAATGTACTATCAACTCATAGTAACAACTCATATCACTAGGTTTGAAGAATATAAGATATTATCGTCTCATGATCACTCGTGATAAAATCCATGAAGTGATTCCAATGAGCGCGGGTTGAATCCAATACTCAGAACTTATGAACACTCATGATTGTTGTAGCCTTGTCCAACACCTTAGACCTCTACAACCCATCATGACAGTCTTAATTCATATCTACTTCCAACATATGACCGACTGTGGATAGTTTGAATAACTTAGTCATTCCAGAAGAATAACCCAGTTTATTCGGGAAGTCAAAACATGTAAAGTGAAACACAATAATAATAGAATCCAATATGGTATCAAAACCTATCACCATATGATTACACATTATTCATTGTATACTGTTTCAGCTATCAACTTTATTCTTGAATTTAAAACAATAGTTGTCCCATGCTCCAAGCATGTGCACTATGTTTTCTAAACACTAGTCATGCCACACACCAAGTATGCATACTATGTTTGTCTATGATCTTTACTTTGTGAACTAGATCAATTGAACATAACTTCACTGATTCTCTTTTCACACTCCCAAATCCTTACCGCAAATGCAAGAATTCCAAATTCATGCCATTTACTGAAATCTGTTAGATTCTAAACTTATATGCATTGATCCTCTTGTAATGATTATGCACAAAGTCATAAAGACTTGACAACAAACATTACAGAGCATTCCAAAGGAGATCAACTTCTTGGAAACATCCTTCTTGCATTAAGTTTCCTTAATCTTACACAGATTTGAAAATCCTAACTTTGAAACATTTCCAGATTCCATTTTGACCATCACTTCTGAACAAGAGTTGCCTCTTTACAGACTATGTCAATATGGTCCTTCCAGAATTATCACTATACTTCCAACTGTCCTTGAGCAAGCAATCTTTGGTAAACCTTAGATTGTCCTCGACAATTGTTTAATCCTTTTAGTCATATCCAGTTCTAAACCTTTTCCCTTCTTAATGCCCCAGGCATTTGGAAAATTTTAGAAAGGATGATTATAGCACATGTAATCGATCCTATATCCGAAGCGTATGGGACACGATTCATGATGTCTCACATAAAGACTAAACCGGTCTTTTGCTATAATATGTCCATTTTTATTTGCCAAGTTCTCATAATTCAGATTATGAAAAGGGATGCCGTAATCATAATCGAATTTCAGAACGCAAATAATGGACTCATATACAAAATTTCCTTATGTTGAGCCATTCCAACATGAAATTCATATATATCCTTGACTAAATGATTAAAACCTCACGATCTAAGCTTATAGATTTGAGATGAAGTATAATTTCCTCTCCCTTAATTATAGCAAAACAACTCTTTCCCAATTGAAACTTTTGTTTTCTATAATTAACATTGCTAACTTGCAATACTTATCATAATTATCATGCTCCCACTAACATGATGATTATTAGCATATCACTTATGCTCCCACTAGCTTTGACATGTACTCAGAAATCAGCTGGACTTCTAGAAATCAATACTTCATTGACTTTCTTACCAAAGTTCATATTTCTGATGCTAGATTGTTTTGATAAAGTTGTATCAAAATCATACACCTTCCCTTAGATAGCACACTTGTGAGTCTAAACAATTATGAAGAGGTATGCCGTAATCATAATGGTTAGACCTTTTTGCCACTTCTCACAAGTCCATATTAGTGTGCCGGTTAACCACACGCGCTCCACTAACGACTTTGAGAATGCAAATATCACAATTGCTATCTAGCTAAAATCTACTTAGTGAAAGTGTTTCCTCACCATCATTTTCATGAATCGGAGAGAAACCTTATGACACTTAGATTTACTGGTGTATGTGTTCTTATCCATGTGAATTGTCAAAATCATAGTCACAAGACAAGGATAATGACAAATCCAAACTCATATGGACTGAACTCAATCTTAATTTCTTGCCACCTGGCAGCTCAAGGGCCTACCATTGCTTCCAAGTTGTTGTGCAACCAATTGAGAACTCTAAGAACTCATATGCATAGCCAACTTACTGGAATGGGCACAGAATATGTCGACACGATAGATTGTAAACCTCAAATCGTGTGCTAGTGAAGAACTTCAGGTTTTATTCTTGATTAGTTCTTGAGACTTTCAAGACCTTTAAGACTCCCACTGTCCTCTTGACCTATAAGACTCCCTTGTCAAATATCCAAGAGATAGTGTGGATTCTAATCAAGACAAACACTTCACACAATTGGCCTAAGTTGGTCTTTGTTTTATCCAAAATATCACAACTTACCAATTTCAAATGTACAAGAGTAGAAAACTTTTACTCTTACATTTTGACAAGTGTTTTAAACCTTCTTTAAGACATGTCACTCAAATTACAATCTTGGAGTATGACTCTAAGACTTGCAGTATGACTCATCTTCTTGATTTAACCATTTCAACAATTCAAGATCCCTCTTCTTAGTCATAAGAATGCACTAAGACTTCCTTAGAGAACTAATTGTGCTATGGTTTCTTAATCATTAAGATGATCACAAAAACTGATACTAAAGTACTCTCCCATCTTTCCAGATTTGAGAAACTTTTATCCTTCTGCCTAATTTGATTCTTCTTATTCGCTCTGTCATACATTGGAACCTTTTTCCCAATGTCTCAGAGTTACACTTAAGCTTGTAAGTATAATCATATTTACTGAACTTTAGTAAACTATGACGAATAGTCTTATCAATCTTTTGTGGTGGACTTAACCAGTGCACAAGACTATGTACTCGATCCCTTAGTCCATTACTTGACTCACACATCCATGTGAATAAGTAATTAGTCTTAATTTTCCAAAACTTGAAAGTTCTCATTCATCATGCTATACAACTTGCATGATTCCAAGTTCCGGTCCAATTGAAACTTGGGTGATGAGAATCTTTCCTTATTTGGTAAATCTAGACATTACCACAAATGAAAGAATCAATTTCATATTTCCACTCTTGCTCTTAATGGAATCATATAAGCAACAATTTTTCCTCAAATGCCATTGTAAGGATATTTTAAAATAAATAAAATCAAAAATTTTCTTTTATTTTAAAACTTTGCGGAAAAAAACTTATCCTTACAATCCATATGAAAACTTGTTGTTATCTATTCCTAAGCAATATCTCATAACTCCTGAGAAGTAGCTCAAGAATCCGATCTTCAAACTATGCGATAGAAATCCATCTACGCCATCAGATTCAACATATTCTTTCTTTAAGTTTCTTCACTTTTCTTTCATTCTTAAAACATCACCATGTGACCCAGTCACATCATGTATCAAGAATCTCAGAATAGAAACTTAACAGAGTTAGATAGTGGAATTTACCTGAAGTAGAGTCAAACTTATTGACTTTAACATCCTTAGGTAAATTTTGGCAGCTTCGCAACCAATGCCCCTTTCTTTGGCAATACAAACATATGGACCCTTTGATAATGGTACACAGGACTATCACAGACTTAGTTTTTCTCTTTACCATTTGGTCAACCGAGTTGACTATGGCCGATCCCTTTCCATTGGGAAGAGAATGCTTTTCTGGATTTCCTGTGTCACTATTGTCAATGTCCATAAAGTTTTTAGGAAGTTGATCTTAGCAAACAGATAAGATCATTAAGGGTCTTGTCATAGTCTGTTTCATAGGTGTCCTAAAGGAACTCACTATGTGACTTAGAAAGTGATTGAACCACCAACTTTCTCAAGACTTTGACACCCAACTCTCTCGGCTTGTCAATATGTGACTACATCTCCAAGATGTGATCACACCTAGACCTTGCCTTGCCAATAGGGCTTGAGTGACCTTAAACTTTTCAAGAACTTGTGGGTTAGGGAGAATAATTGGAGGAGGAGAAAGAAGTATGATATCCATGGGACATCATCCTCATTAGGAAACCTTGTTTCAAGAGATTTGGGAAGATCATAGGTGTCTAAACTAGACATCTTTTGGGAGATATTCAAGATAGTTGATTTTAAGTCCTTAATATGACACCCAATATGAAATATTAAGGCTAGAACCCAACAAACTATTTTATAACTTAGAAGAGGTATGCCGTAATCCAAGCTATAAAATATTTGAAGGTAAGTGAATGACGATTCACCAATTTCCACCAAGATAAACGAAATGTATTATTAGGTTTTAATTGGTTTTGAAACTCCTAGATCTTTGAGATTCATTGAACTTTTCAAAGGCATGTTTCAATCTCGAGTGTGCCCTCCAAGTTTTGTGACTGGGATGACGAGGATCACAAAACGAGGTGTGAAGTAACCATGCAAATCACTTGGTACCCTTAATAAATTACCCCTCAATCGATGTGCCGGTTAACCACACACGCTCCATCGATACTATGATAAATATTAAGTCACCCTTTACCTACCTTGTTAAGTCCAAGTTAGTATGCCGGTTAACCACACACGCTCCACTAACGACTTAAACAAAGTGCAAAGTGTAATTTCATGGATTAGCACCTTATTCACATTTTTCCTAAGTAACTAAGATTGGGTATTATTAAGAGTTTAGTTACTTAGTATTATCATTAATACTTTTAATGAAGGGAGAATTCTAGTCCTGTCAAACCCGTTCGGCTAACGACCCTCCACCAGTCAAGCAAGCGGTGGGTGAGAGTGGACACCCATTAAGTTGCCATTTTATAGGCAACAACCTTATACCCACCTTATAGACCGGCTTCGTGAATGAGGCGTACTAGTGGTAAGACTGACTTTACTCTTATACATATATATATTATTAACTTATAATATTATAAAGTATAAGGGTTGAATTTTAACTTTTAAAATTCTAAGGGCTAACTTGGAATTAAAGTATTCATACTTGAAAACTTTTCAAATTCCAAAACTTGAGGGCAAGTTTTGAAACTATTCAAAACTAATTAATTCCATAACTTATGTGTTTAAAGTAGTTTTAATCCAAAAACTCTTCAAGTTCCATAACTTGAGGACAAGTTATGGAAGACTTTAAACTAATAAAAGAACTAACTTTTTCTTTATTTTATAACTTATGGATTTAATTATGGTTACATATTTTTCTTTAATGAAGTGACTCTTGAACTTCCATAACTTGAGGACAAGTTATGGAGTCATAAAAAGTTATTCAATGACACAAGACTCTTCATTTTGTAACCATTGCCAACTATTATGAGTTTTATGAGTCTTTAATGTGACTCTTCATGTAACTTGAGGACAAGTTACACAAACACATTTTATACTCAACTCTTAGATTAAAATGGATTGAAAACAACTATTTCAATTAACTTTTCTATTAATCTAAGCAACTCATAAGAACAAGATAATTCAAATTAAACTTTTTCATGTAATTAGTCTAAACCTTAAACTAATACAAAACATGAATCTATTGACAATTATCTTTGAAAATGGATTAGCATGAACATTACCACAACAAAAAACAAGTTTCTAAGTTCAAAAACAACTTAGGGTAATGTTCCTAGTCCATTTCTAGCCAAAAACGTCGAATATATGCTGTCTGGGGCTCCTACTCGGTGAGTGCATGAACCTACTCGGCGAGTAGGATGATTTTACTCATGGACTCGGCGAGTTCATCAGTGGACTCGGCGAGTCCAGTGCCCAGAAAGCCAGAAAATCGAGTGTTTCAGCATTTTTCAGCAATTTGCATCAAGTATAAGAGAAAGCAAGCCTAGGCTCTGATACCACTGTTGGGTTTTGAGCATTCTAACACTCCTAAGTGTACATGCAACCCTAAATACCTTGGATCTATGTTTTATCTATTATACATGCAAATAAGAACTTCCAAGGTATTATCCTAATCTAGCATACAAAACAATAACTATAGCAAGATAGAATACATACCTCTTTGATGTAGAAAGTCTTCATGAAGCTTGAGTGCCTAGTGCCCCAAGTGTGACACCTCAAATGGAATCACAATCATCAAAACACTTGGAATGACTTGAGAGAATTCTACACTCATCAAAATCGGCTAGCCCTTTCACTTCACACACTAGTCGCCGATTTGGTCAAGAATAAGATGCTTATATAGTTAGGGTTACACCATGTAAACCCTAATTGACATGGCCTTTCATTTCCATGATCCATGGGTACAAATACACCATGGAGCATCCATGGACCATCCTATGGGTTTTAGCCCAACTTGATTATCCATGGAGCATTAGCCCACTATACAAGTATGGATGATTTACACAATCAACCCATATATTTAATTAGTCTTCTTTTGATCACTTAATTAATCCTAGATTAATTCTTGATCAATACTAATTAAATAATCTTATTATTCTTATTATTAATATACTAGAACTTATAATATATTAATAACCATAAGTGTCTTATTTCTCTCATTATAGTCTATCCAAGTGCATGATGGTATGCAACCCAAATGGACCATGCCGGGTCGGGTCAAGTCTTACCAATTATAGTTATGGACTTAGACATTAATCCAACAGGTTGGTGGTGGTAGGAGGCGGCAGCCACCACCCTACGGTGGTGGTTTCGAATTTCTTTTCATTATTCTACTTTCTAATTACATTTTACAAAGCTTTAATCCCAAAAATAAACACACACATAGCAACCTTGTGGTGGCCGGCGGTGGCGCATGGTGGCAGCCACCACCTCACGGTGGTGGTGGTGGCTTTTCTTGTGAACTCCGGCCAAGCCACACTACCCACGACGTATGATATTCACTCTAGTGGCAGAAACACACATACACATCCTTTTGCTCGGACAAATAAAACCAACACCCACTGTTGGTGGGTGGCGACGACAATAATCACGAGATGACAACAACAGCAACGACAGTTAAAGGCGGTTGTGCGATGGTAGCCACCACCTCAAGGTGGTGGCGGTGGTTTCATTTGGTTCCCGGTCAGACAACCACGATAGGAATGACGACAACAACATATCCCGGTGGTTTTTCTGACTTTGGCATCGATGGCGGCGGCTGGAGGTCACTAGCAACGACAGCATAAAACAGAAGAAGAAGAAGAAGGCCTCCGATCTTGGTCCTCGTCATCTCCGGCCACGAAAGGGACGAGGCATTACTCGCAACAGTGGCATGGCCTCGGCTGCTAATGGTGGTTGGCTAGAGAACGGAAGTAAATGGGTGATGCGGCGGCTGGAAGAGGGAGGCATAAGTAGGGGTGCAAACAAGCCGAGCCAAGCCCGCGCCTGGTCAGGCTCGGCTCGGGCTCGTTTAAGTTATACGAGGCTCGAGCTCGAGCTCGGCTCGATTCGCGATTCTTGTATTGAGCTCGACTCGGGCTCGGGCTCGACTCGTTTTTTGTCTGACGTGTCTAAGTAAGCTTAAGCTCGGCTTGAGCTCGTTAAGAAGCTCGTTTACTAATACCCTAAATCCCTAATCCCTAAATATGTTTTTATTTTAATATATAAAAATAATAATAAATTATATTATATAAAGGCTCGTTTAGGCTCGCGAGCCTAATCGAGCTTAGTGACATGGGCTCGAGCTCGAGCTCGTTTAATAGACGAGCTTAATATTAAGCTCGAGCTCGGCTCGGGCTCGGTTAAAATCGATTTCGAGTCGAGCTTTTAACGATCCAATCCCGGGTAGCTCACGAGTAGCTTGGCTCGTTTGCACCCCTAGGCAT
Source organism: Lactuca serriola (assembly GCF_051521515.1). NCBI lineage: Eukaryota > Viridiplantae > Streptophyta > Magnoliopsida > Asterales > Asteraceae > Lactuca > Lactuca serriola. Next base: position 48,938,154 of record NC_136408.1, on the reverse strand, counting down.
AAGGGTGGCGGTTGTCTCTTTTTAGGGTTAGGGTTTACCGGGGTGACGGGTTATATACCCCGATCCCCATAAACTTGTTGCCATAATGACGCAAATGACCCCTCCCTTCAAAAATATTTTCGAAACTAACCCAGAATTTACCATTTAAACCCTCAACATTAAAATCCATTACAATTTAGGTACAAAATTTACCAATTACATCCCTGCTTCCATAATTCCTCTCAAATTCGATCCCTAATTTATCAAATAGCCCCTTAGCCTCCAAAAATCTCTTCAAATGAAGTCTCATAAATTACCATTTAGTCCTTGCCTTTAATAATACTTACAAATTAAGTCCAGATTTTTCATTTTAATCCCTGCCTTCTAAAATTAAGACATTTAACTCCTCGAGACCAACACCATGCTATATAATTATTAATTTTTAGGGCTACTATTCATTCATTAATTTGTTTATTTATTTATTAAATAAACGGGGTGTTACAACCACTATGGCCATATCATATTTTTTTTTCTTTGGAAAAGTATCATTGTAGCACAATCAACTATTGTCATTTAAGCGATTTGATGACTACTTTTTTTTGCGCAATAGGTCATTAAACTTAGTAGTTACTTATCAGTTAAGTCACTATTGTTAATTTTTAATGGATCACCAGTTACCGAGCATGCATGGAAATATGACATGCCGATGGAGCTTATGTGGCAGTGGACCACACCGTTTTTATATCATTAAACAAAAATATATGTTACATATTCAACCCATCATTATATACATTACCATATTCCAGAAATGTTCAAAATCAATTTTTGGAAAAACAAGTTCTGCAAACCGGAACCTAAGTCTCACAATCAGATCACGACAATAATATCAATGTTGAGAGGAATCGGGTTTTGGCTTACACCTTTGACGTAGACGATGTCGGAGCTGAATCGTCCCTTTGGCTATTAAATCAGAGCTGAAATTGACATGTACAAGGGTTTCTACAAAGGGCAACAATGTATTTCTAGAGAAGGAAGAAGAGAGAAAGACATCTTCGGTTATGTTGGTAAAGGCGACAACGTACTTCTTTCCTGCAAATGACAAGAAAGATGTCTCCATTTTTGTACCACCAGTTAGAAGGGAATAATAGACAAAATGAACTAGGGAAGTGTTGTTGGTCCAAATCCTATTGAATGCCTCGTTCATGAGAAAGAGAAGAATATTAGGATTATGTGGGCGGAGCCTGGTCTAATGAATATTATTAAAAAAATAAAACATAAAAAAGGGAGGAAAATTGAAAATGTCAGTATAGCACAATCAATTATTGTTATTTATCTAATTTGGTCACAAAATTATTATTTTACGTAATAGATCATTAAACTTTCTCGACACGTCACACTTCCACGTAGGCTAGTAACCGGGTATCCGCTGGAAATTAATGAAAGTGAATTAATTTATAGGTAACTTCTAAGTTTAATGATCTATCATGCAAAAAAAAAATTTAGTTAAAAAATCACGTACATTACAATAATTGATTGTGTTACACAGATATTTTCCCAAAAATATAAGTGACTTTTATGTGCACATGTATGGAAATTGAGAAAGGACAAATATGGCAACGCGAAAGGATCATCGAGATAGGCGACGGAAGGGAACATTGATAGGATTAAGGTAACAAAATGAGGGGGTTAGATAAAAAAAAAAGTTGAATCATGTTTTCTTAAAACATCTATATTTGATTTTTTTTAGTATGAAAAATATAGTCAATCACACTTTGTTATAGAAATAATAATCTATTTGCTTTTTGAAATAAAATGATTTTGAAAACCATACATACCAAAACCGGTCAAAATGTAACCTAAAAGTTACGGGTCACATAGTAAGGGGGTTTGATTTAGCTTTTGAATGACCAAAAGTCATTTAAAAAAAAATCATAGGCAAAAGACTTTTAAAAAATATTTTTGGATTTTGCAAAGAAGGAAAATCAACATTTTTGAAAAATCAGAAAAACCTGACTATTTATAATTTTTCCAAAAAGATCTTTTGGCTTCTAAAAATCTAAACCAAACACCCCCTTAGAGTTATTATATGACATCTTTCCACCCACTAAAATATAATTATACGCTTAAAATAAAAATACTAATAAATAAATATTGTTTTGAAAATTGGTTTGAATTGACTGGTCAAACCGGTTGGACCGGGAACCTGAACGGTTCAACTAACAACGATTTTATGTCCATTTCTTAACCGCGATGAACCGGTCGGTTTTTATAAAAACTCAATTAAACCGGTTAATTAAAATAAAAACACATAGAAATGAATCATTTTGCATAACAAACTTTGATTTTTTTTTTTCACGTCTATTTAGATTTTTTGAATAAAAATATATGGTAAATGTTATGAAGTTTTTTAATGCGTTTGTATTCATTTAAAACTATATTTGTTTCCGTATTATACTTTATTTTTATTTTGATGTACGTAAATTAATGTAAAACTTATTTTTAAATTTATTTGGATTCATCTACAATTTGTATTTATATGTATTTTTAATGTGTAAATTTATGGAAGTCTATGTGTATAGGAAAATAGAAAAAAAAAATATGAAAATTATAAATAATCAAATAAAACGGTTGAACCGACAGTCGAACCGGTTGAATCGGAAACTAGTGACCATATTCGTTCAACCAAAAAACCGGTTTTAAAACATTGAGTATATGTACTTCTTACTCAAACGAGTAACTCATTACTCATCTTTTTGTGGCTTTTTTGTCGTGAGAATTAAAATTAATGATATTTGTAATTATTTATTCCTTAGCTCTTACTTAGTCCAATCATGTAGCGTGTCTTTACCCAAAGCCCAAAGGGGTTGGAGTAACGTTTAGTGTTTCGTTGACAAATCATATGATGCTTATTTTGTATAACATAAAGCAATTTGCATTCAATTGCTTTTAGCAAGTAAATTAAGGTTTTGAATAAAGTGTTTTCATAAAAGATTATAGAGATAAATGATGTTAAAAGGTAATTGAAAACATGACAGACAAACTATTGAAATAGAAGCAAATTATCAATGAAGGTAAAAATATAAAAGTTTGGACTTCACCTCAGAAAGTTTCGTTTATCATACAAAAAATGTGAAAAAAGCTACTACATATCCAACCATCTTATCTGAAAAGGTGCTTTTTTCTTTTTTGAGAAAAGTCATATCAAAAAGTTTCCAGAAAAATCATATGAAACCATTTTAAAAAGTATCATTACTATGTATATTTAATTTCAAATAATGAACATTTAAAAAAACATCATTATTATATATATTTAATTTCAAATAACAAATGGACAATAGAATATGTGAGTTTTAAATTTTGGGCCTAATAGTTTTTTTATTTGTAGTTTTGGTCCCTAAAATTTTTAGATTTCAAAATTTAGCCACAACATTTTTTGTATTTACAATTTTGGTCCCATTCTATCCCTCACCGGGTCAAAATAGCCTAAGAATAGGGGATAAGAGATTTGACTTTTTCAATTGTTGACCATATGTACTCTACTCTTTTTGTAATGCATAAATTGATTGTACAAATGCATTGTATGTTTGTACGACTTAAAATTCAGCATTTGACCAAAAATGCATTATATATATATATATATATATATATATATATATATATATATATATATATATATATATATATATACTAGTCGTTCACCCGCACAAAGCGGCGGTAACAAATAATTTCATATGATATTTAGTTATATTCGAAATATGTTATATTTGAAGGAACACAAAATAAATACATATTGTTATCAATCGGTTTAACGACGGAGAATAGTTGTAACCCTCACAATAAATAAGGAAATGGATTTTTTGTGTGCATGGTATTTTGATAACCGATTAGTTTCTCTTTGACGGATATCAAAGAATATACTTTCAGATAGGTGTGACATTCATGTCATGTTTGGGTTGACGAGTCACGATTTGGCGAGTCAGAAAGTTCAACCCAGACACGACACATGTAACCATTTAATTATATGGGTTCGTTGCTCACTAAAATTATCAAATACTGAATTTATGACCATTAGCAAACCACAAGAGCATTTATGTTATTTTGTCTTAATTAAACACAAAAAGGTTTATTATAGTATCGTGGAAAGATATTATATTTTCGGGGTTTTAGTTGATAGTAGTATATGTATAACACAAAAAAATATTGTAAAACAATTTACAAAAAGGTTGATAATTATGGTTTTGGGTTTTTTTTGTTGTATATTCTTATTAGCTTTTTAACTCACTACAAATAAATAATTAGAAAACTTAATAAACTTTCGTAATATTTAACTAATATAAGATACATTATCATACACACATTATTAAGCATGATGCTTAAACACATTTGAATATCATTTATTACGTTATAATTAAATAACTTTAAATAAATAAGATTTAAATATCAAGTAAAATATACATTTAGTCATGTTGTGAGAGGGTAATTGTTGATAGCAACATAACAACACCTTTTAAAAACAAAAAAAACTTTCAACCAAGTAAGCTATAAATCACCAGATAGTCTAAATGTTCTTTACACTTGATTTAGAGAACCATCTTCTCATTAAATACGGACATAGTTTGTAACATTTTAAATTAATAGGAACACTTGGTGAAAAGCGGTAACATTACATAACGTGAGCATTTGATAGATTGAAGCTGCAACCACTTAGTTAGGAAGTGAAGAACCACTGATATTTTGATTTGGAACATTTGATAAAGTGCAGCAGTAGGGTCCTTTAATGAAACATTATCAATTTGAAACCACCATATAAAATACAATAACATAACATAAAAATATATAAAATATATTGTTGGAGTATATAAAATTAGAGTAGATGTTTATAATAAATAAACATACAAAAATATGTTCGTTATATTTTGGAATTAGCAGTAAAGGGAATGTCCTTTTTCAAAATAATTGATGACATCTTACGTTCAACCCATTAATGCATAGCTATTTCTTAAATAGATGTACCTTGGTATTGAATAGATGACTTTAGAAATTGTCCATGAGTCCACCAACAACATGATGAAGATCCAACTGAAGTCCACCAACAATATGATGAAGATCCCATTGAAGTTCATCAAGAGCTTTCGGATTGCAATTTCTTGCATCATGTTTCTTAGCACGATTTTTAATGCAATCAAACCTCACCACCTTCATTGCATTTGTCTTGTACACATTGTGGTACTTCACATAGATTCTCTTTATACCACAAACCTACAAATGTTATGCAGTTTTGAACACGATAGAATGAAAATGGATGCAAAAAGGATCGAGAATTCTGAAAACATAATTGACACGAACAGTTGATGCCCCCAAGGACTCAGGAGAGGAGATCTTGAATCTGGAACTTAAACGTTAGGTTACTTTTATGTGTTGCTTATGAAAAAAAAACATCATTTTGCCTGTATTAAGAATAAATCAGGGTTTGTAAATGTATTTCATTTGCCTCTGTTATTTAGCCAAAACACACAGACACACAATATGCACAAATCAAATATGCTCAGATCAAACAAAAAGAGCAATGAGGATATAAGTGAGAGATACGGTATGGTCAAAATGTGTGCTGATGGGTATACTTTAATTGACTGTAATTAATGGAAAAGAAAATATAAACCCATGTTTATCAATCCATAGCCATATGTTTTTTATTAAAACACCATAAATGACCTTTTTGCCCCTATCTTGTTCATTTCTTCATCTTCCTCTTTACAGACCCTGCATTCAAATACCCACAAAGCTTTAAAATTTTACAAAATCCTCCCAAGAACAAATAAATCAAAATAAGAAATACAAAAGATAATGGGGAATTGGAACTTCAAGAAGTAATGCAAAACCAATAAAATCACAGTAAGTAATTAACCATATTAATCACAAAAGGAACAAAAAAAACAACTTCAACTTCATTTCGTTTTACAAAGTTATTTTCATAATAAGAGCCAGAAGAATATGGAACAAAATCAAAGAAAGTAATCAACCTTCTTGTTAGGTGTTTGTTCTTCCACCCTTCATTTGCTGGATAAAACTCTAAGAATACCAACATAGCTATGCAACATCAATGTTCTTGGTATTCACATCTTATTGCACTGATATTATGATCTAACTTATAAATACAAAAACAAAATGTAAAATGTAAAGAAATTGAAGAAAATAAAAGATCAGAGAAAGAGAAAAACAGATCTTTAGCCATACATTTTCATCCGACTTCATCTTGGGGGTCTGCTATTTCAATAGCTTCTCACTTTAACAACTGTAAACACACACATACACACACAGTTAAAGTCTTTCTTAGAGATTATCAAAGAGTGAGGGAAGAGCACATAGATTAGGAAATACATTACAAAAAAACAATTTAGTAGAAAATTTTCATAAAAGGTAGAAAATATCAAGTGTTCTTCTACCGGAGTACTCACTGTATCGACAATAGAGGTAAGATCATGATGGTGGTGTCATGAATTTTTCTTTTTTAGATAGACAAAGATGGAGGAAGAGAGAAGTTAGTGGTTTGTGGTAGTTAGAGATGGTGGTTTAGGTTTTGTTATACCTGATGATATGTTTGGGTTTTATGTTTTTGAAGATCGAAAGAGACGCGAGAGGAAGTCGTGCAAAATAAGAGGTATTTGCAGAAATCAGAGGGATTAAAGGGGTCGGGTCAAAACCAGGCAAGAATTAAGAGTAAAATTAGGGAATTAAAGGGCTAGGTCAAATTAGACGAGATATAAGGGTAAGTATGTTTTGGTTAATTGTATTTTAAGCTTAAACACTTGGACGTCTTAAAATATATTAATATTTTATTAGTTTATTTTTCTTTTATATATATATATATATATATATATATATATATATATATATATATATATATATATATATATATATTTTGGTTACCGATTAGGTTGTTGGACTGGTTGTCAGCGGAGAAACCTTGGGAAAGTGACATCTTACTAGAGCATTGGTGATTGAAAATTTTATTTATCAGACAATCTATCCTTAACCTAAAGGCAAATTTGAGGTTAGGATTTAATTTCAATTTCAGGTTTTGATTTTAGTTTTAGGTTTTGTTCGATGGTAGTCGTGGCGGGCCGATGGCGATGGTGGTGATCGGTGGAATTGATGATGGAGGTGGTCGATGGCAATGGTAGTGGTGGTGATGGTTGATGGCAGTGATAATCAAGGGTGTGGGGTGATGAGACCACATATTTTATTAAGCAATTTCTTCTAATGAGATCAATAATAAACTAGTAAAATGGCCCATGCGTTGTACAAGTCAGATTTTTTTTACCCATAGCAACAATGTACTTACATTTCTATACACATAATTGCAACATCCTTGCAATACTTTTCTCATAATAGCAGCATACTTGTATTTCTTTAAATAATATACACTGTCGTTATTGCTAGCTAAATATAATTACGTTGCTATAAAGCCATGACATCGGTAGTAAATTTAGTCATTGCATGAGTTGATATAGGGAATGCATTGATGGCTTTATACATATGATCTGCAACAATAAACAAATGTTACCTATAAATAAAAAGTTAATTCATTGTGAAGAAATTTGAGAACCTGTGATCTGTAATTGTGAGAATGCCTAAGGGGTTGCTAATGCATTAGTTCCTTTATCCATTCATTCCAAATAAATATAACAAATAAATAAACATACCACCATCGGTAAATATGTAGTTTTTAGCTTGGATTGTTGGAAGAAATGGAAATCAGAGATGAATATTGTACTTATGTCTGAAATATTGAACCACAAAGTTTTAGAAAAACAATCAATGAATCGTTAAAAAAATGTAACAAAATGAGTAGTTGATACTTACGCCAATTAATTTGTTGAGATTTCGAAAACATATCCATTTATAGCTTCGTACTTTGATTCATAATGTAAGTACAATGCTATAAATGGATAGATTTTTTTAAAAGCATATTGTTGTAATAGAAATAGAAGGAACATAAAATCTACCCGCGTCACTTTGATGAAAACACACATCTTGAAATTAATAAAACAAATTAATACACAAAAAAATCTTAACATTAAATATATGTCTACATTATCATAATATCATATATATATATATCTATATATCTATATATATATATATATATATATATATATATATATATATATATATATATGGGCCTGTTAAAAACAGTTAATACACAATGACATGCAGATGATAACTTGCATTCATAAATGGACCTGTATTCCCAAGATTAGGCATTTGATATATTTAGGAAAAAAACATGAAAACCTACTTAAGAAAAAATAAATACATATCTTACCAGGAGCATATTATTTATATTATCAAGTCTCTACATCTCACATTCTTCCTAGTAATTAGAGCATATGAAGTGTTTGTTTTTTGAAGCTCTTGATCAATTATTGAATTTTTATTCAGGCACTGAAGTATTACCATTAACCGGGGTAGAGGCTTTGGAAAAAGTCAAAAAAAAAAGGTTGGAATGATCTTCAACCTCGATGTTGTCATAATATGCCTTGAAATATATTTTTAAGTCGTATCTTTAACATCCGAAAAATTTCAACAAATTTTTAAACTTTTCAAAACAACCAATTTACTAATAAAAGTGTTTACAAAACCATTGTTTCCAAAACATGATTTAAAATCAGAGTCTCCCAAGATCCAATCAGTAGTAAAACCAAGGATGTATACGATCACATCTTCGCCTTGCCACGATCCTATAAAGTACCTGAAACCATAAATAAAACTGTAAACACGAAGCGTAGTGAGTTCCCCCAAAGTACCAACACGAACATATAACATAAACAAATAACATGTATTAGCTCCACAGCTAAAAGACTTGATTACCCCTAAGCCCACAGTATGAGTTTGGCTTGCCTATCGGGCCTACATCTCATATTTGGCTTGCTCCTAAGCCTACAACATAAGTCTGGTTTGCCCTCGGGGCCCATAAATTATGGTTGGTTTGCTCCCTAGTCCAATCAGTCCTCAGACTGGAATACAAATGTTCAGCCCTCAGTACGAGTGTTCATGGATTCATTATCTTCATGATGAGTCTTCTAATCGAAGGAATATATAATCCTTTTTTTTCAAGTGAAAAGTTTTCGGCAGTAGCGCAGGGTCTGTGATTATGTTTTCCAAGTGAGAACATCAAGTAATCAGAAGTTGGGTAGTCCGCTTGGAACTCAAGTGGACTTGATTTAGCAGTGGTTCAGTATGGGATGTTCGTTCATTGTCAAGATTTGGGAACCCTACTAAGTTTGGGTTCAGTTGCATCTTTGGAAGGCTGTTGTATGCCTAGGTTTACTTTTAGATCCGCATCAGGGATGTGGTTGAATTGCTCAAGTTGTCCAGCGTGCTTGGGACGGTAAGGAATGATTTCGAGGACGAAATATAATTTAAGTGGGGGATATTTGTAACACTTGGTTCAAAGTACTTTTCAGTTTAGACCCCCTGGTGTGTAATGTTTTGCAGAATTGGTCCCTAGGGGGTAAAATTTCCAACTTCAGGAAAGTTGGAGTACGTGGGCGTACTCTTGTATGTTGGGCGTACTGGTGCATGTTGGATCGTGGGTTCAATCCACGTACGTTGGGCATACATGGAGTACGTGAAGGTTAATGAAACCCTAATTTTAGGAATTGTACCATATATAAACCATATGATAGCCTCATTTGGCCTTGTTTAACCAACCTCCATACCTTTGAAAACCCTAACTCGTCCCTTTTACTTGTGCCATGCTCTTGAGCCTTGGTTTTGAACTTTGGTGGGTTTTATGTATCTTATAGTTGTAGAAGAAGAAGTTGGAAGACTCATTCCTTGGAGGAGAGCTTAGAGATCCAAATTTTGCTCCATCTTTTGGTGACTATTGAGGTATAAAGTACATACCTTGTCTACTCTTTGCATTGATCTACCCTTTAGCTTGTTTTTTGTCATTGGTCCCTTTTTTGTTGGTCTTGATGAGCTAAGGTCGTTGTAGAAGCTAAACCTTGTAGATATGGACGTTTTAAGGGTCCCTTATGCATAAAAATGCAAACTTTATGGTATTTATGGACTCATGCATGGGGTAAGTCATTTTAAGCTATTTTGAGCTCTAAGAGCCCCATTAATCCATGAATGCACGTAAAGTTGCCAACTTTACGTGATAAATCACCTTAATGAAGTCAGATCTGCGTTTAGGTTGAAGTCTTAATTGATTAAGAGCTGAATAATGGAAGTTGGCCAAGTTGGGGGATTACGTTGGGCGTACAAGCAGGTACGTTGCGTGCACCGACCCTAAAGCAAGTACGCTCAGCATACAAGCTGAGTATGCCCTGCGTACTTAGTAGTGGGTTTCAGAATTGTGGGCTTCTCGGAAATGGGCCCATGTTGGACCTTAGTAGTTTTGGGCCTTGTTGGGCCATTAGAACTCTATTGTTGGGTTGTTGATATTTTATTAGACTCTTTGGTTGGAGGCCCATGAACGGGATTTTGGTCTAATTTGAAAAATTGGGCCATATTTGGGCTTTGGGAGATTATTTTGGAATTTGGACTTTTGGACAATTGGAATGGGCCTTGGCCTTGGGCCAAGTTGGGTAAAGGGTAAAAAGGTCTTTTATCCTAGTTTGGAATCTTAGTGTGATTCGGGATCCAATTATTAATTGGATGTTATTTGTGATTGATAGTGTGGGGATTTTAGAGGGCCAGCAGCCAGAGATTTATCTGTGAGATTCAGTAGTCTGAGTTGAGTTTCCTTATTGTATTTAGTGGGTCGAATGCACCAATGTCGGCCCATAATTATTATGATAGGATGCTAGATGCCTATGTGGTTCTTGCATGTGTTATTTGTTGGTATGTATACCGAGCAAGGCTCGATGTCGGGCGAGGCCCGATGACTATATTGTATGCAATTGGTTTGTGGTTATCGCATGTGCTAGAATGATTATATGTTTGTATGTTTATATGTTTATTATGTGTACCGGGCGGAGCCCAAGGCCGAGTGGGACTCGATACCAGGCGAGGCCCAATGTGGGGCGGGGGCCCAATATGTGTTATTTATGTATGGTATGTGGTAGGTTGGGGGAACTCGCTAAGCTTTGGGCTTACGGTTTTAAGTTTATGTTTCAGGTACTTCATGATTGAAAGGGAAGAGCCCAGATTGATTGCAGATCACACACCATCTTTTTTTTGCATTTGAGATTTACTCTGATATGATATGATGTTGTGACATACTTTGGTCTTTCTGGGTTGTATGACAATTTTTGAATTACAGTTTTATAAAATAAAAAATGAAAATTTTGGGTCTTATTTTTGGGACGTTACATGCTGATAACTCATGGGGCATGCTGTTTGCTCATTGAGGCTCCAAGTAGTCTCCAGGGTTGTTGATAACACATAGTTGTTATATGTGTTGTGTTGTATGTGATATCTCAGGGAACTCACTAAGCTTTGGGCTTACAGTTGTTGATTAAATGTGTTTCATGTACTTCTAATGATCGCGGGAAAGCGAAGGTTTGATTATACACATTCGCTTGGAGATTTTGTTACTGGATATTTTAGGACACTCTGATACTTTATATGGATTTGTATTTTGACCTTATGGTTTTCTTGTGATGGTTTTTATGATACATGTTTCATTATGAGGTTAAAAGTGAAAATTTTGGGTTGAAAAATTGGATGTTACAAATTGGAGTATAAATTGGGCTCAAACAAATGACATGAACAGTAACGAATCATGAGAATTTGGCTAAAAAATAAGGATAATATGAACAGTAGTAGATTGAACTTTTGATTTTGGACTAGATCAATTGAAAGAAACGTATTGGATCATAACAGTTGGGTTCGAAACAAATTTAATCCAATGTGTCAAGAAGATCAAAAATCAATAACAAAAGCACAATTTTAAAAAATTCTGAGAGATTAAGAGAGACTCACCATTGATCGTTCACATTGTGTTGATTGTTGTCAAATCGAGAACCGTTTCTTCAAAAATCACTTCGATCTTCAAGACCCGCTCTGATACCAATTGTAGAGTTATGAACATTTGATTTGACTTGCGAAAGTGTAAAGAACACAATGAAAATGGTGATTTGGGTGTCTAAGAGATGTATTTGATTATAAAAGGTTTTACAAAAAAGTATAAGCTAGATCTAGAGGTGTTAACAAGTCTTTCTCTCTCTCTCTCTCTCTCTCTCTCACATGTCACAAGGCTCCAACCCCACATGTGCAAGTGGGTCATCTCAAGTCAAGTCATCACAAAGTCAATCCATGAATAACTTTGTACCCTAACAAAGTACATGGTGGCGAAGGAAAGAAATGAGATAGTTAACAAGGAAGTGTAACACTCCAGAATGTGAAGGTAAATTTTCATTTAAAAAAACAAAACACATATTTATCATATACTAAGACACTTAAAGGTATCTTATAATAAAAACAGTTTTCAGAGTACAATCCCAAATCTCAAGGTTGTGGAAAATATATGTGTATGCGCTGCGATAAAGTCGGGCCCTTCCCTTTCGAATCCAGAAGTACCTGAAACCATAAACAATAACTGTATGCACAAAACTTAGTGATTCCCCCAAATACCATGTGACATCCCCTAATTTCTCGGCCAGAAAAGACCGATTTAATTTATGTTTTTTAAAATAAAATCAGAGAAATCTTTTTAAAAGATGTTGCGGAATTGGTCCCCAAAACAAAACATGATAAAAGTTTATCAAAACCTTCTTTAAGAAATGTATAGTTTCATTTCATATCAAAAACTCGGGATGTCATGTTCGGATGTTCCGATATAGATCAAAAGCATAAACAAGACATTATAAGCCTTTCAACAGTTATTTACAACTACTGGCCTATAATCCAAAAACTCTCATCGTCCTCCGACTATGCTCGGGGTCCACTACCTGTAACATAAAAAGTTGAGTGGGTCAGGCTTGGGAGCCTGGTGAGCATATATGGTTTTCAACCCACAGTAATAATAAACTTATTAAGTTCACCAATCAACAATAACCCTGATTACCCGTTCCCGTTATCCTCACTTTACGTCCCTAAACACTTATCACAAGGGACCTAGCCTAAAGAATATTCTCAGGATGGACACTACTGCTAAGGGGTTTCCTCAGCCATACATGTCCTAAAGGCAACCATGAGGGGGATGAAGTACAACGAATGAACACTCTTAGTTCATGACACCTACAGGTTGCGGGCCTGCCAGTGTTCCACTGGACTGTCTAGAAAGTCTGTGGTCGTCATCCAAACTCCGCTAGATGACTGGATCTCAAATCACATCGAGGCCTCTCATCACTTTTATTTTATCACACATCACTATCTACCCATGTTTTACCCAACATATTTGTAGATAAAAAATACATATACAGTTTAAAACTTGTATAAAACATCAATTCAACAGTCACCTTAGTTAAACAATTAATATAATTACATGTAGCTTGTATTTCATATAAAATACTTCATATCTAGGTGTAAGATGAAGGTGACTATACACTCACTTGATTTGATGATAATCGGACAGCAATTCGTTTCCTAAAACGATCGTTTCTAATAAAACCGGGAATTTTATTAAGAAACCGGGCTCTGCAAAGGTCGGCTTCGAAACCGAAAAGATAAATTTTTTGGGCTTCTCGGGCACTTCGTGGAGTATTCCGGGGGTTATAATCGATACCGGGGCTTTGGGGGATGTTAAGATGAAAGAAATATATGTTTAGGGGCTAAAAGTGACAAGTTTCCAGAATATACCCAGGAGGTCTCGCACCCTTCTATTTATAGGGGCGAGGCTTTTGATCCAACGGCTAGAAAGAAGCCACGCGTCGCAGATCCGAAGGGCTCGCAGCACCTGCTCGCACGTGGGCTCGCACATGGCTGCACATGCGAAGGGCTCGTTGTCGCCTCCTGATTGGACCACGGTCTAGTCCGAGGCTTCGGACGTGGCACTCCCTGCGAGGCTCGGACATGTGATAAAGGGCACGCGTCGGACCCCCATTGGACCGGACTTCGGATGCGAGGGTAGGCGACACGTCTCGCCAGCTGGCTTCGGTGACTCAGCAGATTTCGGATACGTGGCGCGTTTTGAGCGAGGGTGACGTGGCCGAAGTCCACGTGTGCAAAATTCCTCGGTTTTGGGGATTTTTCTCGTTTTTTGCGCCAAAACTTCTAAAATTCATAACTTTCGCATACGAGCTCCGTTTTTGACGTTCTTTATATGCACGCGTAGGTAAAATTACGCTCTACAACTTTTGTTTAGAGTTCGTTGGCTAATTTTGACTTTAATTTTTATATTATTATTTTTAACAGACCGGGACAGGAAATCCGTTAAAAATTCATAACTTCTTCATCTGACGTCCGTTTTCGTCAGACTTTTTACCGTTGTGCTACTAATGACGAGACCTTCGATTCCCGTTTAGGTCGTGTCGGCTAAAAATCACTCGATCTAAAATGCGAGTTTTTAGCTGTCTACTGCTAAGCTGAAACTTCAAAAAATCATAACTTCCTCATACGAAGTCAGATTTGGGCGTTCTTTTTATACATACTCTCAATTTAACGAGCACTACGACTTTCGTTTAGATCACTAAGGCTAAAAAGTAGTTTATCGAAAACTCACTTTTTACGACATTCGGCTTCGTGCCGGTTTTTGTCGCGAAACTTCGACATGTCATAACTTCTTCGTTATAACTCGGATTTTGGTATTCTTTATATATCTGTAATCCTTGTCATTCCCACTACAAGTTTCTTAATAGATATCGGCTTTATCTAAAATTTAATTTTGACACTCATTTTTATTCTTAATTAATTAAACCCTAATAATTAAGCATAAAACACATAATTCACATAATTTCTTTTCATTTCTTCAAAATGAGTTACAAAGGTTAACCTAGACTATAACGACAATATTAATGACTAGCCTAAAAACACAGGCATTACATACCACATACCATATATAAGACACGAGTCAAACATATCATACATATCCAACATTTAATAGAAGGTATTATGTGCCAACCATAGTCTTTTCATTATGCCACGAGTCGTATCGTGGTCTTCTTTACAAGGACGGGGACCAAAACTTTGGTTCTTACAGACAAGTGCCAGGAGCCACCTTCTGGTCTTCCATGCAAGCATCATAAAGACAACTAGTATACAATCTACCATTACTTATTTACTTAACAACCAGAGTCCAAACTCTGGTCTTGCATACAGATTTTCCAAGAGCCACCTCTTGGTCTTTCATACAAATGCCAAGGGCCGCCCATGGTCTTCCTATAATACATAAACCAATAAGGTCGGCGTTGGTTCCTTCGACCCATAGTATAGTGAGGAGACTAAACTCGCACTGCTGAATCGCACTGATATTCCCTGGCTGCTGGTCCGACAATACCCCGAACTATCAATATCAAATAACATCCAATTAAAATTGGATTCCAATCCATATTCATCAGTCCATATATAGGGTAAAAAGACCATTTTACCCCTTACCTAGTTCGGTCCAAGACTAAAGCCTAAACCTATAATCTAAAAGGCCTAAACATGGCCCAAAATATCCCATGGTCAACTCTGATCAAAATTCTGGTCAAATTGAAAGTCAACACTCCATGTTGACCAAACACATTGTGTTGCTCCTTGGCCACGCCGTGTTCCGAAAACATCTAAACAGTCGGGAAAACCCCAACCAACACGTCGTGTTGACTTAGAAACACTCCGTGTTTGCCGAAGTTCCACCAACTTAATACATTAAGTTGTTTCCTTCGATTCCAAGAGCTCCAAAGCTCAGATCTAGTTCATAATGTGGTCCAGATGGATAAAGTTTCCAACTTTATCCATTGTTACTACTCAAAAGGTTTAAAACTCAATCCATAAAGCTTAATAATGCAAGGGCTTAACCAAAAAGCACTTAATCCTCAAAGTCCAAAGTCTATCCTTTCCAGAAGTGATTCAAACACCAAAACCATACCAAGGTTGGTGCTTTATAGACATACATCCCCAATGCATGTATTGAACCCGTATTAGGCCAAAATGGAGATTTATGACCTAATTTTTATGCATGACATCAAAACTCGATTATAATCCAGATCCAAAACACTACAAACTCCTCTTGACCTGAAGATTCATAAAGTTGCCAACTTAATGAGGTCTAACCATTCCATCATTCAAGAATAAGAAGCTAAAGGAACAAAACTCAAGATCTAATAACTTGGAATGGTAAAAAAATCAAGTCTTGTATACTTACAAATGTCCAGAAGAGTGCCAAGGTGGAGAATGGGCCGTGCTTGCTTGATCTTTGCTTCCTTCCTTCTCCTTCTTCCTTCTTAGCTTCAAAAAGTACCAAACTAGCTCTAAAATTGGAGGAAGATGATTAGGTTTTCTTTCAAGGCTTGAGGGGTTAAGGATGAACAAATCGTAGCCTCCCTATTCCTTTAAATAGGGAGCAAAACCCCGGAAGAATAGGGTTTTAATTCTAGCTGTCAACATGGTGTGTTCCAAGAGGCAACACGTCGTGTTGACCTTAATGAAAGTAGCGGTTCTTCTTATCTAGACACGCTGTGTTGGTTCCTCCAGCACACTGTGTCCGATCCTCAAAAGGGGATTTATTCCCAACAATTGTTCCTCAAGATTCCAGGTGTTACAGGAAGTGAAAGACCTAGTAGCGACAGGGGTTATGAGAGTTACGTAGTTTCCAAAATGGATAGTAAACCTAGTATTTGTAAAGAAAAGAGAAGACGCTATTCGAATGTGCGTTGACTTCATTTACCTTAATAAGGCATGCCTGAAATACAACTACCCTCTTCTAGAAATAGAACAAAATATTGAATCGTTTGGAGGATCCAAATGGAAGTCCTTTTTAGACACTTACAAGGGGTACCATCGGGTGAAAATGGCAATACTGGATGAAGATAAAACATCTTTCCATACAGAAAAAGGAACGTTTATTTACACAAAGATGTCATTTTGGTTGAGGAATGTAGGAGCCACATACCAGTGATTGGTAGACAAAGTGTTCAAGCAACAAATAGGAAGAAATATAGAAGTCTATTTTGATGGGATGGTGATCAAAACTAAGTGAGACATTACTTTCTTGGAATACATAGAAGAAACCTTGAAGAAGATGAGACGAACTAATATGAAACTCAATCCCAAGAAGTGTGAATTTAGAGCACAAAAAGGAAAGTTCTTCAGTCATGTCATAACCACGACGAGAATATAAGTGAATCCAGAGAAGGTGGAGGCATTGTTAAAAGTATAAACACCCAAGACATCCAAATCTTGAACAAAAGCTATCAGCACTAGGAAGATTCTTGGCAAATACAATCGAACAAACCTTGCCTTTCTTCCAGGCATTGAAGACACACACAGGGAAAAATAACATCACATGGTCGAGTAACGTCGAGGAGGCTTTCCTAAAGTTAAATCAACACCTCTAATGTCTACTAACAATAGCAAGCCCAGTCACAACTGAACCATTAACAATGTATATGTCAGCAAGTCAATAAGTGATTAGTGCAGTACTAGTAGCAGAAAGAGACAAGAAATTGATGCCAGTGTATGTTGTTAGCAGAGTACTACAAGGAGCTGAACGAAATTATTCGATCGTCGAGAAAGTAGTTGTAACGCTCAAAAATTTCAACCAAGTTAAAACATTTTAATTCATTCAAAAACCGTTACGATCATACATCTTGTTTTCAAAATAGTTTAAACATCAGAGTATTTTCCCCAGAATCATATTACATAAAGCATAAACATGAGGAGCGGTACGATCACGCCTTTGCCTTTCCACGATCCCCTGAAGCACCTGAAACAATAAACCACAACTGTAAGCCCGAAAGCTTAGTGAGTTTCCCCTAAAGTACTCATACACACATAAACATACGCATACAGCAAGAACAACATACTTCGGGTCCAATCAACCTTCCGGTTGGAATACCCATGGCCCTCAACCATCGCGTTGGAATGCCTAAATAACACTAGCCCAATCATCCTACTGGGATGGAATACTCTCGGACCACAACCATCGGGTTGGAATGCCCAAACACCTATACGTACAACAATAGTTACTATGGGTCCAATCATCCCTTAGGATGGAATACCCCAGGCCCCTCAACCATCGGGTTGGAATGCCAACTACTATGAGTCCAATCATCCTACCTGGATGGAATACTCCTGGCCCACAACCATCGGGTTGGAATGCCCCACTTCCTAGACATACAGTAACTACTACTACTGTTACTATGGGTCCAATCATCCCTCGGGATGGAATACCCCAGGCCCCTCAACCATCGGTTTGGAATGCCAAACTACTGTGAGTCCAATCATCCTACTGGGATGGAGTACTCCTGGCCCACAACCATCGGGTTGGAATGCCAATCTACACTAGCAGACATACACACATAACAAGCATACATAAGACACTCTACAGAACCAACACACTAGGGCACTATCATCCTACCGGGATGGAATACCCTCTGCTAATGCTCAGCATACATAACTTGCACGTACCTCCTACCAGTGCACGTAGTGGAAGCCCAACTACCGGTCTATAAATAATCACTACCCAACTATTAGGGCGCTGATCCAATGGAAATAGATATCATACAACTATCCATTTCTCAAGGATACTGAGCTAACAAAGCATATTCTCATATCACTATCTCATCTACTAGGATACTAGCAGACATATCATCACATAACATAACAGGCTCTAACAACAATTCAAAGGGCCAACTTTGGTTCCTTAGACCCTTGAGTACAGTGAGGAAAACTCACCTTGCAACTGTCGGAATCCTGCAACTCTCTGACTGCTAACTCGTCGGGAATCCTAACTATCATAAGAAAACCATCACATAAGAAACCATCACAACTTTCTAGACCAAGGGCCCACAACACTCATTAAGCCCATCATCCTCTTATTGGGCCAAGACCTAAAGTCAAGTTCTCATGCAAAGCCTAATATTGGCCTAATTTACTAAATTGGGCCCACCTCACCAAATGGGCCTAAATCCAAGGTCCATAATAATTATTGGGTCTACATTACTCCATTCATAATGCTCAGTCACGGCCCAAGCCCCACTAGCCCAATAACAGCCCAATCACTTAAGGACCAAAATCAAAACCCAACAGAAGGAGTACATGGGACGTACCCCTCTTGGTACGCTGGGCGTACATCGATGCTCGCGGATTGGAGTCGGGACATAGACCCACTACGCTGGGCGTACATCCATTTACGCGGGGCGTAATCTCGCTGAACTAAAATCCCACATAAGTTCTTAATGGCTTAAGCTCTTAAGCCCAAACTTCAGATCCATAGACCAAATATGCCTAGGATTCATAAAATCTCAAACTTTATTACTTGGGACGTCCACAAAGCTCTTAAATCAAGGTCTTAATCCATTAAGACCTACCTATCTCACACATGAGACAACCAAAGCCATTGGGACCTCATTTTTCTCACTCAAGACCTCTCCTAAGGTCTGAAAGGACAACTAATCTCAACCAACTCGCATCATGCATCACTTTGGGGTTTTTGGGACAAGAATGGTGTCTAAAACTTCATAACACATAGATCTACACAATATGATTGTCAAGCAAGAGACTTTATACCTCAAAAGGGCTCTAAAAGATGATGCCTTTCCAGATCTACGAGCTCCAGCCACACCACTCCTTCTTTGACAACTTCCTATTTCTTCTTCTAGGCTCTCCCTTGCCAAACCAAGCTCTCAAAGGTCAAATACCCACAACAATGGAAGAAGAACGGCTACTTAGGGTTTCTGAGGGTAAGAGGGCAGATATGGAGGCTGGGGTTGGAACCATAATGTTCCTTATATAGTGGCTGGGACTAAAATTAGGGTTTCTGGACACTGGACGCACGCTGGGCGTAATTCCAGTACGATGGGCGTACGTCGAGGGACCCCGCGTTTCATTAACTCCATTACACTAGGCGTAACCTAGCCTTACGCTGGCCGTACCCACGCGTGTCCCATGCATGCATGGCCTTACTTTGTAAACTTTTTCCATCAAGTGTCATAAGTGACAATGTCTTCAAAGTGCCATAACTCCTTTATTCTAAGTCCATTTCCGACGAACTTTATATCCACGAAAAGGTGGCGAGAAGCCCTACGCTTCTAGCAACACACCCCGACCTGAAACCTTCTCAAATAAAAACCCATTGCCTATAAAAGACCGAAACGCCCTTACTCTTGATCCCGGGGAAACATAAATAGCTACTCTTAGAACGGGGCATTACATTAGTTTTTGTCTTTGGTGTACGCATGAAGGCGATTACGTTGGTATTTATAGTCTCACCCTATTTTGGTACAGACGAACCAACCAATCAAGAAAATTCTGGCACAACCGGAGAGGTCGGGGCGATTGACCATATGAGCAATTGAATCGGGGGAGCACGAGATCAATTATAAACCAAGGGTCAGCATCAAAGGCCAAGCCTTGGTAGATTTCATTAGAGAAATGCCTCATGACCAAGTTCGGTTAACGGTACGTACTGAGAACACTCCTAATAAACTAACAATATTGAACCATAATATTGATGAGTGGGGACTACATATTGATGGAGCCTCTATCAAAGATAGTTCAGGAGCTGGGATCATTCTTGTAAATCCACAGGGACACAAGTCGACTTATGTGTTGAGATTTAAATTCTCATGTTCACACAATGAAACAGAATATGAAGCTTTGCTCGCCGGTCTACGACTAGCACGAAGCGTGAATATCTCAAATATAAATGTATTTTGCGACTCCATGTTAGTTGATAACCAAATTAAAGGATATTATGAGGAGAGGGAGGCACACATACTAAAATACTTGACCCAAGCGAAAGAATCGGTAAAAAAGTTTCAAGAGTTTGAAATCACCCAAATACCTCGGTTGAAGAACAAAGAGATAAACTCCTTAAGTAAGTTGGCATCGATAGTGTTCAATCATCTCTCAAAGAAAGTATTAGTAGAAAAACTACCAAGGAGGAGCATCAAAGATCCCATCATAGAAACTTTGGAGATAACAGAAGAATGGGAATCATGGATGACACCATACATCCTCTTCCTAAAAAAAAGGAATATGACCTACATATGACAAAGAAGCCCGGAAGATCTGGGTCAATGCAGCACGCTATACTATGTATGAAGACTGATTGTGTCAGAAGGGGTATTCCATTCCTTGGTTAAAGTGTATCACAAAAAGGGAGATAAAGCTTATCATCAGCGAAATACATTTAATATGTGGTGCACACGCAGGTTAGAGAGCAATCACTCAGAAAATACTCTGAACAGGGTATTTTTGGCCATCGATGACTAACAACACGAACAATTACATCCAAAAATGCCACGATTTCCAGATACACTCAAACGTTCCTACCCTCCCGTATATAGAGTAAACAAGAATCACCAGCCCATGACCTTTCTTTCAATGGGGGATTGACATCGTGGGACCTTTTCTTGAAGCACCAGGAAGGTTGAAGTTTATGATAGTAGATGTAGATTATTTCACCAAATGGATTGAAGAGGAAGCATTAGCAGTAATCTCATGAAGAAATATGGAAAAGTTCATTTGGAAACAAATGGTTTGTCGCTTCCGCCTCCCACACACGATCATCAGTGACAATGGAAAGCAATTCGTAGAGAATCCTTTCAAAAAATGGCGTCAGGGGAAAGGAATCAAACATAACTTCACTTTGGTGGCACACCCTTAAGCGAAAAAAGGTAGAGGTTACCAACAGAACTCTGGTGAAGGGGATCAAGAAAAGATTGGGACAAGCTAATGGAAATTTGGTCGATGAATTAGAAAGCATACTTGTAACATCCCAGAAATCAAGGCCAAAAATTTCATTTTAAGTTCAGAGGTTTATAAAATAACTTGTCAAGACATTGCCAAAATCACATCAATACATAAAACCGTAGTATCATGTCTCAAAAACCATATCATCTGAAAGTAATAAAATATCAGAGTACAATCCCAGAAAACTCTAAGTGGAATCATATGTGCGTGTGTGATGCGCTACTACATCGCCGACTCCTTCCCCTTAGACGAAGAGGTACCTGAAACCAAAACCAAAACTGTAAGCACAAAGATTAGTGAGTTCCCGCATCATACCACATACCATATATTCTCATAGCATACATACTGTCGGGCAATTCTGGGGCGCCCGTCCTACCCATATCAAGCCATTATGGGGTGCTGACCTACCCATGTCAAGCTATTCTGGGGTGCTGACCTACCCATGTCAAGCCATTTTGGGGTGCTAAACTACCCATATCAAGCCATTCCGGCGTGCTGACCTACCCATGTCAATCCATTCTGGGGTGCTGACCTACCCTCCGGTCTATCTCAACCGAACACGGGGACTATTTCACCCCTTACTACTAACACATAATATCATATCACAATCACGCTGTCAGACATAGTTGTTGGATTGATGTCTAAGTCCATAACTATAATTGGTAAGACTTGACCCGACCCGGCATGGTCCATTTAGGTTGCATACCATCATGCACTTGGATAGACTATAATGAGAGAAATAAGACACTTATGGTTATTAATATATTATAAGTTCTAGTATATTAATAATAAGAATAATAAGATTATTTAATTAGTATTGATCAAGAATTAATCTAGGATTAATTAAGTGATCAAAAGAAGACTAATTAAATATATGGGTTGATTGTGTACATCATCCATACTTGTATAGTGGGCTAATGCTCCATGGATAATCAAGTTGGGCTAAAACCCATAGATCATGGAAATGAAAGGCCATGTCAATTAGGGTTTACATGGTGTATTTGTACCCATGGATCATGGAAATGAAAGGCCATGTCAATTAGGGTTTACATGGTGTAACCCTAACTATATAAGCATCTTATTCTTGACCAAAATCGGCCACTAGAGTGTGAAGTGAAAGGGCTAGCCGATTTCATGAGTTGTAGAATTCTCTCAAGTTATTCTAAGTGTTTTGGTGATTGTGATTCCACTTGAGGCTTCCACACTATTGGGGCTAGGCACTCAAGCTTCGTGAAGACTTTCTACATCAAAGAGGTGTGTATTCTATCTTGTCACATTCATTGTTTTTGTATGCTAGATTAGGATAATACCTTGGAAGTTCTTATTTGCATGTATAATAGAGAAAACATAGATCCAAGGTATTTAGGGTTGCATGTACACTTAGGAGTGTTAGAATGCTCAAAACCCAACAATAGCTGGGGTGTCCGACCTACCCATTGGTCCTAATGACCGAATCGGGGACTAGTCCCCTCCTACTGATACTATCTCACATAACTTAGCAAACTAGCATAGTCACCTATCAAGCAAACTAGCATACTTGCATATCAAGCATCAACAACTAGACAATTATCAAAAAAACAATCATCACAACTATTCCTCTACTAGTGGGCCGACCTTGGTGTCTTAGACCCACTTCTACTTGAAGGTAACTCACCTCGATGTCGTGTAGTGTCTGATCTGCTCTCGGAGTGAAGGTCGGATCTCCTCGAATCCTCAATCCCTACACGACAATCCTCAAGTCATCAAACTTAACATGTAGCCCTAACCAGGGTCAATACCATAACCAGTCAAAGTCAACGTCTAGTTGACCTAACTCCCGAGTTGGTCTACCAACTCATCGAGTCCATGCTCTACTTAGCCCAATCCAACCCCGACTCCACTCGTCGAGTCTAGCAAGAACTCGTCGAGTTCTCCTTTATTTAACCATCGGGACGATCTTCATCCGACTCGCCGAGTTCTTCCTTAAACTCGGCAAGTTCGTCTCCCTCATAAGAACACGTCCAGTCTACGACTCACCGAGTTGTATGAACAACTCGTCGAGTCAGTCTTCAAAGGTTAGGAGATTGCCTTGGACTCGCCGAGTCTGTTCATACACTCATCGAGTCCCATGATCCTCAGGTCCTTTTCGCGTCTAAACATCTACGAGACTTCCCTCCCTAACAACCGGTCCATTTGTAGAATGGATTTTATGGTCATTACACCTCGACTCGTCGAGTCCCAAGAACAACTCGACGAGTCCATCCTTGACCACTACTATACAACCAATTTAAATGGGTCTAAACGCATCAAAACTATAGATCTGGCCTCCTAATGTCCTTTTTATACGTAAAGTTCCAAACTTGATGCACATGCATCGGGTTTTTGGCTCGGAAATCCATAAAAGGTTCTCTACAATGTGCATGGGGCTCTCATGGCCATAGAGTTGGCACCTTTATGCCATGAGACCCCACCAATGATTCAGGTCTTGAAGTAGAACCTCATGAATCACTTCACAAATCCGAAAATGGCTTAGAAAGCTCTAAATGCACCCAAAATCTAAGCCCTAAAGATGAACAACCAAAAAGGAAGACCAAAACAAGGGGCATTTACCTTGGGTTAGCTGAAGATGGAATAAGATCTCTGGATCTACAAGCCCCAACTCGAATTCCCAAGCTTCTCCCTTCCTTTCAAGCTTCATAACCACCTAAAAGCACCAAAAATGGCCATAGATCACTCAAAGCAGCTAGGGTTTTGATGAGAGGTGTTCTGGAAGTATAGGGGACAATGGAGGCTGCAATAAGGCGTTTAAATAGGGTGAAAACCCTCAAATTTAGGGTTTTACTCAAACAACACCTACTCGTCGAGTCAGTCTCCGACTCATCGAGTAGGTCACTTAAACTTCTCGCGGAACCCATCTCTACTCGACGAGTTGGGCCACCAAATCGTCGAGTCCCAGAGAAAAATACATAAAATTCTTGAATCAAAGACATACCAGGAATCGGTGTTACAATACTATAGGCTTACCAAACAACGACACACACGTTGACTAAAGAAACGCCATTTAGCTTCGTATATGGGATAGAAGCAGTTATTCCCATAGAAGTAACAATGTGAAGCACTCAAAATGGGAATCCTCAGGAAAGCACGAACAACACCGACCTGCAAGAAAACCTAGATCTTATGGATGAAAGACGAAATGATGCAGCTATATGGCAAGCAACCTACAAGGCAATGACAAAAATATGTTATAATGCAAGAGTAAAAGGTACAACATGCAAGGTATGAGATTTGGTTCTTCTCATAAACGAAGTAATTCAGAAAGAACATATCAGAAAGTTAAGTCCAAACTGGGAAGAACCATACCGAGTGATAGAAGCCAGAGGAAATGTTTAATACGTCCTGGAGAACATGGAAGGAATTCGATTGCCAAGAACATAGAATATACGTGTAACACCCATGTTCCTAGGTATTTTTGTTTTTGGCTAGATGTATTAATTTCCTTGCAAAATTAGTCCATACACATGGCATTCTTGATGTGTACGCAGGGCATACATCATTAAATATGGACGTGGACTTCGTTGAGTACACAGGGTGTACTCAAGATGAACCCAAAGCCAAATTTTTCTAGAGTTAAGACCCTATTTAAACACCTTAAGTCCCTTGAGGTCTCTTCATAACTAGCCTACACTCTCCCAAAATGGCCATTTCGAAACCCTAATCCCTGAGAGCTTGTTTTGGACCTTTAGATTGTTCTTGGTGTCTTGTTAAAGAAGAGGAAGTTCATCATTAAGGATTAGTTGGCTTGGAGCTTGAAGATCCAAAACTCTCATCAAATTTTCAAGCTTTTGGAGATATAAAGCTCTTACCTTCATGGTTCTATGGCTTAGATAGATACAAGCTTCAAGATTTGCATGCTTTTGGTCCCATGGTGTGGTTCTTGTGAGTAAAAGCTACTCCAAAGCTCAAGTTTGTCACTTTATGTTGTTTTTTAGGATCTTGTGTATGTTTCCATTTCTAACCCACGCAAGAGTTTGAGCTTATTAAAGAGTGTTATGGACCAAGGTTTGGTCGTGGGCTCTATTAAGCCATGAAAAAGCTTAAAATTGATTACCTAGGTTTGGTTTTGGATATGTCCACTGTGAGGAACCTTTGTAGAAATAACTCAAGTGTGTGATTTGTTTATCGTCAGATTGAGGTGAGTCTTCTCACTATACTATGTAGGATGCTAGTTGTCTTTGTGATACTTGCATGGAAGACCCTAAGGGTAGCTCATGGAATTTGTATGAAAGACCATGGGGGTAGCCCATGACAGTTGCATGAAATACCATGGGGGTAGCCCATGACACTTGGATGTTATACTATGGGGATACCCATGGAATTTCAAGGAAAAACCATGGGGGTAGCCCGTGACACTTGGTTGTAGGACCCTGGGGGTAGCCCATGACACTTGTATGCAAGACCATGGGGGTAGCCCATGAAAATGTATGTATGGTATGTGGTATTTTGGGTAACTCACTAAGATTTGTGCTTACGATTTATGTTTAAAATGTTTTTTATATACTTCTGGTTTAAAGGGGAAGGGCCCGACATGATCGCACAACATCCACCAGTGTTCTACATTTTATGAAATTAGATTGTACTCTAATAACTATTTTCTACATTGACATACCTTGATGCTTTTGAAATGAATGGTTGATGGTTTGGTTGATTTAAAAACAAAAAATTTTACTTAGTATTTTTGGGACGTTACAATACGAAACCTTCGCAAATTCCATTTCTAGGGCGGTAGTGGTCACGAATCAACCTGTAGTCTATCAAGAAATACATTAATAGCATTAGACAATTATCACCTTGAACACAATCTTTAGCTTTTGATTGATAAAATCTAACCCCATTTTCATGAAATATGATCCATAGGTCTTTATAGCTTATGGTTCGGTCACCATTATCCAACAAATCATGGTTCGACCTTATTTTCATTAAGTATGAACAAATAAGTACTTATAGCTTATGGTTCGGTCACCATGATCCACCAAATTTTCATTAGTACCTCTTCACGAAGATCCTTTTCCTCTACCTCTGGCTACTTATGAAGAATGCATGCCTCCTTCAAAGCCTAGAAAGCCTCCTCAAACTTCAGTTGCTTCCTAGCAATGATGCTAGCCCACTTACTAGTATGGCAAGAAACTTCGTTCAACCGGTGGATTCCTTCCATCAAACAAGCAAGCTAGCCTTGTTGATGCTCTATTCATCAGAAGTATTTGCATGTCCAGGGCTTTTAGGAATGGAGGTCATGGCGAAAGGTCGTTGAAATCTGGGCAACGAAGCGACAAAGTTAATATGCGTAGGCAGCAGAGCCTCCTTACCAGAATAGGGAATAACTAAAATATGGACAAAAGAAATAACATTACGTAAGAAAGAACACACAACAAAAAGAAAAACATAGTAAAACAGAAAAAGAAATATCAACAACTCACGAGTTTGTTCTGAAGTCCTCTGTGATACGTCAACCGATGGTTCGCCTTGAGAATCATCCTCGAACAAAGTATAAACATCAAGAATTTCAAAGGGGAGAACACTCTAACTAGCTGGAACACCAAGATACAGAAGAATAGGCATAGTCATCACAACCGTAGATTCGGTTTTTGACGACTAAAAAAGCCCAAATCCAGCTCCAAAATGTAATGTCCGCGTTTCCAGGCTAGGCATTATCATTAATGTAATAGTCTAGGTTAACCCTTGTAACTCTTTCTAGAGTATTAATGATGAAATATTTGAGTATTATGTGAATTATGTGTTTATTTTCTTAATTATTATAATTTAATGAATTAAGAATAAAATAAGCGTCAAATTTGAAGTGTGAGATAAGCCCGATATCTTTGCATAAAGATGTAGTGGTCGAAACAAGGATTCTGAAGATATAAAGAATGCCAAAATCCGAGTTATAACGAAGAAGTTATGACCTGTCGAAGTTTCGCGACAAAACTGACAACGCTAAATGACGTAAAAAGTGAAATTTACGTTATAGCAATATTTAGCCTTAGTGATCTAAACGAAAGTCGTAGAGTTCGTTAAACCGAGAGCGTGCATAAAAAGAACGCCCAAATCTGACTTCGTATGAGGAAGTTATGATTTTTCGAAGTTTCGACTTAGCAGTATGCAGCCCGAATACTCGATTTGAGATCGAGCGGTTTTTAGCCGAAACAATCTAAATGAGAATTGAAGATCTCGTTAATTGTAGTGAAACGATGAAAAGATAGGTGAAAACGGACGTCGGATGAAGAAGTTATGATTTTATAATGGAGTTTTCCTGTCCCGGCCTACTAAAAATAAATAATAAAAATAATGTCAAAATTAGCCAACGGAGTCTAAACGAAATTTGTAGAGCATAGTCTCACCTACGCGTGGATATCAAGAACGTCGAAAACGGAGTTCGTATGATGAAGATATGAATTTTTGAAGTTTATTAAATATTTTCGATATTTAATTTAAATATAAATTATCCGATATTATCCAAGGGGGGGAGTCAGCGAGCTGATCCTCATTACACCCAGTGTAATTTCAGATTACGCCCAGCGTAAATCGAAGTTCCAGCCCCCTATAAAAGGATGTTGAGGGCAGCCGAGTTCTTTGCTCATTTCTTCCCTTTCTCTCGCGTTTTTGCATTGTTTTTCGTGTAAGAATTATCCCGAAGCCCCGGTATCATTCCCGAGCCCGGAAACAAGTCTCGAAGCCCCGAAGATCCCGAGAAGTGCTATTCCCGGGCCGAAGCTCTGCCCGCGAGGAGTTCGGTTTTTGTGAAGATCTTTCGGATCTGCCGAAGAATACTACTTCTACAAGTCGTAGTGCTGTCCGATCATCTTCTAATCAAGTGAGTGTGTGGTTACTTTCTTCTAACGCATAATTATGAAATATTTTATATAAAATACGTGCTATGTGTATATTTTGTTGTTATAGGTGTGAATGTATATTTACTCTCTTCTATCTCATAGATCTGATTTATTCTCTATGAAATACGTGTTATGTGTATGTGCCTCATCTGTTATGTGGAATATGTATTGATTGAACATGCTATACTGGTTTTAAACTATGTATAAATATATATATATATATATATATATATATATATATATATATATATATTTGTCTACTAATATGTTGGGTAGAACATGGGTAGATAGTTGATGTGTGATAAACAGATGAGAGGCCTCGATGTTGTTTTTGATTCAGTCGTCTAGCGGAGTTTAGATGACGACCACAGACTTTTCTAGACAGTCCTATGGAACGCTAGCAGGTTCGCCACCTGTAGGTGTTAATGAACTCGGGTGTTCATTCGCTGTACTTCATCCCCCTCATGGTTGCCTTATTTGACATATATTGCCGAGAAACCCCCGAATGCATGTGTTGTCGCCCCGGTGAAATATTCTAAGACTAGGTCCCTTGTGTTAGTTGTTTTAGGGACGTAAAATGAGAATAGCGGGAATGGGTAATTGGGTTATTGTTGGTTGGTGGAATTAAATAAAATTATTTATTTTGGGTTGAAAACCCCATATGCTCACTAGGCTCCCAAGCCTGACCCACTCAGTTTTATTTGTATTACAGGAAGTGGCGCAAGGGCATAAGATGGATGAATCATCAAGTTGTTTTGTTTACAAGTTTGTATATGTATATATTTGTTGAATGACTTGTAATGTTATCGTTTATGCGTTATGGTCTGTATCGGAACATGACATCCCGAGTTTTGATTATATAATGAAAATAAATTTCTTGATGAAATGTTTTGGTAAATATTATTTTATCATACTTTGTTTTTGGGAACAAATTCCGCAACTCTTTCAAATCAAAAGGATTTACTCTGAAATTATTTTAAAAGCATAAATGAAAATCGGTTTTTTCTGGCTGAGATTTTGGGGATGTCACACAAAAAGTCTTTGTTGAAAGACAATAGTTGAGGACAAAGTGGCAGGAATGAATTTTTGACGACAGTTTGAGAGACTCAATAAGCGGGGTTTCCCCCGAAGTAGAAAAAAGAGCAAGCTCCGGGTTTGGAGCTATAGTATCGGAATAAGCCAATGTTTCTTTGGCATGTTTCTGTTCAGGATTAGTGGTAACCGGACACTCGTGGAGAGTAGTTGTTGTAGGTGGTTCCAAAGAAGGCTCTATATTTATGGGCTCAAATGAAGGTTCGTTGATAGAAGATGATAGACCACGACTTTTCGTTGCAACGCTTCGAGTGGTCCTTTGTCGTTTAGGAGAAGTTAAGTCAATCGGCTTGACAGGACGACTCATTACTCCTTCCAAAGAAAGGGTTTTCTCTATTCCAATTTTCCTTTTGGAAGAAGGACCTTTTAACACGACCCTACTCGAAGAAGTTGGGGGGGGGGGGGGTTGCACAATCGTGATCCATTTTCACAATCTTCTTGGTAAGAGAAGACACCACGGGCACAGTGTTATATGTACTAGAGGATTTGACAACATAATCCATACTAGACTCCGATTGAGAGGGGGGATTAGGGATGGTCGCTTTCTCTGTGACAAATGAATAACCAGCTAAGCGTTTCATGTGTAACCGCTCTAACAGAGTAACCTCACGACCCGCTAGGATTTCCATAGGTTTCTTCCCTAATTTGTTCCAGTAAGCACTAATCCCCGCCATACCTAGCCATTTTCCTCATGATCGACCCATTTGATGAAATTATCTAATATGCGACTCATAATACCCTGTTATTTAAGAGACAAATCAACATCCCTATCAGAAGTAGCACCATAAAACATACGCCGAGCGAAAGTAGAAGCACGAACAAAGAAAACTCTTCCTTCCACTACTTAATAGAAGTAGGAATGTCGTAAAAAATTTCCACCAAACCATGGCTAGGGGAGAAATATACCTAATCGCCATTCGACATAGTCACATAGAAATGACATAATAGAGTGATAGAAGGAGCAATGATTAGGGAGAAACATCACGAAACTAACGATTTTTCTAAAACCATTGGCGGTAACCTGAGCAATGTGTAGGTGATAACACCGACAAACCTTCTGTAGCATCAATAATGGCATCCCAGACTCAGGCAACCGTAGGTTGAATTCAGGATCAATATCATATTTTTTCCATGATACTAGAAAGGATCTTGGGGTAAGTTTGGATCTCATGGTATGAATGCTTGAAATTTCCTTGCTAGCCATAGGGAATAAAACGAAAAATAAAGAGAATAAGGGAGAAAGAAGAGTAATTTTCAAATTACAAGCATTGAAAAAAAGTAATAAACCAGGGGAAGTATTTATAGGGGACCAAGCAGAGTTATATTTATGAGACAGGCAATGTAGCAATTACACACTGTAGCTGCTTTAAATGGAAAAGAATTGAGGAGACGGTTATAGGCAATGATGAACACTAGAAACCGTCGAACAGTCACGTCAAAATTTAATTAAGGTGTCTATCCCTATCTAGTTACAACGGTTACTTTAAAATACTTTTTAAGTTTGAATCATTACTTCTGACAGAAGAGTAACGATCCAAACCGGGGGGACTTAATAGGGTATAGTCTAGCTCGAAGCTACGAATATACCCTCACTATACCGAACCAGGTATATACTGAACCAGACATATACCAAACTATATGCATACTAAACTATGTACGAGTACCAAACCATAGAGAATAACGACTAAGATACGAATTGACGTCACAAGAGTGTTGTAGAACGTTGAGACTCAAAGAAAACATCATGTATTATGATACGTGATTAATGGATCCTTTGACCAACGACAACAACTATTAAATGACTATCAAGTACATATAAGTGTACCTACGCCCTTTGGGCATATGGCCATTAACGTGATAAGATGGCAAACCTATTTGGTACAAGAAAAGGTTGCAACCTCCTAAAAACCGACTATAAATATGTGATGAAAGTCATGAAACAAGGTGTGCAAACGAATACACTATTGTATTAAACTTCACTCGATTTTCAACATACTCTTAGAGTCTCCTCCGACTTTATCATCGGAGCGTTGGTATGGGATCCCCTCCCCGCCAATCAGCTTATGAGTTGTTTGTTGTCTCTAAGTTAACTTAATCATGAAGAAGTCGATAACTCTCACAGACAATGGAAGGTGAACCTGGAGGCGCATCAACAAACAACCATTCACTCACCACCCACACAACAATTAATACAAAACATTGCCTAAATGCAAGCGAGAGGTAGTATGAGAGTAAGAGGGAAAGGGAAAGGGAAAGATGTTAAGAAAAATGAACAAATTTCAAAATAGTGGACACCTGAGGAGGAGTATGCTTTAGTAGTAGCGTGGTGTGGGACTTCAAAAAATGAATGTCACGGAAATGATATGAGGAAAGTTGCTTATTGGGAAGTGGTGCTCACAAAATTTTATGCTTTTTTGAAGAAAAACATGCCGCAATTCGGATATGCTTAGTAGTAAACAAACTTAAATTAGGAGGTGCGCCAAATTCAATGAGACCTAAAACAAACTTCATTCGGAAAAGCAAAGTGGTGTCAACGACTTTGATTTATTTAATGACATAAAAAAGCAATATTGCGTCAAAACGGGTCATGTGTTCAAGTCTGATAAATCATGGGAGATGTTGAGAGTAGATCCAAATGGACTAAAAATCCAACATCAACGGAGGTTCAATCGAAGAGGTCTCGAAATTCGAGTTCGGTCAACGTTTCCGACGTACGGACTCACATCGACCTCAACACCGACACCAATGAAATCTCGGATGGCATCAAAAAGATATCACATCCACGACGACTGGTAGGACGTGACACAATGAAGCGCTTTCAAAGACATGCGAATGAAGTTGAAAAAAGGGCAACATATAGCGGAAATCAAAGCGAAGTTCGTTGCACACGATTTACTAGCAAAAGAAAGAATTGATTTACAATGCAAGCACTTTGATTTCCCGTGCTTGCCTACAAGGAAAAAAATACGATAAATTTAAAAACATAAACAATAGTCCTCTATCTTTTATGTTTTTAAATTTATCGTATTTTTTTTCTTGTAATGTTTTTATATGATATGTTTAATTTAAAAATTATGATTTATTTAAATAGCATATTTTATTAAATTATATTGCTTTTATAATTATTAAAAAAATCAAAAAAATAAAATAAAAAAACAAATTAATGGGTGTTATAACATGATGACCATTTATGATGTGTTTTAACACCATGAATGATTTGATATAAAATGACATCTTTTTTATGTTATAGTATGTTGTACATACCTATTAGTCTTATATTTGAACGGATTGTTTAACTTGAGTTTTCATTTTTAAAATGAATAAATGTTTCCAAAATAAATAGTGATAAATTCTAGCACATATGAGGATTGTTTAGTATCTTGAGTTTAAGAGTCCCGTCATCTTAAAACATCTTGACGTTAGATTTGATTGTATATTTTTTTAAGGTATTCTCGTTCTTACGAATATCTTCTTATGCTCGTGGGTGTGGTGCCGAGACTGTCGAGACCACCACCCCCCTTCCATGTCATCTTCTTCTGTTGTCAAAGAGAGACTCGGTGAAGAGTCGTTGAGTTCCACCGAAAATCTCGACATGCCGAGGTGAGGGGGCAGTGTTCTTCAAGTTGCCGAGCTCCAAGGTCTTACCTAGCCATTCTTTCTTCCCACAATCACCGGTCTTATTTGCTTATCTTTGAGCTCATGGAAACATGATTGACACTTATATGACTTTAAACGCTAAAATAAATAATTTTTCTGCAAAAGTACCGCCAAGGCCAAATAAAACAATAATGGGTTGGATAAAATTCAAAGTGGTGGTCAGTGGACCGGAAACCATCGTTAGACTGGTATACGAATGGTGTGGACTGTGGAAGAATAATGGGTTACGCCGCACTTGGAGTTGGACTGCCGTTGGCCGCTGCTCATCTCGACGACCTGTATAATCAACAAACTCCTCCGGCTAACACTTACAAATGGCGTTTGGTTTTATCTTACGACGGCACTCGATTCTCAGGTTTCCATCCGCCTTTCTCGAATTCCCTGATTACTGTTATGATATCTCCTGTGTGAAACCAATTTCATTCTTCGTTTCTTTATACCCTAATTCTGCCCCAAACTGATTGAATTTCCCAATTACTCTATATATCTATTATCTTCTGCATCTCTTTCTGTCAATCTTCGATATCTTTTTCCCTTTTCAATTTTGATTGTTGATTATGGTTGTAATTGCTTTGTTCAGGTTGGCAGTATCAACCATCAACGCCAACCCTACAGTGCCTTTTGGAACAAGCCCTAACTCGAGTTACAAAGCTAGAACGTAAGGATCTGTGTGTAGTCGGTGCAAGTAGAACCGACGCCGGAGTTCATGCCCTCGGCCAGGTCTGTCTTCCATCATACGTTCGTTGATGAGGTTAGATTAAAAGCTTGAAACGTGATTTTAGTTTTTTTCAGGTGGCACAGTTTGTTACACCATTCAATTACAAGGATCTGCAGGACATGCACGCAGCACTGAATGGTCTTCTTCCTCCTGATGTTCGAATTCGAGAAATCAGCCCTGCACTCCCCGACTTCCATGCTCGTTTTTCAGTCACCGGAAAGATCTACCATTACAAGATTTATAACGACACTGTGATGGACCCATTCCATCGTCTCTATGCTTATCATAATCTTTCCAAACTCAATGTATCTGTCATGAAGGAAGCAGCCAAGTATTTTGTAGGGAAACATGATTTTTCTTCATTCGCAAATAAGCAACGCAATGATCGCATAGTCAACCCAGTCAAGAATATCTCTCGAGTGGATATAATCGAAAAGGTGTAAAGTGTTTTGACTTTTTTGATCGGGTGTCATTTTGACTATACAATTTTTTTTTTTCTTGTTTTCAGGGACCCATTTTGCAGGTTGAAGTTGAAGGGTCTGGATTTCTGTATAGGCAAGTCAGAAACATGGTACATAGTACATACAACAACCTTAAAATGATTTGGGTTTTAAGTTTTATGTTTAAGGATTGTTGTTTTTTTTGAATTTTATATTGATAGGTTGCTTTATTGATACAAATTGGGAGAGAAGCACTGCCGCCAGACATTGTTCCAAAGATCTTGGAAACATGTGATCGGAAGGAACTTGCAAAGGTGGCACTTGTGGCTCCACCTCATGGTCTGTTTCTAGTGGAAGTTAAGTATAATGAAGAACACCTCGGGCTTCCTGAAGATGGGCCTTCAACTAGTTTTGGTAGGCATCATAGTATTAGCAAATGTAAACTTCAATATTATTGAACAAGGTTTTCACTTTTAAGAGGATATTTAGGATTTTGCAGCTTATGTATGTTTGTTTGAGGCTTAATTGTGCATTTAGAAATAGCATCTAGATTCTAGCAGCAATATGATACTTTCCATAATGACAGCTCATAAATACTTCTTAACAATACCCATACAGCCCTTAAGTTAAAGAACTCAATTGAGGACAATAATTAACATATATGAATTAATGAATATGATATTCATGACTCAAAAAAACGAAGCTCAATCATGAACTCTTGCTGCCTTGGTGAATACCATGCTACCGCTTTTGCAGAAGCAAGAACTTGTAATGCATATTCAACTGCAAATACAGGATCCTTCACTTCCACAAAACTCTCACCATTTTCCATTCCCCATTTTATCCCTGAATCCACCCTGAAGCTAAAAGGGCCTACAAGCTACACAAAGTTCAAAATCATCATCATCATCATTCAATTACTACCATTCTAGAATCATAAACATAACAAGAAATGTGAGAAAGATTTGATTACCTGCTGCTGGAATGAAAGGGTGGTAACTGGAGAAATTTGTTGAAATGTTTTGAGATTTGGTGTTTGGGAATTGTATAAATCTTTTGCCAAATGAGTGGCGCCTGTAAGAAAAGTTGAACCAGATGGGAAATCAAGAAGGGCCTGAAAACGAGTTAGATCAAAGAACATCTTCTGGAAACTTCCAAGCTGTGCAGAGAGTGATACTGTTGCAAATGAATCGGCTAAAATGGCACAATTGCCCCTCCTCACACCAACACCAAAACCATCTCCTGTTGTTGCTCTTACTGAGTTATCTCCAAAACAAGCACTCATCACACCACCTACATGTATGTAATATGTGTATGTTTGTTTATTATCAGAAACAAGATTAAAAACAAGATATGGTAGAATGAGAAATTCTTACCAATGATTCCTGAAGCTGAAATATGAGGGTTTGAGAGGAATGCATCATATGGTTGAACTTTTTTCAGCTTTGGTGCTTCACTTCTCCATATGTCGATGCTGTTTTTTAAAGAAAAAGCAGTTGTAGCAGATAAACCGGGCTGTATAGAGGCAGGAGGAATTCCATCATTTTTATGGGTTCCGAAGCTTTTTGGTGAACCAGCATTATGGTTGACACATATATGGTAACTTGGGCCAATGTCAGAAGCTACAGATGCAAGATCGATTGCCATGTTCAAAGGAATATCCCAGAAACCACCATTTTTGTCAACAAAAAGTCCAGGAGAAGCTGCTTCTAAAGTTAGATTATGATGTGGGAACTGCAAGAAGCATACAATGATAGGTGATGATTATGTTAAAGCCCTGATCGGGAACAAAGTCTGGATTATTATATGCTTGCCTTGTGATGAAAAACTGCTTTCTTTCGAGGGGTTTTGTAGTCATCATCGCCATAAGATTCTAAGCTGAATTGAAGAGAATCATCAGGTGTAGGGAAGAACTCCGAGCAGAAATCAATGGCGTACAAAGACTTATCGCTGAGATGTCTCGCAATGTTTTTGAACCATGGAGATTCATCATTAGGTTGCCTGAACCCATTTCTCTTGATACTTGACGCCAATTTTTGTACATTCAACTGACCAAGCACAGTTCCAAACCTAAACAAAGATGCCAATTGTGATTCATGATTATGAATTAGTAAACAATTTGAGTAAATTTAGGAGAAAATTAAGAAAAGAGGAGAAACCAGTACCAGCGATCAAGGGCGAAAGGTAAGGAGAGAACGCGTTGAAGCGAGAAGCCGTTTCCATGAGCATGAGGACTAGCATTGGAGTAGGAAGGGATAAAGGGCATGAACATGAATCGCTGGAAGAAGTCGAGCTGTTTGGGTCTTGAAAGACGGATTCCTCTGGACAATCCGAGGACGGATGGGATTGGGTCACCGGGTGCGGGTCGGGCTATGCCGTTGAGGGTGGCCGGAGTGGAGACGTCTAAGTCCCAGAATCCATCGTCGTCCTTCACCCATCTCAACTTCCTCATTACAACTCTTCAACTTCTTTCCAAATTTCGCCTAATCGGAATCAATTTTGTAAGACACTCTGCTCTTCCTTTTCCCTAATCCTTTTTTCTTAATCCTTGTTTCCAGTATGCAGGTACGAATGAATGGATACTCCGCCGGAACTTCTGCTGAAACTAAATCCTTTTACAGTCCTACTATTGCTCTTTTTCCACGTTACCCCCTTCCCCCTCAAAACATAGCATTTTAGGCAACTAACTTTTTGTTTTTGGAAAATGACTCGTTAAAGTCTTTTTTTTTAAAGAATTTTACAAAAAATTGAAAATTGTTTACAGAAAACAACAATAAATCGAACAAGAAATCTGTAACTGGTTACACTTTTAAAATTTTATAGTAATCTTAGATCTTAGTTGGTAAATTTCATAAAACTTTATATTTTGGACTCCTTAACAATAAAATCATGATGTATTTTAATAGAACGTATAATCCTATTTTACTACGGTTTTCTTTCATTCTAATATAATATAATATATTATCTTCTGAATCATTGGGCTTGTTCGGCACGTAGCATTTGGAAGCTTCTAGCTTCTAGCTTTTAAAAAAACGCTAGTTAAAAAGAAAAAATCTCGTTCGGCGACAGGAGTATTTAGTTTTTAGCCTACACAAAACGTTCTAAAATCAAAAGCTACATGGAGTAGCTTTCAACTAAATGCTCCAAAATCAAAAGTTACCCGCTACCAGCTACTCGCTAACCGCTACCAGCTCACCGCTATCAGCTAGTTTTGCCTAACACGCCCATTGTATCTTACTGTAAGACTAAAACATAGATCAGAAAGTTACAAATATTTATTTTCAAAAGAAAAAAATTACCATTGGAAAATTTAAAAAAAAAAAAAAAGAAGTTTCTTAAAAAAAAAAAAAACCCCTCAAGAGTACACCAAGACAAAAGAAGAATATTGTAAGATTAAAAAAAAAAACTTTTTGTGTAACAAAGATAATATAATAACATTTCAATCAAAAAAATATTATGTTAGATAGAAAAATACAATAAGATTACAGTAAATCAATACTTTAATACTTTGATATTATTTCTTAATAAAAAAGTTTATCATTAATGGGTCATAATATAAGATCTTTTCTGAAAATTACATGCTAAAATCTCAAATGTGTAAACAATTGTTGGTTTCTTGTCCTAATATGTAAATATCTATTGTTTTTGGCCTATCCTTCTAAAAACATAAAGTATAAATGCAATATTTTATCATTAATAAACCTAAAAATATGGAGACTTTTATGAAAAATTCTTTTGTTTGTTACATAACATAATGACTAAACTGTACAAATGGTCCTTGTGGTTTGCTAAAAATTGTCACTTTGGTCCAAAAAAGTTTGGACTAGCATCAGGTGTCCAAAGTTTTCATTTTGTTGCGAGTTTGGTTCGATTTACTTTAAACTTTTTGAAATGATGATTTTACCCTTGTTTTTGCATTTTCAATTTATTTATTCATTTAAATATTTGTATGATTAAAAAAATAAAAAATATCTCTCTCTCTCTCTCTCTCTCTCTCTCTCTCTACCCCAAAGAACACTAAACTAGTGGAACACTACCATCACCTTCAATTGCAACGATTAAATCTGTAGCCCGTCATCTCCCACATTCCCCCCCCCCCCCCCCCCCCCCCCCCCCCAATTATGTAATCGGCTCTCTTGAGCCTATAAATAGGGCCTTCGCCCATATAAAATAAACAAGTTAAGTTTGAGTGTTTAAGACTTGAGTTGATCTCAAAGTTCTTCCTCTGTTGAAATAGTTTTGTCTATTTCTAAATAGCAGAGTTCTATCCAAACGGACAAAACTATTTCAACAGAGGAAGAACTTTGAGATCAACTCAAGTCTTAAACACTCAAACTTAACTTGTTTATTTCATGTGGGCGAAGGCCCTATTTATAGGCTCAAGAGAGTCGATTACATAATTGGGTTGCAATCCCCCCCCCCCCCCCCCCCCCCCCCCCGCTTACGTCTTGGGTACAGTTTGTTGGGTGGGTTGTGGCTGTGTGATAATTTGTTGAATTATAGCAAATGGGTTGAAAATGTTTTGTGGAAGGTTTATAATGAATTGTGGTGGTGGTGAGGCGGTATTGAAAAAGTTGTCTTGTGTGTTGAGAATGTTTGGTACATTTCGTATTGTGCAAAACCAAGAGGCGAAGATGTATTTTTGTTTGAAGGAGTGTTGGTGGCAAATTATAATGCAATAAAGGATGGATATTTTGTTGGATAAGGTGTCTAAGTCCATAACTTATTTGGTACATACTTGACCCGACCCGGCATGGTCCATTTGGGTTGCACTTCACCCAAACGATTTATGGATAATTTTATGAGAATTGTATACTTACGATTTATTAATATATTATAAGTTATAATATATTAATATGAAGTCATGTTATTTAATTAGTTTTAGTCTTAAATTAATTATGAATTAATTTAGAGATTAAAAAGAAGACTGATTAAATTATGGGATATTATATTTTATATAGTGTGGGCTGATACTCATTTGTTAATGGGCTAAGCTAATATGGAAGTCCATGGATGGTCCATGGAGCTTTTAACCCATGGATCCTTGGAAAGGAAAAGACATGGGTTATTAGGGTTTCACCCTAACCATGTACACTATATAAAGAAGCATATAATGCAAGAAATGTGACTAGAAGTGTGAGACTTAGTGGTGGCCGATTCCACAAGAAAGTATACTACTCTCTAAAAGTTTTCCAAGTGTTTGTGGTGATTTGTGATTCCATTTGAGGCATTCACACTATTGGTGCTTGGCTCTCAAACTCCAAACAATCAACCATCATCAAAAGGTATGTATTTCTACTAGTACTTTTATGATTCATAATCCTTATGCTATGCTAGTTAGGAAGAAACCTTGGAAGTTATTATTTGCATGTATTTTAGAAGAAAACATAGATCCAAGGTTTATTAGGGTTGCATGCACACTTAGGAAGTGTTAGATTGCTCAAAACCCAACAGTGGTATCAGAGCCTAGGCTTGTTTTCTTGAATACTTGATGCAGATTGCTGAAAATCGAAGTTTATGTGCTGTCTGCACAGCAGACTCGCCGAGTCCATGAAGGGACTCGACGAGTCCAAGACAAAATTCATCCAACTCGGCGAGTTGGTTCATGCACTCAACGAGTTGGACCCCCAGACAGCATATCTTCGAGTTTTGGTGCTGGAATTGGTCTAGAATCATTACCTTAAACTGTTTTGGACTCATAAAACCTGTTTTTGATGTGGTAATGATGATGGTGGACCAATTTCAAAGTTATAATCAAAATTTCAAGTTTATATGTGTTCATATGATTCTTGAAATTGTTGATGTGGATGTTCATGTTCATATGAGTTTTGTTAGATCATAGGAATTATTTGCAAATTTTTTGTTAGTTAACTCTTGATCTTAATGTGTTTTAATGAAATTCATAATTTGTCCTCAAGTTATGGAACTCCAAAAGTTTTTTCTTTTAAATATTTTTTTAAGAAGTCATAAGTTACACTTTAGAAGAGTTTTTCTAATAAATGCTTTTATGGACTTCATAACTTGTCCTCAAGTTATGGATTTCCAAGAGACTCTTCATTAAAAGTATTAAACACTTAATTAAAACTCATAAGTTATGAATATCCAAAAGTTTATGAATTGTTCAAAACTTGCCCTCAAGTTTTGGAATTTGTAAAGTCTCACACAAACTTTAATTCCATACCCTAGAAGTTTTAAAAGTTAAAATTCTACCCTTATACTATTATAAGATTAATGGTTAATTATTATATATATGTATAAGAACAAGTCGTTTTACCGTTAGTAGGCCTCATTCACGAAGCCAGTCTATAAGGTAGGTATAAGGTTGTTGCCTATAAAATGGCAACTTAATGGGTATCCACTCTCACCCACTGCTTGCTTGACTGGTGGAGGGTCGTTAGCCGAACGGGTAGGACAATGACTTTAAATTCTCATTAAAAGTATAATGATTATTATAAAGTAACTAAATGTTTTATTTAATTCCCAATCTTAGTTACTTTAGTCATATCCAGTTCTAGACTTTTCCTCAGATTTGTCCTCAACAATTGCTTAATCACTTTAGTCATATCCAGTTCTAGACTTTTCCCTTCTCAATGCCTTAAACATTTGGAAAATTTAGAAAATATGAATATTATAGCACATGCAATCGATCCTATATCCGAAGCATATGGGACACGATTCATGATGTTTGACATAAAGACATGATACTAGACCAGTCTTTTGCTACAATATTTTTTTATTTGCCATGTTTTTTCAAAATTTAACTATGAAGAGGGATGCCGTAGTCATAATTGAATTTTGAGAACGCAATATATATAGAATTTCCTTAAGTCGAACCATTCAGACATAAAATTCATATATATGTCCTTGACTAAAGATGATTAAAATCTCAATCTAAGCTTTAGAATTGAAATGAAGTATAATTTCCTCTCCCTTAATTATAGCAAAACAACTTTTCAACCCCTGCAACTTCACGAATTGAAACTTTGTTTTCTATAATTAACATTGCTAACTTGCAACACTAAACGTAATAATCATGCTCCCACTAACATGATGATTATCAGCATAACACTTATGCTCCCACTAGCTTTGACATGTATTCAGAAATCGGTTGGACTTCTAAAATTTAGATTCATACACCTTTCCGTAGATAGCTCACCTTTGTGTCTAAGCAATTTCAAGAACTATGAAAAGGGATGTCGTAATCATAGTCTCAATTTCTTAGACCTTTGCCATTTCTCACAAGTCCATGTGAGTGTGCCGGTTAACCACATACGCTCCACTAACGACTTTTGAAAATGCAAATAACACAATTGATATCTACTTAAAATCTACTTAGTGAAAGTGTTTCCTCACCATCATTTTCATGAATCGGAAAGAAACCTTATGACACTTAGATTTTATAGTGTATGAGTTCCTATCCATGTGAATTTGTCAAAACCATAATCACAAGATAAGGTTAGTGACAAATTCAGCCTTACATGGATTAAACTTGTTCAGTCTTAGTTTCTTGTCACCTTGGTAGCACAAGGCCCACCAATGCTTCCAAGTTGAACTCTGATAACTCACATGCAAATTCAACTTATTTGAAGTAGGTACAGAAATAAGAATTATGTCAACACGATAGGTTGCAAACCTTAAGTCGTGTGCTAGTGATAAATTACAGGTTTTACTCTTGATTAAATCTTGAAACTCTTTCAGGATCTTTAAGGCTCCCACTGTCCCCTTGACATATAAGTTTCCCCAGCCAAGAACCATTCCTTGACAAAACAAATATTCAAGGGACAGTGCGGATTCTTATCAAGACTAACACTTCACACAATTGGTCTTAGTTGGTCTTTGTCTCATCCAAGACATCACAACTTACCAATCTCAAATGTACAAGAGTAGAAAACATTTTACTCTTACATTTGACTAGTGTTAATAAATCTTCCTTTATGTCACTCAAAGTTACAATCTTGGAGTATGACTCTAAGAATTGTTTTGGAACGAAGTATGACTCATCTTCTTGATTTTAACCAATCCAACAATTCATGACCTCTCTTCTTAGCCATAACAATGCACTAAGACGTCCTTAGAGTATGAATTTGTGATATGGTTTCATAATCATTAAGATGATCATGAAATATGATACTAAAGTACTCTCTCATCCTTTCAGATTTGAGAAACTTTTATCTTTCTGCCTAATTTGATTCTTCTCATTTGTTTTGTCATACATTGTAACCTTTCCAATGTTACAGAATTATACTTAACCTTATAAGTATAATCATATTTACTAATCTTTAGTAAATCATGAACAATCAATCTTTGTGGTGGACCTTGACCAGCGCACACCCAGTGTACCTAATTCCTTAGTCCTTCACTTGACTCACATATACATGTGATCAAAGAATTAGTCTTAATTTTCAAAGATGAAAATTCTCATTCATCATACAATACAAATTGTATGATTCCAAGTTTCTGTCCAATTGAAACTTGGGTGATGAAAAACTTTCTTCATTCGATAAATTCAGACACTACCACAAATGAAGGAATCAAATCCACTTTCCAATATTGCTATTACTGGAAACATATAAGCAACAATTTTCCACAGATGCCATTGTAAGGATATTTTTAAAATAAATAAAATTAAAACCCTTTTTTTCTTTTATTATAAAACTTTGCGGAAAAACTTATCCTTACAATCCACATGAAAACCTTGTTGTTATCTATTTATAAGCAATATATTATAACTCTTAAGCAACAACTCAAAATTCTGATTACCGAACCATGCGATCGAAACCCACTTTCGCAATCAGAATCAACATATACTTACTTTAAGCTTCCTATCTTTTCTTTTATTCTTAAAAACATCAACATGTGACCAATTCACATTATGTAATAAGAATATCCAAATAGGAACTTAATAGAGTTAGACAGTGGACTTTACCCGAAGTAGAGTCAAACCTCTTGACTT
This sequence comes from Lactuca serriola, assembly GCF_051521515.1. NCBI lineage: Eukaryota > Viridiplantae > Streptophyta > Magnoliopsida > Asterales > Asteraceae > Lactuca > Lactuca serriola. The sequence continues at coordinate 48,894,657 of NC_136408.1, read as the reverse complement.
GATCAATCTTATGATCTTTCAGGCGAATAGGGCAGCTTCGCAACCAATGTCCCTTCCTTTGGCAACAAAACACATGGACCCTTTGGTAATGGCACATGTTACTTTATAATAATCATTATACTTTTAATGAGAATTTAAAGTCATTGTCCTACCCGTTCGGCTAACGATCCTCCACCAGTCAAGCAAGCGGTGGGTGAGAGTGGACACCCATTAAGTTGCCATTTTATAGGCAACAACCTTATACCCACCTTATAGACCGGCTTCGTGAATGAGGCCTACTAATGGTAAAACGACTTGTTCTTATACATATATATAATAATTAACCATTAATCTTATAATAGTATAAGGGTAGAATTTTAACTATTAAAACTTCTAGGGTATGGAATTAAAGTTTGTGTGAGACTTTACAAATTCCAAAACTTGAGGGCAAGTTTTGAACAATTCATAAACTTTTGGATATTCATAACTTATGAGTTTTAATTAAGTGTTTTAAAGCTTTTAATGAAGAGTCTCTTGGAAATCCATAACTTGAGGACAAGTTATGAAGTCCATAAAACATTTATGGGAAAAACTCTTCAAGAAAATGTAACCTACAACTTCTTAAAAAAACATTTAAAAGAAAACCTCTTGGAATTCCATAACTTGAGGACAAATTAAGAATTCCATTAAAACACATTAAGATCAAGAATTAACTAACAACCAATTTGCAAATAATTCCTATGATCTAACAAAACTCATATGAACATGAACATCCACATCAACCATTTCAAGAAACATATGAACACATATAAACTTGAAATTTTGATTATAACTTTGAAATTGGTCCACCATCATCATTACCACATCAAAAACAGGTTTTATGAGTCCAAAACAGTTTAAGGTAACGATTCTAGACCAATTCCAGCACCAAAACTCGAAGATATGCTGTCTGGGGGTCCAACTCGTCGAGTGCATGAACCAACTCGCCAAGTTTGGATGAGTTTTGCCTTGGACTCGTCGAGTCCCTTCATGGACTCGGCGAGTCAGCTGTGCAGACAGCATAAAATCTTCGATTTTCAGCAATTTGCATCAAGTATTCAAACAAGCAAGCCTAGGCTCTGATACCACTGTTGGGTTTTGAGCAATCTAACACTTCCTAGGTGTGCATGCAACCCTAATAAACCTTGGATCTATGTTTGTCTAAATACATGCAAAATAATAATTTTCCAAGGTTCATAACCTATCTAATATGGCATGGGGTACTTTTAAACATAAAAAAATTAGATGAGATTACATACCTTTTGATGATGAGTTTGATTCCTAAGGAGTTTGAGGGCCAAGCACCAATAGTGTGAATGCCTCAAATGGAATCACAAATCACCACAAACTCTTGGAAAACTTTGAGAGAGTGTATACACACATAAAACTTCGGCCACACACAAACACACACACTAGTGTCACTAGTAGCTATTTCATGCAACATAAGCATGCTTATATAGTGTACATGATTAGGGTGAAACCCTAATAACCCATGACCTTTCCTTTTCCAAGGATCCATGGGTTAAAAGCTCCATGGATCATCCATGGACTTCCATACAAGCCTAGCCCATTAACAAATGAGTGTTAGCCCACACCATATAAAACCAATAGCCTATAATCTAATTAGTCTTCCTTTTAATCTCTAAATTAATTCATAATTAATTTAAGACTAAGACTAATTAAATAACATGACTTCATATTAATATATTATAACTTATAATATTTTAATAATCATATGTGTATAACTCTCATAAAATTATCCATAAATAGTTTGGATGAAATGCAACCCAAATGGACCATGCCGGGTTGGGTCAAGTATATACCAAATAAGTTATGGACTTAGACACCTTATCGAACACCATGGATCTTTTAACCCATGGATCCTTGGAAAGGAAAAGACATGGGTTATTAGGGTTTCACCCTAACCATACACACTATATAAAGAAGCATATGATGTAAGAAATGTGACTAGAAGTGTGAGACTTAGTGGTGGCCGATTCCACAAGAAAGTATACTACTCTCTAAAAGTTTTCCAAGTGTTTGTGGTGATTTGTGATTCCATTTGAGGCATTCACACTATTGGTGCTTGGCTCTCAAACTCCAAAATATCAACCATCATTAAAAGGTATGTATTTCTACTAGTACTTTTATGATTCATAATCCTTATGCTATGCTAGTTAGGAAGAAACCTTGGAAGTTATTATTTGCATGTATTTTAGAAGAAAACATAGATCCAAGGTTTATTAGGGTTGCATGCACACTTAGGAAGTGTTAGATTGCTCAAACATATTTGAAGTTGAAAATCTATCTATTTGCAAGTTGGTTTATGTTTGTGATTGTTATGTTGTTATTTGGTCTGCGTAGGGGGTTACAATTAGATAAATGATTTGTGGGGGGGGGGGGGTATAGGGGGGACCATGGAGACCGAAGCCACCAACGAGCATCGAAAAGGCAAGCCCCTAGACCCATGAAAGAATCGCGCCCCCAACACGTTGCCTTGATTGCTCGAACGACGACCCAAAAACTAGCATTGTTGCCTTGATTCTTCGAACATGTTGCCTTAATTTGTCGAACGATGACCTGATGATGAGCATCGTTGCCTAGATTCGTTGAACGACGACCTTGGCTGCCTTGATCTTTTGAATGATGACATGAAAACTAGCTTCTTGGAGAACCGGGGAGCTATCCACGTTGCCCTGATTGCTCGAATTAGGACCCAAAAACTAGCCTTGTTGCCTTGATTCCTCGAACAAGTTGCTTTAATTTGTCGAACGATGACCTGATGACTAGCATTGTGGCTTGGATTTCTTGAACGAAGACCTTGAAACTAGCCGTGTTGCCTTGTTTTCTTGAGCGTGTTGGCTTGATTTTTGAATGATGACCTGAAAACTAGCCTCTTGGAAAATCGAGAAGCTATCCACGTTGCCTTGATTTCTCGAATTACGACTCAAAAACTAGCCTTGTTGCCTTGATTCCTCGAACATGTTGTGTTAATTTTTCGAATGATGACATGATGAATGGCATTGTTGCTTAGATTTCTTGGACTACGACCTTGAAACTAGCCATGTTTCCATGTTTTCTTGAGCTTGTTGCCTTGGATTTTTGAACGATGACCTGAAAACGAGCCTCTTGGAGAACCGGGGAGCTATCCGCGTTGCCTTGATTGCTCGAATTACGACCCAAAAACTAGTCTTGTTGCCTTGATTCCTCGAACATGTTGCTTAATTTGTCGAACGATGACCTGATGACTAGCGTTGTTGCTTAGATTTCAGGAACGACGACCTTAAAACTAGCCCTGTTGCCTTGTTTTCTTGGGTTTGTTGCCTTGATTTTTCGAACGATGACCTCAAAACTAGCCTCTTGGAGTACCATAGAGACAAGAAACCACCGAGCTCCGACAAGGAATGCCACAAGACCCATGAAAGAGGCCCACCCCCACTATGTTGCCTTGGTTGTTCGAGCGACGACTAGAAAAGATGCCCACGTTGCCTTGATTACTCGAACTTGTTCGATTATTCTTTCGAACGATGACCTGATGACAAGCCATGTTTCCTAGATTTATCGAACGATGGCCCTGAAAGATGTTGGATAAGGTGTCTAAGTCCATAACTATTTCTGGTATGTACTTGACCCGACCCGACGTGGTCCATTTAGGTTGCATGGCACCATGCAATTGGATAAACTAAATGAGAGAAATAACACATATGGTTTATTAATATATTATAAGTTCTAATTGTTGGACTAGTGTCTAAGTCCATAACTATTTTGGTATGTACTTGACCCGATGGTGCATGGTCCTTTTGGGTTGCCTTTACCAAAGCAACTTGATAGGATGAATTATGGAGAGAAAGGATTAAATATGATTTATTAATATATTATGAGAATAATATATTAAAGGAGAAATCATATTGTTTAATTAATATTAGTCAAGAATTAATAAGAATTAAGTTTGTGGCTAAAAGAGATTAATTAAACTTAAGGGACTAAAATTGTCAATTGTATGATAGTTGAATATTGAGCTAATGGACTCCATATTAAAGGGGTGGACGAATTCTATGGGGAAACCCATAAGAAATCGTCCAAAGGCCTTTAAGGAGGGAGCCCATGGGTTGCTTAGGGCCTAAGCATCCAAATTAGGGTTTCCTTGTTAGATAACCCTAATAGCCTCACTATTTAAAGACCCTAAAGCCCCAAAAACGTGGTGAACTAATTGGTTAGGGTTTCCACACGTTTTGGGCAACCTCCTTCTCTTCTCCTCTTCATCCTCTTGCTCTTGGTGTTTGTGAACCATTAGAGGAGTGACATTTGTGACTCTAAGCTTTCTAAAGTCAATACAAGGAGGATTTGGGATTGTTATTGCTACATAACAATCTAGGTAATAACTTAAACCCATTCTTATGTTAATATGATTACTTGTATGCTAGAACTAGGGTTTATAGTCTTGGATGAATTGCATGTACAATAGAGAAACCTAGATCCAAGCATTAGGGTTTGCATGAGCACATAGGATGTTCTTATGGCTAAAACCCATCAGTGGTATCAGAGCCTAGATTGGTTTCTATTGTATTGATGCATATTTGATCGAAATTAGCACTGAAAATCGAATTTTTTGGGTTCTGAGTGTTTGACTCGCCGAGTCACTTGGTGCATTCGCCGAGTCAGGTGTACTAGACGAGTCCAAGTCCATACTCGACGAGTCGAAACGTCTGACAGCTAATTTTCGCGATTATCTTCCTGTTTTGGGTTTGGATAATTACCATAAACATGCTTTTGTTATAAAATCCGAGTTTTATGAATATTTGGTGATAATCCTTACCTAAATAGAAGATAATTGTCAAAATTTAGATAATCATTTGTTTTATTAGATAATATTTGATTATTTGTAATTTAGATTTGAATTATCTTGTATGAAAAGTTTCAATTTTCCCCTTTAGGTTTTATAGTTTAAATTTGAACTTAAAAGTTTTGTTTTGAAATTTAAATAGTTGAAACCCAAATGTTTTGAAAAAGGTTTCAAAACTTGCCCTCAAGTTTTGGAATTTAAATTTTGATTAAAAGATTAATTTTGATGTATATTTAAATTCTAAACCCTAATGTTTTGAAATGTTTCAAAACTTGCCCTCAAGTTTTGGAATTTAAAAGTTGATTAAAAGTTTAATTTAGGAATGTTAAATTCTAAAACCCTAGTGATGTTTTGAAAAGTTCATATCACACCCTTATGGTTTTGTTAATTAATTAAGGTGTATAATTAAAAGAGATTTAATAAATCCTTATAAGTTTTGGTTTACAAATTAATTGAATTAAAAGTATAATTGTTGAATTTGACCACCTAGTATTTTAAAAGTGAAAAATACACCCTATACTATATATAACATTGAAAGTCTAACATTATACATATGTATGAGTAAAAGTCAGTCTTACCGTTAGTAGGCCTCATTCATGAAGCTGGTCTATAAGGGGTGTTTAAGGAAATTGCCTATAAAATGACGATTGAATGGGTATCCACTCTTACCCACCGCACTCTTGACTAGTGGAGGGTCGTTAGCCGAACGGGTAGGATAGGACAGAAACCTTCCATTATAAATATAATGAAATACAAAAGTAACTAAATGTTTTACAAATTCCCAATCTTAGATACTTTAGGCAAAAGTGAATTGATGCAATTCCATGAAATTACACTTTGTACCCTTGCGAAGACGTTAGTGGAGCGTGTGTGGTTTACCGGCACACTAAATGGTTCTAAGCAAAGGTAGCAAAGGGTGACTCAATGTTTGTCATAGTTCGGTGGAGCGTGTGTGGTTTACTGGCACATCGAATAGGTGACTGTAACATGTGAGGGCACTATGTAAGTTTGCATGGTTATTCACACCCGCTTTGTGATCCTCGGTATCCCAGTCACAAACTAGAGGGGCATATCGAGATTTAAACATGCCATTGAAATGTTCAATGAATCTCATAGGATCTAGAAGTTTTCATAGATTTAAAACTTAAATTTCTTTTTCGTTTTTCATGGTGGAAATTAGTGAATCGTCATTCAGTTACCTTCAAATATTCTGCAACTAGATTACGACATCCCTTTTCTAGGTTGTAGCGTATTATGTTGGGTCCTAGCCTTAATATCTCATTTGGGTGATTTATTAAGGACTCAATCTATCAACTAACTTGAATTTTTTTCTCCCGTTTTGTAGATGTCAAAATTCGACAACTATGGTCTTCCTAAATCCCGTGGAACAAGCATTCCACACGAAGATGATATTCCATGATACGATCGAGGAACAAGAGATCATGCTTCACTTCCTCATCATCTTCCAATTATTCTCCCTAATCCACAAGATCGAAGAATTGAAAGGTTCAATGTCACTAAAGCCCTATTGGAAATGAAACATGAAGATGGTAAACCCGTGTGTGCCCACGTTCTAGGAATGAAATCACGCATCGATAGGTTGATTATGTTGGGTGCATCATTTCCTGATGAGTTGGCTATAGGCTGGGTTCTACAGTCACTCCCTGAATCATATAATGAGTTCAAAAGAAAGTAGTATATGATGGATCATGACGATAACCTCATTGACCTAACTTACATGCTCATTGCTGCTGAATCAGAAATGATTTGGCAAAGTAATGGAGCATATTTGTTGGGAAAGTCAACAAACCATGCTTCTGATGACGTTCTAGGAGAACCGACTTGCGTTTGCTGCCAAGAGAAAGGGCGTTGGATACAAGTCTTCCCTAAGAGACTGAAGAGTCCAGAAGATGGGAGAGTCAAAAAGTATGGCTGTGCTTCAGGTAAAGTCCACTATCTAACTCCGTTAAGTTCCTATTCGTTGACTCTTAATACATAATGTGATAAGATTGCATTTGAATGTTTTGCAGGATTAGTGAAAAGAGAGTAAGCTTGATGGAATAGCAAGATGAATCTAATCACAAAGAAATGGATCTCGATCGCATGGATTTGAAGATTAGATTTTGAGCTTAGAAAGTTATGATAGAGTTGTTAGGAATTTTTCTTTTGACTGCATAGTTTTTAGTTGAGTTTGCATTGTAAGGACAAATGTTTTCCGCTGCTTTTATGAATAAAATAAATTTTGATTTGACTCATTTATTTATTTATTTATTTCCTTGCAGTGAAATCATTATGAAAAATTGATGTTTGCATATTTCTACAACGAATGGATGTGATTCTTAATTATGTTAATAGTGGAAATGTCAAGAATTTACCAAATAGGGAGAGTTTCTCATCGCCCAAGTTTCAATTGGACAGAAACTTAGAATCATGCAACTTGATTGCACGATGAATGAGAAATTTCATATTTGGAAATTAGACTAATTCGTTGACAAAGTGTCAAGTGAAGGACTAGGAGATTGAGTACACAAAGTTTTGTGATAGTCCACCACAAGGGTAACAAAGATATTCGTCATGATTAGTAAATATGATTATACTTATAAGAATAAGTGTAATTCTAAATTGATTAAAAAGGTTTAAATCAATAGCAGAACAAATAAAAAGAATCAAGTAGGCAGAAAGATAAAAGTTTCTCTATTCTAAGAAGAAGGGAGAGTACCTTTTATGCTTTATGATATGACTTAATGATTAAGAACCATATCTCAATTGATCCTCTAAATAAATCTTAGTACAAGTGTATGTATAAGAAGAGGAATCAAGAATTGAAGAAATTGTTAAATCAAGAAGTCAGTCATACTTCATTCCAAAACAAGTCTTAGAGTTAAGATTGTGATATTGAGTGACAAGTCTTAAAAAGGTTTATAACATTCATCAAATGTGGAAAGTTGTGATGTCTTGGATAAGACAAAGACCAACTAGGACCAATTTTATGAAATGTTTTTGTCTTGATAAAAGCTACACTAATTCTTGAATATTTGTTTGTCAAGAAATGTTTATTGACAAGAGAATCTTATATGTCAATGAGTCAGTGGGAGTCTTAATGGTCTTGAAAGGTTTCAAGAACTAATCAAGAATAAACCTTACCCATCATCACTAGCACACGAGTAGAGGTTTACAACCTATCGTGTTGACATTACCTTGTTTCTGTGTTGTTCCAATTGAGTTAATTATGCATGTGAGCCCTATGAGTTCTCATTTGAATGCATAAAAGGCAAGGACCTTGATCAATTGAAAGTACATTGATAGGAAATGGTGAGCTGCTTAACTACTTGGAAGACATGGTGGGCAGCTGTGTTACCATAAGGCAAGAAATCAAGATTAAGAAAGTTCGGTCCATATGAGTTTGAATTTGTCGTAAACTTTGGTTTTGACAAATTCACATGGATAGGAACACATACAACATTAAAATCTAAGTGTCATAAGATTCCCTCTTTCATGAAAATGACTGTGAGGAAATGCTGTCGCTAAGGAAGATTTTAAAGAAGATAGTGATTGTGAAAATTGTATTCTTAAATTCGATTATGGTTACGGTATCCCTTTCCATGATTCGAATTATGAGATTTGGCAATTAGTCTAAATTGTTTAAGACACACGTATAAACTATCTAAGGCAAAGGTGTATAAATTTAAGAAGCCTTGATAAAAGATTATCAAAGCATTGGGTATTAGAAATATGAACTTAAAGAAATTCAATAGGCATTGTTTTTCTGAAAGTTAAGTTGTTTCTGAATACATGTCAGAGCTAGTAGGAGCATAAGTGTTATGTTTATAATAATCATCGTGATAGTGGGAGCATAAATGTTATGATTACATGATTATTAAGGCAAGTATTGCAAGTTAGCAATATTAATTATAGAAAACAAGATTCATACTTTGCAAAGTTGTAAGGGTTGAATAGTTGTTTTGCTATAACTAAGGGAGAGAATATTATGCTTCGTTTCAAATCTAAAGGCTTAGGTTATGGAATGTTAATAAATTTAGTCAATGAAACATAGTGCATTCTTAAAATTCGATTATGATTACGACATTCCTCTTCATAGTTCAAATTGTGAGAGCGTAGCACATAAAATATTATGGCAGAAGATTGATAAAGTATCAAATCTTCATGTAAGACATTATGCATGATGTCCCATACGCTTCGGGTATAGGATCGATTGCAAATGCTATAATATTTGACCATTCTAAAATTTTCCAAATGTCTAGTGCATTTAGAGGGAAAAGGACAATAATCGGTTTTGACTAAGATAATTAGACAATTATCAAAGGACAATCAAAAGTTCGCCGAGGATTGGTCACTTGTGAGTAGTTGGAAGTATAGTATTGGATGGACCATATTGACATTATTATGAATAGATAAGATTCTATTAAGAATTAGTTGTCATATGGCAAATATGGAAATGTTTCTATATTGGGAGTTGGATAAGAGAGTCTATGTCTAGATTAGAAATTTTATGCAAAAGGATGTTCAAAGGAATGTACTTTGAGTGAGAGACATCACATCTATGGAATTGTCTTGTAACAATCTCCAACAGAGGACTTTATAATTTCATTGGCAATAGTCATTGTGACTTTAGTGCAGTGACATTATGAAAGAATCATTGCATAAAACATTAGAATCTAACATATTTCATAAGTGGCAAGAATTTGATATTATTTCACTTGTGAAAGGATTGGGTTTGTGAAATGAGTATGATTGGAAATGTGTTCATTTGATCTATTTTAGAACCATAGATAAACATTGTGTGCATGCTAAGAGCATGGGACAAGTGTTGTAATAATTCAAGTAAAGAAGTTGATTACCCGAAACAACAAATAACGAGTAATCGATATGGTGATATATAAAAGGTGTTTTATTTATACTAAAGGTTTGAGGCCATATAGGATTAGTATTATTCTTGTGTTTCACTTTGCATATTTTGACTTCCTGAATAATTTAAATTGGTTTAGAACAGTTAAATTATTCAAACAGGCCACAGTCGCTCATATGTTGGAAGTAGATATGAATGAAGATTGTCATGAATTGGTGTGTGGATTGTCTAAAGTATATTAGACATAAGCAATTGTTTGATACAACGTTCATGAGTGCTTATGAGTATGATTTGAGCATTGGATTAAACCCACGCTCACTTGGATCACTTCATGGATTGTTATCACGAGTGATTAGTGAGACGATAACATCTTATATTCTTGAGACCGAGATGTGTGAGTTGTATCTTGCGAGTCGGTTACACATTGATAATATGTAAACGCACCAGTAACTTGGTGTTATGAAACATATTGTTGTGTGTGATTTGGTGAGTGAGTGCAAGCGAGCATTGAGTCAAAGTTTATCCATTCCTTTTATTCAAAGTAGGATAAAAGCGATATCTGTGGGCCCCTCGATGATTTAGTGATGGCACCTAAGCGCTTGGCCAAGCCGGGACTAATTTGATGTGTTCAAATTGTAGTCTGTTGTCAGTCGTCATAAATCTGAATTCGGGACACAGTACATAGACAGAGAGAATGATTTAGATCCATGTCTGAGTCTATACGATATCTAGAATGGAGGAATATATGATCCCTTATCTTAAGGACACGCGTATCTGATAAGATCAGAGTCGACAACAGCTTTGGAAAGCTACGATTGCAGATCAGGATCTGAAGTCATACGCAGAATAGTTATTAGACTTATCCAAGTGGGAGACTGTTGGATTAGTGTCTAAGTCCATAACTATGTTGGTATGTACTTGACCCGATGGTGCATGATCCTTTTGGGTTGCCTTCACCAAAGCAACTTGATAGGATGAATTATGGAGAGAAAGGACTAAATATGATTTATTAATATATTATGAGAATAATATATTAAAGGAGAAATCATACTGTTTAATTAATATTAGTCAAGAATTAATAAGAATTAATTTTGTGGCTAAAAGAGATTAATTAAACTTAAGGGACTAAAATTGTCAATTGTATGATAGTTGAATATTGAGCTAATGGACTCCGTATTAAAGGGGTGGACAAATTCTATCGGGAAACCCATTAGAAATCATCCAAAGGCCTTTGAGGAGGGAGCCCATGGGTTGCTTAGGGCCTAAACATCCAAATTAGGGTTTCCTTGTTAGATAACCCTAATAGCCTCACTATTTAAAGGACCCTATAGCCCCAAAAACGTGGGAACTAATTGGTTAGGGTTTCCACATGTTTTGGGCAGCCTCCTTCTCTTCTCCTCTTCATCCTCTTGCTCTTGGTGTTTGTGAACCATTAGAGGAGTGACATTTGTGACTCTAAGCTTTCTAAAGTCAATACAAGGAGGATTTGGGATTGTTATTGCTACATAACAATCAAGGTAATAACTTAAACCCATTCTTATGTTAATATGATTACTTTTATGCTAGAACTAGGGTTTATAGTCTTGGATGAATTGCATGTACAATAGAGAAACCTAGATCCAAGCATTAGGGTTTGCATAAGCACATAGGATGTTCTTATGGCTAAAACCCATCACTAATATATTAATAATATTATTTAGTTAGTTTTGATCAAGTATTAATTTAGAATTAATTAAGTGATCAAAAAGATAACTAATTAGATATATGGATAGATTATGTAAATCTTCCATATCTTATATAGTGGGCTAAGAGGCTCCATGGATTATCAAGTTGGGTTCCACCCATAGGATGCTCCATGGAGTTAACACATGGATTGAGAAATGAAGAGTCATGTTACATTAGGGTTTTACCTAATGCAACACACTATATAAGGATCATGTCTCTCCCCAAAATCGGTTACACTAGTAAAACAAGAGGGCTTGGCCGATTTTGAGTGTGTTAGAGTATTCTCTCAAGTTTATACTTTGCATTTGGTGTTGTGTGAAGCATTTAAGGCATCACACTTGAGGTGCTAGGCTCACAAGGTTTCAAGGAACACTTTCATCAACAAGGTATGTAGTTCTATCTTTTATACAAAGAAAAATTGTTCCCTATGTATGCTAGATAGGTTCATAACCTTAGAAAAACAACTTTGCATGATAATTAGACAAACATAGATCCAAGGTTATTAGGGTTGCATGTACACTTAGGAAGTGTTAGAATGCTCAAAACCCATCAGTGGTATCAGAGCCTAGGCTTGTTTGTTTGTTATTTGTGCTAAATAATTGGAAAAAGTCGATTTTGTGCAATCTGCCTGATGAACTCGCCGAGTCCATGGGGGGACTCGCCGAGTTCATGTGAATCTTCAACCTACTCGCCGAGTAGGTTCATGCACTTGGCGAGTAGGAGGCTCAGAATGCAGTTTTTCGACTTTAGTTGCTGGAAATGGACTAGGAACATTACCCTAAACTGTTTTGGTATTTGAAAACTTATTTTAGTGGGTGTAATGTTCATGCTAATCCATTTACAACAACAAGTTATCAAAATTACAAGTTTTTAAGTGTAATTTTTTATTCATGTAAGTGTTCATATTCATGTTCTTGATCTTATGATGTTTAGATGATCATGGGAATTATTTGTAACATATGTGGTAGATTAATTCATGATCATTATGTGTTTTAATGGAGTCCATAACTTGTCCTCAAGTTATGGAAAACCAAAAGTCACTTTGTTTAAAAACCATTAAAAGAACACATGAGTTATAAAAATGAAGAGTCTTCATTTTTAATACTCTAATTAACTCATAAGTTACAAGAAATGAAAAGTTTTGAAAGTTTACAAAACTTGCCCTCAAGTTTTGGAACAAGTAAAGTCTTGATTAAAACTTTAGTTCCAACCCTTAGAATTTTAAAAGTTAAAATTCAACCCTTATACTTATAATATTATAAGTTAATAATATATATATATATATATATATATATATATATATATATATATATATATATATATATATGTATGTATAAGATCAAAGTCGTCTTACCGCTAGTACGTCTCATTCACGAAGCTAGTCTATAAGGTGGGTATAAGGTTGTTGCCTATAAAATGGCAACTTAATGGGTGTCCACTCTCACCCACCGCTTGCTTGACTGGTGGAGGGTCGTTAGCCGAACGGGTAGGACAAGGACTTATAAATTCTCATTAAAAGTATGATGAATATTATAAAGTAACTAAATGTTTTATTACGTTCCCAATCTTAGTTACTTTAGAAAAATGTGAATAAGGTGCTAATCCATGAAATTACACTTTACACTTTGTCTATGTCGTTAATGGAGCGTGTGTGGTTAACCGACACACTAACTTGAACTTAACAATGTAGGTAAAGGGTGACTTAATGTTTATCATAGTATCGGTGGAGTGTGTGTGGTTAACCGGCACATCGATTGAGGGGTAAACATTAAGGGTACCAAGTGATTTGCATGGTTACTTCACACCTCGTTTTGTGATCCTCGGCATCCCAGTCACAAAACTTGGAGGGCACACTCGAGATTGAAACATGCCTTTGAAAAGTTCATTGAATCTCAAAAGAATCTAGGAGTTTCTAAGAACCAAATTAAATATTTTAATATTTCGTCTTTGGTGGAAATTGGTGAATCGTCATTCACCTACCTTTCAAATATGTTATTACTTAGATTACAACATAAGTATAATATATTGTGATTGGGTCCTAGCCTTAATACTACATTTGGGTGTTTTATTAAGGACTATCTCTATATCTAAACTAATCCTTTCTTTCTTCTTTCTCCAGATGTCTGCAAACACTGCTGCTTCTGGCTCTAATCCTAGTGGCTCCTTTTCTCTCATGAACTTATGTGGGAAAGTCACTTTTGATGGATCCAAATTTAATGAATGGATCAGAAACATCTGAATGATTACTCGCTACGAGGACAAGGAATATGTCCTCGATAAGGAGCTTAAGGAGATTGATGAGACAGTTGCTACTCCTCAAGAGATCGCTGATTTTAGGGCACATGAAAGGCATGCCACCAAAGTGGCATGCATCATGATGGCCACTATGACCGCGGATCTCTAAAAATCCTATGAAGATTTCTACCCCTTTGAGATGCACCAAGACTTGATGGAAATATACCATCAAAGTGCTCGTCAAGAGAGGTATGAAATCATCTCCTCCATGATAACAACCCGAATGAAGGATGGTGAACCCATCACGGGCCACATGCAGAAAATGCAAAGATTTATGGACCGTTTGCTGAAGCTTAATGTGAACTTCCCCGAGGAGCTTGCAATAGATATCATTTTGCAGTCCTTACCTTCATGTTATGATCAATTCCGCATGACATACCACATGAACAAGGAAGAGGTCACTCTCAGCAAACTTCAAGGACTCCTAAAGACCGCAGAAAGTGGTCTTAAGGGTAAGGCGGTTGTTACTACTCCTACTCCTACCAACTCAGCCCCTGTCTTGGCAATCGGGAAAGGACGAGGGAAGAAGAGAAAGAGTTCTTCGAAGGGTACCAAGGCTAGGACCCTTGATGGCTCTTCTTCAAGTGGAACCAAGAAAGGTTTCATCACTTCTTCTTCTGACCCAAAAGAGGCTGAATGCTTCTATTGTCATGAAAAGGCACATTGGAAGCGGAACTGCCCAAAGTACCAACAAGATGTGAAGGATGGGAAAGTTAAACCCAACCATGCAGGTATTTACACTATCTTATCTAATATCTCACCCCATTCTAACTCATGGGTCCTTGATACTGGTTGTGGTATTCATATTTGTTGTGATTTGCAGGGACTAAGAAGAAGTGAGAATGTGGAGCAAGGAAGAATAAACTTAATCACGGGGAATAGGAAAGTTACACCTGTCACCAAGATTGGAGTTTATACTTTATCGCTTAGTAGTGGGTTTAATTTAGATTTGAATAAATGTTGTTACTTGCCAGAAATGGCAAGAAATATTATTTCCTTTCATGCATTGTATAAGCAAGGTTTTACCTTTTCATTTAATAATGAAGTTGGTTCTATTGATGCTTTCTTTAATAATGTTCTTTATTTTAAAGCATTACTGTAACAGCCCGGAATTTCAGGTATTGTTATAATTATGTTTTTGGGGTGTTTTTAGAGGGGACTCGGCGAGTTGGAGCCTAGACTCGCCGAGTAGGATCGCGGATCTGGTCGCGGGTTCGCGACTCGACTCGACGAGTCCAGATATGGACTCGGCGAGTCTGCGCTGTTTAGCGAAAACCCTAACCGTTCAGGTTTGGGACGTATATGAGGGACTTTATGGCCGTCATTGTTCACCCTAGTCTTCTGAGAGAAACCCTAAGACAATTGTGAGCATCTGGAGCAAGGTTGAAGACCATTGTTGATTTGGAAGTATTGTTTTGCAAGGAAGAGAAGGCTTGGTTAAGGGAACAACAAGAGAAGTCACGTTCTGAGGATTGGGGACACAGAGAGCACATTATCCAGGTAATAATTCGAGTTACATTCTTCTATGTTGATGTGTATATGGATTTAGGGTTTATGGAACCCTTTTGTGGCTAGATTGAATGTTACCTTAGTCCCCCAAACGATTGGAACCCTGTATTGGGACCTTTGGAGGTCCAGAATGTCCCATGCCTGAGCATTTCGGGAATAAATGGAGGTTTTGGATTGGAATCCTTATGCCTTAGGTCAAAATGTAAATTATGAGTCATGGGGTGTTTTATGAGCACCGAAATGAGGACCTCACGTGATGGATCAGTCTAGGAAGGCCAGACCTATGAATGGTCGGAGCAGTTCTGACCTTAGGAAGCAGTTTGAGCGGTTGCATGGCATGGACTCGCCGAGTCCGATGAACAGACTCGACGAGTAGCTTGAAGATTAACTGGGACTCGTCGAGTTATTCTTCAGACTCGGCGAGTTGAGTCGGGGTGGCCCCGCGATTCTTCCAGGAGGAACTCGTCGAGTCAAGAGGGATACTCGACGAGTAGAAAGGGAATATTAGAGAATTGGTGAGGACGTCTAGACTCGCCGAGTCGCCATAGCACTCGCCGAGTCCGGTCAAGTTGACCGTTGACCGTTGACCAGAGTTGACCTATGTCTGACTTCTTAGGGATAGTCAAACTTAGAAGATAAAAGTGTTAATAAGAGATATATGATGTTATAGGGAGATTGTAGCTCGGCGGATCGAGCACGAGTGATTTCGGGATTTGCTAGCTTTCGATATTCACGAGGGGAGTCTTCTCACTATACTGTACCCGGAAGGGTTTGACTGTATGACCGGAAGGTCAGATGTGACATGTGATATATGTGCTATATGTGGTAAGTTATTTGTTATATGTGCTATGTATGTTATGGGCCGGAAGGCGATTATGTTATGGGCTGGAAGGCATTATGTTATGGGCCGGAAGGCGTTGTGTTATGGACCGGAAGGTCGGCGTGGGTAGGACCGGAAGGTTTACCCAGCAGGGACGGAAGTCCCCTGAGACACATGGACCGGAAGGTCAGGGCCTGCAAAGGCGTATGTGCGTAAGTTGTATATTGGGGAACTCACTAAGCATTTATGCTTACAGTTGTTATGTATGTGTTTCAGGTACTAGCGATGACCGTGGGAAGGCGCCGGCGTGATCTGTACATACTGATTGATGTTTTGAGATCTTGGGAATTCTATGAATTGTATTTTGACATAACACTTGGAATAATTATGCCTTGTTTGAATCAAAAATACTTTATTTTTTCAATGAAAAATTTGTTTGAAAATTTGCGTTGTTACAATTGGTATCAGAGCCTTGGTTTGAGGGATTCGGGTGCACCTTCGGGCGTAACTGAACTCAAACCGAGGATTTAAGGAAAACTTTTAAAAATAAAGGCATAAACTTTTATAAATAATTTTGTGGTAAACAAGAAAGAAGCAATGTGTACGATCAGTCAGCGCCCGAACGGTAAAGATCCCCAAAATACCTTACAATGTTATGTTATGAGACGAGTTATGATATGAATTGTTATGCATGCTAGAAGACTAGGTATTCATGATAGGACTAGAGTGGCCTGATTTGTGATGCCTTAGTCTAGGGAGTTTGCCGATATGAGATGCTTGATAGCGTGCAGGTAGATAGTGCATATCAAAAGTAGAGTACTCACTATCCGGGGTTTGGGGAAGAAGATTTGGGATGAATGCTGATGCGGTGTGGTCGGTAGTATTGGGCCCGTACTACCAAAGACACCGGTTTAGTGGGAGACCCAAGTAAGAATCCCTGGATATCGGAGACTGAGTAGGGTTGCGTTATCGAGTGCGATTATACTCGATGGAGTCTCTGATAGTTTTATGTTGTATTTCAGAGACATCATGGTTAGACCACACCACGGAGCGAGTTCGAGTGGTGTGAGTGACGAGGAGATTCGTCAGATGATTCATGAGGAGGTAGCTGCAGCGATCCGGGCTGAGATCCCGGAGATGTTTGGGTCTATTAAGACCACCCTGATGGAGACGTTTGAGGAGCGGTACGCCGCATTGACTGAAGCTGCAGCCGCTGCAGCTACCGCAGCTGTGGCCGTTGCCAGGCCACAGGGGGGTGACTCGTTGCTGTCCCGGGAGTTCAGCAACACGAAGCCACCTGAGTTCGATGGGACGCAGGATCCGATTGCTGCGATGAGGTGGATCGCTGATATTGAGGGGTGCTTCTACACTTGTTCATGTCCGGAGCACCTGAGGGTACGGTTCGCTTTGAACCAGCTCCGTCTGGGAGCGAAGGATTGGTGGAAGTTCGTGACGGCGAACTTCACTTTGGCAGAGATTTCAGCAGTGACATGGGAGGGGTTTACTTCTATGTTCAGAGACGAGTACGTTCCCCCGGTGGAGAGGGAACGATTGGTTCAGGAGTTCTTGACCCTCAAGCAGGGTACTGATTCGGTTGCAGTGATCACGCGGAAGTTTCATGAGAGGGCGATGTTCTGCCCCGAGCTGGTGTCCACAGAGCAGGCTCGGATGAGCCGGTACTTGGGTGTTTTGAGGAGGGATATCCGGGAGTTTGTGTCAAACTCCACCTATCATACCTTTGCTGAGCTTCAGGCGAATGCCAGGAAGCGCGAGATCGAGTTGGAGACCCAGGCCAGGGAGGAGGCCGAGTCTCAGCGGGTGGACCGGCGGCCGGCTCAGTCTCAGCCGGCAGCCAAGCGGACCAAGTCCGCCGATTCGAGGACAGGAGGTCCGAAGGGCCGCACTTGCGGAAAGTGCGGCAAGGGTCATGATGGGGCGTGTCGATCTGGTGCTTGCTACAAGTGTGGCAAGGAGGGGCACATTGCTAGGGAGTGCCCAAAGGGGTTTACGGTTTGCTTTCATTGCAACCAGACAGGCCATCGGAAGGCCGAGTGCCCTCAGCTTCTTCAGGGATCTGCACCTACTGCCAGAGCTACTGCGACTCGACCGGTGAAGGCCGAGGCCCCGAGGGCTCGTGGGAGAGCTTTTCAGCTGACTGCGGAGGAGGTCCGCGCTGCGCCCGATGTTGTGGCAGGTATGCTGTAATTCATGTATTTATTTTAATGTCGAGATGTTATGCTTATGTTATTATATGCGTAGGTACTTTCCTTGTGAACTCTGTGCCTGCTCTAGTGTTATTTGACTCGGGTGCGAGTAGGTCCTTTGTATCTTTAGCTTTTAGTCAGCATATCAGCGTTAGTCGTGAGTCGTTGAGCCGGCCTCTGAGAGTTTCTATAGCTGACGAGAGAGTGATTTGTGCCACGGAGGTTCTTCGGGGATGTGTGTTAGAGATTTTCGGGGTTGAGTTTCCGATTGACCTGATTCCTATTGCGATGGGTGATGTCTGTGTCATTGTGGGCATGGACTGGTTGAGCCGATTCGGCGCTGTCATCGATTGTGAGCGTCAGCTGGTGACTATACGAGACCCTAGTGGGGGAGTTCTTTCGGTGTACGGCGAGGGTACCCGTTCGGGGTCAGCTTTTTGTTCGGCCGCTAGGGCGAGGCAGTGTCTACAGCAGGGCTGTAAGGGTTTTGTGGCGTATGTAATGGATACGCGGGAGGTTCCCGAGAGACCGAGATCAGTTGAGGAGGTCCCAGTGGTGCGTGAGTTTCCAGATGTTTTCCCCGAGGAACTACCGGGAGTACCTCTTGTGAGGCAGGTAGAGTTTGGTATCGATCTGATTCCGGTGGCCGCGCCTATTGCTAAGGTGCCTTATCGTCTTGCACCTCCAGAGATGCAAGAGTTGTCCTCGCAGCTTCAGGAGTTGCTGGGGAAGGGATTCATTCGGCCGAGTAGCTCGCCGTGGGGAGCGCCTATTCTGTTCGTCAAGAAGAAGGATGGTTCACACCGGATGTGCATTGATTACCGGGAGTTGAACAAGTTGACGGTCAAGAACCGTTACCCGTTACCGAGGATCGATGATTTATTCGATCAGTTGCAGGGAGCATCTTGGTTTTCCAAGATCGATCTGAGGTCAGGGTACCATCAGGTGAGAGTACGGGATGAGGACGTCTAGAAGACAGCGTTTAGGACGCGATATGGGCATTATGAGTTTGTGGTGATGCCTTTCGGGCTCACCAATGCCCCGGCTGTGTTCATGGATCTCATGAACAGGGTATGCAGGCCGATGTTGGATCGGTCAGTGATTGTATTTATCGACGACATTCTAGTGTATTCGAGATCTAGAGAGCAGCATGAGGAGCATTTGAGGGAGGTCCTTGAGGTATTGAGGTCGGAGAAGCTTTATGCAAAGTTCTCCAAATGTGACTTCTGGTTGCGGGAGGTCCAATTTCTAGGACATGTTGTTAATCAGGAAGGGATATTGGTCGATCCGGCCAAGGTTGAGGCGGTGATGAGTTGGGAGGTGCCGAAGTCACCCTCTGAGATCAGGAGCTTCCTTGGGTTGGCAGGGTATTATCGGAGGTTTATTAAGGATTTCTCCAAGATCGCAGTGCCGCTCACCAGATTGACCCGAAAGGGTGTTGCATTCTCATGGGGACCCGAGCAGCAGACCTCCTTTGAGACACTTCGCCAAAGGTTGTGCGAAGCCCCGGTATTAGCTCTCCCGGAAGGGATGGAGGATTTTGTAGTATATTGCGATGCATCGATTTCGGGACTGGGTGCAGTGTTGATGCAGAGGGGTCATGTGATAGCTTATGCGTCGAGGCAGCTGAAGCCTCATGAGGCGAGATATCCTACAAATGATTTAGAGTTGGGGCAGTAGTGTTCGCTCTCAAGATTTGGCGTCACTACTTGTATGGGGTTCGATGTACTATATACACGGACCATAAGAGCTTGAAGTATTTGATGGATCAGCCCAACCTAAATATGCGTCAGAGGAGGTGGTTGGATGTGGTCAAGGATTATGATTGTGAGATCCTGTACCACCCAGGCAAGGCTAATGTAGTAGCCGATGCATTGAGCCACAGGGCGGAGAGCACTCCACTGCGAGATGTATGTTTGAGATTGACTGTGATAGCTCCAGTATTGGATGCTATTCGTGGGGCACAGGCCGAGGCTGTGCAACCAGAGATGCAGAAGAGAGAGCGGGTCGTTGGTTTGGTTTCAGAGTTCATTACGGATGGACGAGGGCTTATGACGTTTCAGGGTCGGATTTGGGTACCGTTCGTGGGTGGTACACGTATTACTTTGATGGAAGAGGCTCATCGATCGAAATTCTTGATCCATCCCGGGGCTACGAAGATGTATTTGGATTTGAGGAAAGAGTATTGGTGGCCCTGTATGAAGAGGGACGTCGCATGGTTCGTTGAGAGGTGTTTGACCTGCCGTAGGGTTAAGGCCGAGCACCAGAGACCGCATGGCAAGTTGCAGCCATTGGAGGTTCCCGAGTGGAAGTGGGAACATATCACTATGGATTTCATCACCAAATTGCCGAGGACTGCCAGAGGAGTCGATGCCATTTGGGTGATTGTGGATAGGTTGACGAAGAGTGCACACTTCCTTGCCATCAGTGAGAGTTCTTCAGCGGAGAAGTTGGCGGAGATATATGTGAGAGAAGTGGTATCTCGGCATGGGGTGCCGATCTCGATTGTTTCAGACCGTGATGTGCGCTTCACTTCCAGATTCTGGAAGAAATTCCATGAGGAGCTGGGTACTAAATTGCATTTTAGTACCGCATACCATCCCCAGACAGATGGCCAGAGTGAGCGAATGATTCAGACGCTGGAGGACATGCTTCGAGCGTGTGTATTAGATTTCGGGGGTAGCTGGGATGCGTATTTACCCTTGGCAGAGTTTTCCTACAACAACATCCATCATTCGAGCATTGGTATGCCACCCTTTGAGCTGTTGTATGGCAGGAGATGTCGAACCCCCATTTGCTGGGGAGAGGTGGGGCAGAGAGTGATGGGCAGTACAGAGATCGTGCTTCAGACGACAGAGCAGATTCAGCAGGTTAGGCAGAGGTTATTGACCGCCCAGATCCGACAGAAGAGTTATGCAGACAGACGCCGATCCGAACTTGAGTTTCAAGTCGGCGACTTCGTTCTCCTGAAGGTCTCTCCTTGGAAAGGAGTGATTCGATTCAAGAAGAGGGGCAAGTTGGGGCCCCGGTATATTGGGCCATTTCGTGTGATTGCAAGGATAGGCCGGGTAGCCTATCGTTTGGAGTTGCCAGCAGAGTTGGGGCAGATCCACGACACTTTTCATGTGTCGCATTTGAGGAAGTGTATAGCCGATGAGTCGGCAGTGGTTCCATTAGAGGATATTCAGGTGGATGCGAGCCTGAATTATGCCGCGAGACTAGTGGCCATCAGGGATCGGAAGATCAAGGTTCTGAGGAACAAGGAGGTACCTCTGGTGTTGGTTCAGTGGCAACACCGGAAGGGATCGGAAATGACTTGGGAGCCGGAGCGTGAGATGCGGGAGCAGCATCCGGAGCTATTTTCAGAGTGAGACTTCGAGGGCGAAGTCTAGTCCTAGTGGGGGAGAGTTGTAACAGCCCAGAATTTCAGGTATTGTTATAATTATGTTTTTGGGGTGTTTTTAGAGGGGACTCGACGAGTTGGAGCCTAGACTCGTCGAGTAGGATCACGGATCTGGTCGCGGGTTCGCGTCTGGACTCGACGAGTCCGGATATGGACTCGGCGAGTCTGCGCTGTTTAGCGAAAACCCTAACCGTTCAGGTTTGGGACGTATATGAGGGACTTTATGGCCGTCATTGTTCACCCTAGTCTTCTGAGAGAAACCCTAAGACGATTGTGAGCATCTGGAGCAAGGTTGAAGACCATTGTTGATTTGGAAGTATTGTTTTGCAAGGAAGAGAAGGCTTGGTTAAGGGAACAACAAGAGAAGTCACGTTCTGAGGATTGGGGACACAGAGAGCACATTATCCAGGTAATAATTCGAGTTACATTCTTCTATGTTGATGTGTATATGGATTTAGGGTTTATGGAACCCTTTTGTGGCTAGATTGAATGTTACCTTAGTCCCCCAAACGATTGGAACCCTGTATTGGGACCTTTGGAGGTCCAGAATGTCCCATGCCTGAGCATTTCGGGAATAAATGGAGGTTTTGGATTGGAATCCTTATGCCTTAGGTCAAAATGTAAATTATGAGTCATGGGGTGTTTTATGAGCACCGAAATGAGGACCTCACGTGATGGATCAGTCTAGGAAGGCCAGACCTATGAATGGTCGGAGCAGTTCTTACCTTAGGAAGCAGTTTGAGCGGTTGCATGGCATGGACTCGCCGAGTCCGATGAACAGACTCAGCGAGTAGCTTGAAGATTAACTGGGACTCGTCGAGTTGTTCTTCAGACTCGGCGAGTTGAGTCGGGGTGGCCCCGCGATTCTTCCAGGAGGAACTCGTCGAGTCAAGAGGGATACTCGACGAGTAGAAAGGGAATATTAGAGAATTGGTGAGGACGTCTAGACTCGCCGAGTCGCCATAGCACTCGCCGAGTCCGGTCAAGTTGACCGTTGACCGTTGACCAGAGTTGACCTATGTCTGACTTCTTAGGGATAGTCAAACTTAGAAGATAAAAGTGTTAATAAGAGATATATGATGTTATAGGGAGATTGTAGCTCGGCGGATCGAGCACGAGTGATTTCGGGATTTGCTAGCTTTCGATATTCACGAGGGGAGTCTTCTCACTATACTGTACCCGGAAGGGTTTGACTGTATGACCGGAAGGTCAGATGTGACATGTGATATATGTGCTATATGTGGTAAGTTATTTGTTATATGTGCTATGTATGTTATGGGCCGGAAGGCGATTATGTTATGGGCTAGAAGGCATTATGTTATGGGCCGGAAGGCGTTGTGTTATGGACCGGAAGGTCGGCGTGGGTAGGACCGGAAGGTTTACCCAGCAGGGACGGAAGTCCCCTGAGACACATGGACCGGAAGGTCAGGGCCTGCAAAGGCGTATGTGCGTAAGTTGTATATTAGGGAACTCACCAAGCATTTATGCTTACAGTTGTTATGTATGTGTTTCAGGTACTAGCGAGGACCGTGGGAAGGCGCCGGCGTGATCTGTACATACTGATTGATGTTTTGAGATCTTGGGAATTCTATGAATTGTATTTTGACATAACACTTGGAATAATTATGCCTTGTTTGAATCAAAAATACTTTATTTTTGCAATGAAAAATTTGTTTGAAAATTTGCGTTGTTACAATTGGTATCAGAGCCTTGGTTTGAGGGATTCGGGTGCACCTTCGGGCGTAACTGAACTCAAACCGAGGATTTAAGGAAAACTTTTAAAAATAAAGGCATAAACTTTTATAAATAATTTTGTGGTAAACAAGAAAGAAGCAATGTGTACGATCAGTCAGCGCCCGAACGGTAAAGATCCCCAAAATACCTTACAATGTTATGTTATGAGACGAGTTATGATATGAATTGTTATGCATGCTAGAAGACTAGGTATTCATGATAGGACTAGAGTGGCCTGATTTGTGATGCCTTAGTCTAGGGAGTTTGCCGATATGAGATGCTTGATAGCGTGCAGGTAGATAGTGCATATCAAAAGTAGAGTACTCACTATCCGGGGTTTGGGGAAGAAGATTTGGGATGAATGCTGATGCGGTGTGGTCGGTAGTATTGGGCCCGTACTACCAAAGACACCGGTTTAGTGGGAGACCCAAGTAAGAATCCCTGGATATCGGAGACTGAGTAGGGTTGCGTTATCGAGTGCGATTATACTCGATGGAGTCTCTGATAGTTTTATGTTGTATTTCAGAGACATCATGGTTAGACCACGCCACGGAGCGAGTTCGAGTGGTGTGAGTGACGAGGAGATTCGTCAGATGATTCATGAGGAGGTAGCTGCAGCGATCCGGGCTGAGATCCCGGAGATGTTTGGGTCTATTAAGACCACCCTGATGGAGACGTTTGAGGAGCGGTACGCCGCATTGACTGAAGCTGCAGCCGCTGCAGCTACCGCAGCTGTGGCCGTTGCCAGGCCACAGGGGGGTGACTCGTTGCTGTCCCGGGAGTTCAGCAACACGAAGCCACCTGAGTTCGATGGGACGCAGGATCCGATTGCTGCGATGAGGTGGATCGCTGATATGGAGGGGTGCTTCTACACTTGTTCATGTCCGGAGCACCTGAGGGTACGGTTCGCTTTGAACCAGCTCCGTCTGGGAGCGAAGGATTGGTGGAAGTTCGTGACGGCGAACTTCACTTTGGCAGAGATTTCAGCAGTGACATGGGAGGGTTTTTTGGAACTTGTGAAAGGGGTGAGGGTTTGTTGGACCTGATGTTGGGTTTTGAGCATTCTAACACTCCTAAGTGTACATGCAACCCTAAATACCTTGGATCTATGTTTTCTCTATTATACATGCAAATAAGAACTTCCAAGGTATTATCCTAATCTAGCATATAAAACAATGAATATAACAAGATAGAATACATACCTCTTATGTAGAAAAGTCTTCATGAAGCTTGAGTGCCTAGTGCCCCAAGTGTGACACCTCAAATGGAATCACAATCATCAAAACACTTAGAATAGGTTGAGAGAATTATACAACTCATGAAATCGCTAGCCCTTTCACTTCACACACTAGTGTGATACTAGTGGCCGATTTGGTCAAGAATAAGATGCTTATATAGTTAGGGTTACACCATGTAAACCCTAATTGACATGGCCTTTCATTTCCATGATCCATGGGTACAAATACACCATGGAGCATCCATGGACCATCATATGGGTTTTAGCCCAACTTGATTATCCATGAAGCATTAGCCCACTATACAAGTATGGATGATTTACACAATCAACCCATATATTTAATTAGTCTTCTTTTGATCACTTAATTAATCCTAGATTAATTCTTGATCAATACTAATTAAATAATCTTATTATTCTTATTATTAATATACTAGAACTTATAATATATTAATAACCATAAGTGTCTTATTTCTCTCATTATAGTCTATCCAAGTGCATGATGGTATGCAACCCAAATGGACCATGCTGGGTCGGGTCAAGTCTTACCAATTATAGTTATGGACTTAGACATTAATCCAACAGTCTCCCACTTGGATAAGTCTAAAACTATTATTGCGTATGACTTCAGGAACCAACTGGCAATCGTAGCTCTCAAAAGCTTCTGTCGAACTCTGACCTTGTAGATGAACTCTGACCTTTGTCAGTGACTTGTCCATTAGATAAGGGATCATATATTCCTCCATTCTAGATATCATATGGACTGAGACATGGATTATAATCATTCTCTCTGCCCATTTGTTGTTTCCCGATTTCCGATTTATGACGACTGACTAATTGAACAAATCAAATCAGTCCTGGCCCGGCCGAGCACTTCCATTTGTCATCATCAAATCATCGAGGGGCCCACAGATATCACTTTTATCCCGAAGGTAAAAGGAACGGATAAACTTCGACTCATATGGCTTGTTCTACTACTTGTTGAATCATACACAAAAGCACGTTTTATAGCACCGAGTTACCAAATGCGGTTTCGTGCAATCAATGTACTATCAACTCATAGTAACAACTCATATCTCTAGGTTTGAAGAATATAAGATATTATCGTCTCATGATCACTCGTGATAAAATCCATGAAGTGATTCCAATGAGCGCGAGTTGAATCCAATACTCAGAACTTATGAGCACTCATGATTGCTGTAGCCTTGTCCAACACCTTAGACCTCTACAACCCATCATGACAGTCTTAATTCATATCTACTTCCAACATATGACCGACTGTGGATGGTTTGAATAACTTAGTCATTCCGGAAGAATAACCCAGTTTATTCGGGAAGTCAAAACATGCAAAGTGAAACACAATAATAATTGAATCCAATATGGTCTCAGAACTTATAAATAAAACACCTTTTATTTATCACCATATGATTCACATTATTCATTGTATATTGTTTCAGCTATCAACTTTATTCTTGAATTTAAAACAATAGTTGTCCCATGCTCCAAGCATGTACACTATGTTTTCTAAACACTAGTCATGCCACACACCAAGTATGCATACTATGTTTGTCTATGATCTTTACTTTGTGAACTAGATCAATTGAACATTACTTCAATGATTCTCTTTTCACACTCCCAAATCCTTACTGCAAATGCAAGAATTCCAAATTCATGCCATTTACTGAAATCTGTTAGATTCTAAACTTATATGCATTGATCTACTTGTAATGATTATGTACAAAATCAGAAAGACTTGACAACAATCATTACAAAGCATTCCAAAGGAGATCAGCTCCTTGGAAACATCCTTCTTGCATTAAGTTTCCTTAATCTTACACAGATTGAAAAATCTTAACTTTGAAACATTTCCAGATTCCATTTTGACTATCACTTTTGAACAAGAGTTGCCTCCTTACAGATTATGTCAATATGGTCCTTCCAGAATTATCACTATACTTCCAATTGTCCTTGAGCAACCAATCTTTGGTAAACCTTAGATTGTCCTCGACAATTGTTTAATCCTTTTCGTCATATCCAGTTCTAAACCTTTTCCCTTCTTAATGCCCCAGGCATTTGGAAAATTTTAGAACGGATGATTATAGCACATGTAATCGATCCTATATCCGAAGCATATGGGACACGATTCATGATGTCTCACATAAAGACTAAACTAGTCTTTTGCTATAATATGTCCATTTCAATTTGCCAAGT
Source organism: Lactuca serriola (assembly GCF_051521515.1). Lineage (NCBI taxonomy): Eukaryota > Viridiplantae > Streptophyta > Magnoliopsida > Asterales > Asteraceae > Lactuca > Lactuca serriola. The sequence goes on along the minus strand of NC_136408.1, from coordinate 48,867,794 downwards.
TCTCATAATTCAGATTATGAAAAGGGATGCCGTAATCATAATCGAATTTTAGAACGCAAATAATGGACCCATATACAGAATTTCCTTATGTTGAGCCATTCCAACATGAAATTCATATATATATATATATATATATATATATATATATATATATATATATATATATATATCCTTGACTAAATGATTAAAACCTCACGATCTAAGCTTATAGATTTGAGATGAAGTATAATTTCCTCTCCCTTAATTATAGCAAAACAACTTTTTCCCAATTGAAACTTTTGTTTTCTATAATTAACATTGCTAACTTGCAATACTTATCATAATTATCATGCTCCCACTAACATGATGATTATTAGCATAAAACTTATGCTCCCACTAGCTTTGACATGTACTCAGAAATCAGCTGGACTTCTAGAAATCAATACTTCATTGACTTTCTTACCAAAGTTCAGATTTCTGATGCTAGATTGTTTTGATAAAGCTGTATCAAAATCATACACCTTCCCTTAGATAGCACACTTGTGAGTCTAAACAATTATGAAGAGGTATGCCGTAATCATAATGGTTAGACCTTTTTGCCACTTCTCACAAGTCCATATTAGTGTGCCGGTTAACCACACGCGCTCCACTAACGACTTTGAGAATGCAAATATCACAATTGCTATCTAGCTAAAATCTACTTAGTGAAGGTGTTTCCTCACCATCATTTTCATGAATCGGAGAGAAACCTTATGACATTTAGATTTAATGGTGTATGTGTTCTTCTCCATGTGAATTGTCAAAACCATAGCCACAAGGCAAGGATGATGACAAATCCAAACTCATATGGATTGAACTCAATCTTAACTTCTTGCCACCTGGCAGCTCAAGGACCTGCCATTGCTTCCAAGTTGTTGTGCAACAAATTGAGAACTCTAAGAACTCATGTGGAAAGCCAACTTTAACTGGAATGGGCACAGAATATGTCAACACGATAGGTTGTAAACCGCAAGTCGTGTGCTAGTGAAGAACTTCAGGTTTTATTCTTGATTAGTTCTTGAGACTTTCAAGACCTTTAAGACTCCCACTTTCCTCTTGACCTATAAGACTTTCTTGTCAGTTATTCAAGAGATAGTGTGGATTCTAATAAAGACAAACACTCCACACAATTGGCCTAAGTTGGTCTTTGTTTTATCCAAAACATCACAACTTACCAATTTCAAATGTACAAGAGTAGAAAACTTTTACTCTTACATTTGACAAGTGTTTTAAACCTTCTTTTGAGACATGTCACTCAAGTTACAATCTTGGAGTATGACTCTAAGACTTGTATTGGCACGAAGTGTGACTCATCTACTTGATTTAACCATTTCAACAATTCAAGATCCCTCTTCTTAGTCACAAGAATGCACTAAGATTTCCTTAGAGAACTAATTTTGATATGGTTTCTTAATCATTAAGATGATCACAAAACTGATACTAAAGTACTCTCCCATCTTTTCAGATTTGAGAAACTTTTATCCTTCTGCCTTATTTGATTCTTCTTATTCGCTCTGCCTTACATTGGAACCATTTCCAATGTCTCAGAGTTACACTTAAGCTTGTAAGTATAATCATATTTACTGAGCTTTAGTAAACTATGGCGAATAGTTTAATCAATCTTTTTGTGGTGGACTTGACCAGTGCACAAGAATGTGTACTCGATCCCTTAGTCCTTTACTTGACTCACACATCCATGTGAATGAGTAATTAGTCTTAATTTTTCCAAAACTTGAAAGTTCTCATTCATCATGCTATATAACTTGCACGATTCCAAGTTTCGGTCCAATTGAAACTTAGGTGATGAGAATCTTTCCTTATTTGGTAAATATAGACATTACCACAAATGAAAGAATCAATTTCATATTTCCACTTTTGCTCTTAATGGAATCACATAAGCAAAAAATTTTCCTCAAATGCCATTGTAAGGATATTTTAAAATAAATAAAATCAAAATTTTTCTTTTATTTTAAAACTTTGCGGAAAAAACTTATCCTTACAATCCATAAGCACATGAAAACTTGTTGTTATCTATTCCTAAGCAATATATCATAACTCCTAAGAAGTAGCTCAAGAATCCGATTTTTCAAACTATGCGATAGAAATCCATCTATGTGATCAGATTCAGCATATTCTTTCTTTAAGTTTCTTCACTTTTCTTTGATTCTTAAAACATCACCATGTGACCCAGTCACATCATGTATCAAGAATCTCAGAATAGAAACTTAGCAGAGTTAGATAGTGGAATTTACCTGAAGTAGTGTAACAACTCAAATTTTCAAACAAATTTTTCATTTTTAAAAATAAAGTATTTCCATTCAAAACAAGGCATAAATAGTTTAAGTATTATGTCAATACAAATAGTCTAAATCCCAAGATCATAAAAACATCCTTCAGTGTGTATCGATCACGCCGGCGCCTTCCCACGGTCCTCGCTAGTACCTGAAACACATACATAACAACTGTAAGCATAAATGCTTAGTGAGTTCCCCAATATACAACTTACGCACATACGCCTTTCCAGGCCCTGACCTTCCGGTCCATGTGTCTCAGGGGACTTCCATCCCTGCTGGGTAAACCTTCCGGTCCTACCCACGCCGACCTTCCGGTCCATCACACAACATATCGCCTTCCGGCCCATAACATATTGCCTTCCGGCCCATAATATAATCGCCTTCTGGCCCATGACATACATAGCACACATATAACAAATAACTTACCACATATAGCATACATATCACATATCATATCCGACCTTCCGGTCACACAGTCAAACCCTTCCGGGTACAGCATAGTGAGAAGACTCACCTCGTGAATGCTGAAAGCTAGCAAATCCTGAAATCACTCGTGCACAATCCGACGAGCTACAACCTCCCTATAACATCACATATCCCTCATTAACACTTATATCTTCTAAGTGTGACTATCCCTAAGAAGTCAGACTTAGGTCAACTCTGGTCAACGGTCAACGGTCAACGGTCAACGGTCAACGATCAACTCGACCGGACTCGGCGAGTGCCATGGCGACTCGGCGAGTCTAGACGTCCTCCCCAACTTCCCCCTGATGTTCCCTTTCTACTCGTCGAGTATCCCTCTTGGCTCGACGAGATCCTCGTGGAAGAATCGCGGGGCCACCCCGACTCCACTCGCCGAGTCTGAAGAACAGCTCGACGAGTTCCAGTCAATCTCCAAGCTACTCGCTGAGTCTGTTCATCGGACTCGGCGAGTCCATGCCATGCAGTCGATCAAACTGCTTCCTGAGATAAGTTTTGTCCTGAAATACACAAGCATGGGACCTTCTGGACCTCTAAAGGTCCTAATACAGGGTTATAGTCGTTTGGGTAACAAGGCAATAATCCATCTAACCACCAAATGGGTTCCATAAACCCTAGATCCATACACACATCAATATAACATAAATGATCCAAATATTACCTGAATAATGCACTCTCTGTGTCCCCAAACCTCAGAACTCGAATCTCTTGCAGTTCCTTTAGCCAAGACTCTCCTCCTCCTTACACCACAATTTCTTCAAATCACCAATGGCCTTCAATCTTGCTCTAGACGCCCACAGCCGCTTAGGGTTCTTCTCAGTCGACTAAAAGACGGACAATGACAGCATATAGTGCGTTATATACGACCCAAACCTGAACGGTTAGGGTTTTCGCTAAACAGCGTAGACTCGCCGAGTCCATTCCGGACTCATCGAGTCCAGTCGCGAACCCGCGACCAAGTCTGCGATCCTACTCGGCGAGTCTAGGCTCCAACTCGCCGAGTCCCCTCTTAACTCACCCAAAAACATAAATTAACAATACCTGAGATTCCGGGCTGTTACAACTCTCCCCCACTTGGATTAGACTTCGCCCTCGAAGTCTCACTCTGAAAATAGTTCCGGATGTTGCTCCCGCATCTCACGTTCCGGCTCCCAAGTCATTTCCGACCCCTTACGGTGTTGCCACTGGACCAACACCAGAGGTACTTCCTTGTTCCTCAGAACCTTGATCTTCCGATCCCTGATGGCCACTGGTCTCTCGGCATAATTCAGGCTCGCATTCACCTGAATGTCCTCTAATGGAACCACTGCCGACTCATCGGCTATGCACTTCCTCAATTGCGATACATGGAAGGTGTCGTGGATCTGTCCCAACTCCGCTGGCAACTCCAAACGATAGGCTACCCGGCCTATCCTTGCAATCACGCGAAATGGCCCAATATACCGGGGCCCCAACTTGCCCCTCTTCCTGAATCGAATCACTCCTTTCCAAGGAGAGACCTTCAGGAGAACGAAGTCGCCGACCTGAAATTCAAGCTCGGATCGGCGCCTGTCTGCATAACTCTTCTGTCGGCTCTGGGCGGTCAATAACCTCTGTCTAACTTGCTGAATCTGCTCTGTCGTCTGAAGCACGATCTCCGTGCTGCCCATCACTCTCTGTCCCACCTCTCCCCAGCAAATGGGGGTCCGACACCTCCTACCATATAACAGCTCAAAAGGTGGCATCCCAATGCTCGAATGATGACTGTTGTTGTAGGAAAACTCTGCTAAGGGTAAATATGCATCCCAGCTACCCCCGAAGTCTAACACACACGCTCGAAGCATGTCCTCCAGCGTCTGAATCGTCCGCTCGCTCTGACCGTCTGTCTGGGGATGGTATGCGGTACTAAAATGCAATTTAGTACCCAACTCCTCATGAAATTTCTTCCAGAACCTGGAAGTGAAACGCAAATCCGACCCTGAAACGTCATAAGCCCTCGACTATCCTTAACGAACTCTGAAATTAACCCCACAACCCGCTCTTTCTTCTGCATTTCTGGTCGCACAGCCTCGGCCTGTGCCCCATGAATAGCATCCAATACCGGAGTCATCACAGTCAGTCTCAAGCATTCATCTCGCAATGGAGTGCTCTCCGCCCTGCGGCTCAACGCGTCGGCTACCACATTAGCCTTGCCTGGGTGGTACAGGATCTCACAATCATAATCCTTGACCACATCCAACCACCTCCTCTGACGCATATTTAGGTTGGGCTGATCCATCAAATACTTCAAGCTCTTATGGTCCGTGTATATCGTACATCGAACCCCGTACAGGTAGTGACGCCAAATCTTGAGAGCGAACACTACTGCTCCCAACTCTAAATCATGCGTGGGATATCTCGCCTCATGAGGCTTCAACTGCCTCGATGCATACGCTATCACATGGCCCCTCTGCATCAACACTGCACCCAATCCCGAAATCGATGCGTCACAATATACTACAAAATCTTCCATCCCTTCCGGGAGGGCTAATACCGGGGCTTCGCACAACCTCTGGCGAAGTGTCTCAAAGGAGGTCTGCTGCTCGGGCCCCCATGAGAATGCAACACCCTTCCGGGTCAATCTGGTGAGTGGCACTGCGATCTTAGAGAAATCCTTAATGAATCTCCGATAATACCCTGCCAACCCAAGGAAGCTCCTGATCTCGGAAGGTGACTTCGGCACCTCCCAACTCATCACCGCCTCAACCTTGATCGGATCGACCAATATCCCTTTTTGATTAACAACATGTCCTAGAAATTGGACCTCTCGCAACCAGAAGTCACATTTGGAGAACTTTGCATAAAGCTTCTCCGACCTCAATACCTCAAGGACCTCCCTCAAATGCTCCTCATGCTGCTCTCTAGATCTTGAATACACCAGAATGTCGTCGATAAATACAATCACTGACCGATCCAACATCGGCCTGCATACCCTGTTCATGAGATCCATGAACACCGCCGGGGCATTGGTGAGCCCGAAAGGCATCACCACAAACTCATAATGCCCATAACGCGTCCTAAACGCTGTCTTTTGGACATCCTCATCCCGCACTCTCACCTGATGGTACCCTGACCTCAGATCGATCTTGGAAAACCAAGATGCTCCCTGCAACTGATCGAATAAATCATCGATCCTCGGTAACGGGTAACGGTTCTTGACCGTCAACTTGTTCAACTCCCGGTAATCAATGCACATCCGGTGTGAACCATCCTTCTTCTTGACGAACAGAATAGGTGCTCCCCATGGCGAGCTGCTCGGCCAAATGAATCCCTTCCCCAGCAACTCCTGGAGCTGCGAGGACAACTCTTGCATCTCTGGAGGTGCAAGACGATAAGGCACCTTAGCAATAGGCGCGGCCCCCGGAACCAGGTCAATACCAAACTCTACTTGTCTCACAGGAGGTACTCCCGGCAGCTCCTCGGGGAAAACATCTGGAAACTCACGCACCACTGGGACCTCCTCCACTGACCTCGGTCTCTCGGAAACCTCCCGCGTATCCATCACATACGCCACAAAACCCTTACAGCCCTGCTGTAGACACTGCCTTGCCCTAGCGGCCGAACAAAAAGCTGATCCTGAACGGGTACCCTCGCCGTACACCGAAAGGACTCCCCCACTATGGTCTCGTATAGTCACCAGCTGACGCTCACAGTCGATGACAGCGCCGAATCGGCTCAGCCAGTCCATGCCCACGATGACACAGACGTCACCCATCGCAATAGGAATCAGGTCAATCGGGAATTCGACCCCGAAAATCTCAAAGGTCGACTCAACGACTCACGACTAACACTGATATGCTGACTAAAGGCTAAAGATACAAAGGACCTACTCGCACCCGAGTCAAATAACACTAAGGCAGGCACAGAGTTCACAAGGAAAGTACCTACGCATATAATAACATAAGCATAACATCTCAATTTTAAAATAAATACATGAATTACAGCATACCTGCCACAACATCGGGCGCAACGCGGACCTCCTCCGCTGTCAGCTGAAAGGCTCTCCCCCGAGCCCTCGGGGCCTCGGCCTTCACCGGTCGAGTCGCAGTAGCTCCGGCAGCAGGTGCAGATCCCTGAAGAAGCTGAGGGCACTCGGCCTTCCTATGGCCTGTCTGGTTGCAATGAAAGCAAACCGTAAATCCCTTGGGACACTCCCTAGCAATGTGCCCCTCCTTGCCACACTTGTAGCAAGCACCAGATCGACACGCCCCCTCATGACCCTTGCCGCACTTTCCGCAAGTGCGCCCCTTCGAACCTCCTTTGCTCGCATCGGAGGACCTTATCCGCTTGGCTGCCGGCTGGAACTGAGCCGGTCGCCGGTCTACCCGCTGAGACTCGGCCTCCTCCCTGGCCTGGGTCTCCAACTCGATCTCGCGCTTCCTGGCATTCGCCTGAAGCTCAGCAAAAGTATGGTAAGTGGAGTTTGACACAAACTCCCGGATATCCCTCCTCAACACTCCCAAGTACCGGCTCATCCGAGCCTGATCAGTGGACACCAGCTCGGGGCAGAACATCGCCCTCTCATGAAACTTCCGCGTGATCACCGCAACAGAATCAGTACCCTGTTTGAGGGTTAAGAACTCCTGAACCAATCGTTCCCTCTCCACCAGGGGAACGTACTCATCCCTGAACATGGCAATAAACCCCTCCCATGTCACTGCTGTAGTCTCTGCCAAAGTGAAGTTCGCCGTCACGAACTTCCACCAGTCCTTCGCTCCCAGACGGAGCTGGTTCAATGCGAACCGTACCCTCAGGTGCTCCGGGCATGAACAAGTGTAGAAGCACCCCTCTATATCCGCAATCCACCTCATCGCAGCAATCGGATCCTGCGTCCCATCGAACTCCGGTGGCTTCGTGTTGCTGAACTCTCGGAACAGCAACGAGTCACCCCCCTGTGGCCTAGCAGCGGCCACAGCTGCGGTAGCTGCAGCGGTTGCAGCCTCAGTCAATGCGGCATACCGCTCATCAAACGTCTCCATCAGGGTGGTCTTAATAGACCCAAACATCTCCGGGATCTCAGCCCGGATCGCCGCAGCTACCTCCTCGTGAATCATCTGACGAATCTCCTCGTCACTCACACCGCTCGTACTCACTCCGTGGCGTGGTCTAACCATAATGTCTCTGAAATACAACATAAAACCATCAGAGACTCCATCGAGTATAATCGTACTCGATACGCAACCCTACTCAGTCTCCGATATCCAGGGATTCTTACTTGTGTCTCCCACTGACCCGGTGTCTTCGGTAGTACGGGCCCAATACTACCGACCACACCGCATCAGCATTCATCCCAAATCTTCCTCCCCAAACCCCGGATAGTGAGTACTCTACTTCTGTTATGCAATATCTACTCGCACACTAACACAAAATCTCATATCGGCAAACTTCCCTAGACTAAGGCATCACAAATCAGGCCACTCTAGTCCTATCATGAATACCTAGTCTTCTAGCATGCATAACAATTCATATCATATAATATTGTAAGGTATTTTGGGGATCTTTACCGTTCGGGCGCTGACTGATCGTACACACTGCTTCTTTCTTGCTTACCACAAAACCATTTACAAAAGTTTATGCCTTTATTTAAAAAGTTTCCTCAAATCCTTGGTTTGAGTTCAGTTACCCCCGAAGGTGCACCCGAATCCCTCAAACCAAGGCTCTGATACCAATTGTAACAACTCAAATTTTCAAACAAATTTTTCATTTTTAAAAATAAAGTATTTCCATTCAAAACAAGGCATAAATAGTTTAAGTATTATGTCTATACAAATAGTCTAAATCCCAAGATCATAAAAACATCCTTCAGTGTGTATCGATCACGCCGGCGCCTTCCCACGGTCCTCGCTAGTACTTGAAACACATACATAACAACTGTAAGCATAAATGCTTAGTGAGTTCCCCAATATACAACTTACGCACATACGCCTTTCCAGGCCCTGACCTTCCGGTCCATGTGTCTCAGGGGACTTCCGTCCCTGCTGGGTAAACCTTCCGGTCCTACCCACGCCGACCTTCCGGTCCATCACACAACATATCGCCTTCCGGCCCATAACATATTGCCTTCCGGCCCATAATATAATCGCCTTCCGGCCCATGACATACATAGCACACATATAACAAATAACTTACCACATATAGCATACATATCACATATCATATCCGACCTTCCGGTCACACAGTCAAACCCTTTCGGGTACAGCATAGTGAGAAGACTCACCTCGTGAATGCTGAAAGCTAGCAAATCCTGAAATCACTCGTGCACAATCCGACGAGCTACAACCTCCCTATAACATCACATATCCCTCATTAACACTTATATCTTCTAAGTGTGACTATCCCTAAGAAGTCAACGGTCAACGGTCAACGGTCAACTCGACCGGACTCGGCGAGTGCCATGGCGACTCGGCGAGTCTAGACGTCCTCCCCAACTTCCCCCTGATGTTCCCTTTCTACTCGTCGAGTATCCCTCTTGGCTCGACGAGATCCTCGTGGAAGAATCGCGGGGCCACCCCGACTCCACTCGCCGAGTCTGAAGAACAGCTCGACAAGTTCCAGTCAATCTCCAAGCTACTCGCCGAGTCTGTTCATCGGACTCGGCGAGTCCATGCCATGCAGTCGATCAAACTGCTTCCTGAGATAAGTTTTGTCCCGAAATACACAAGCATGGGACCTTCTGGACCTCTAAAGGTCCTAATACAGGGTTATAGTCGTTTGGGTAACAAGGCAATAATCCATCTAACCACCAAATGGGTTCCATAAACCCTAGATCCATACACACATCAATATAACAGAAATGATCCGAATATTACCTGAATAATGCACTCTCTGTGTCCCCAAACCTCGGAACTCGAATCTCTTGCAGTTCCTTTAGCCAAGACTCTCCTCCTCCTTACACCACAATTTCTTCAAATCACCAATGGCCTTCAATCTTGCTCTAGATGCCCACAACCGCTTAGGGTTCTTCTCAGTCAACTAAAAGACGGACAATGACGGCATATAGTGGGTTATATACGACCCAAACCTGAACGGTTAGGGTTTTTGCTAAACAACGTAGACTCGCCGAGTCCATATCGGACTCGTCGAGTCCAGTCGCGAACCCGCGACCAAGTCTGCGATCCTACTCGGCGAGTCTAGGCTCCAACTCGCCGAGTCCCCTCTTAACTCACCCAAAAACATAATTTAACAATACCTGAGATTCCGGGCTGTTACAAGTAGAGTCAAACTTATTGACTTTAACATCCTTAGGTAAATTTGGCAGCTTCGTGACCAATGCCCCTTCCTTTGGCAATATAAACATATGGACCCTTTGATAATGGTACACGGGACTATCACAGACTTAGCTTTTTCTCTTTACCATTTGGTCAACCGAGTTGACTATGGCCGATCCCTTTCCTTTGGGAAGAGAATGCTTTTCTGGATTTCCTGTGTCACTATTGTCAATGTCCATCAAGTTTTAAGGAAGTTGATCTTAACAAATAGATAAGATCATTAAGGGTCTTGTCATAGTCTGTTTCATAGGTGTCCCAAAGGAACTCACTATGTGACTTAGAAAGTGATTGAACCACCAACTTTCTTAAGACTTTGACACCCAACTCTCCCGGCTTGTCAATATGTGACTACATCTCCAAGATGTGACCACACCTAGACCTTGCCTTGCCAATAGGGCTTGAGTGACCTTAAACTTTTCAAGAACTTGTGGGTTAGGGAGAATAATTGGAGGAGGTGAAAGAAGTATGATTTCCAAGGGACATCATCTTCATTTAGGAAACCTTGTTTCAAGAGATTTGGAAGATCATAGGTGTCTATTACAGACATCTTTTGGGAGATATTCAAGATAGTTGATTTAAAGTCCTTAATATGACACCCAATATGAAATATTAAGGCTAGGACCCAACAAACTATTTTATAACTTAGAAGAGGTATGCCGTAATCCAAGCTATAAAATATTTGAAGGTAGGTGAATGACGATTCACCAATTTCCACCAAGATAAACGAAATGTATTATTAGGTTTTAATTGGTTTTTGAAACTCCTAGATCTTTGAGATTCATTGAACTGTTCAATGGCATGTTTCAATCTCGAGTGTGCCCTTCAGGTTTTGTGACTGGGATGCCGAGGATCACAAAACAAGGTGTGAAGTAACCATGCAAATCACTTGGTACCCTTAATAAATTACCCCTCAATCGATGTGCCGGTTAACCACACACGCTCCATCGATACTATGATAAATATTAAGTCACCCTTTACCTACCTTGTTAAGTCCAAGTTAGTGTGCCGGTTAACCACACACGCTCCACTAACGACTTAGACAAAGTGTAAAGTGTAATTTCATGGGTTAGCACCTTATTCACATTTTTCCTAAGTAACTAAGATTGGGTATTATTAAGAGTTTAGTTACTTAGTATTATCATTAATACTTTTAATGAAAGGAGAATTATAGTCTTGTCAAACCCGTTCGGCTAACGACCCTCCACCGATCAAGCAAGCGGTGGGTGAGAGTGGACACCTATTAAGTTGCCATTTTATAGGCAACAACCTTATACCCACCTTATAGACCGGCTTCGTGAATGAGGCGTACTAGCGGTAAGACTGACTTTACTCTTATACATATATATATATATATATATATATATATATATATATATTATTAACTTATAATATTATAAAGTATAAGGGTTGAATTTTAACTTTTAAAATTCTAAGGGCTAACATGGAATTAAAGTATTCATAAGTGAAAACTTTTCAAATTCCAAAACTTGAGGGCAAGTTTTGAAACTATTCAAAACTAATTAATTCCATAACTTATGTGTTTAAAGTAGTTTTAATCCAAAAACTCTTCAAGTTCCATAACTTGAGGACAAGTTATGGAAGACTTTAAACTAATAAAAGAACTAACTTTTTTTTCTTTATTTTATAACTTATGGATTTAATTATGGTTACATATTTTCCTTTATGAAGTGACTCTTGAACTTCCATAACTTGAGGACAAGTTATGGAGTCATAAAAAAATTATTCAATGACACAAGACTCTTCATTTTGTAACCATTGCCAACTCTTATGAATTTTATGAGTCTTTAATGTGACTCTTCATGTAACTTGAGGACAAGTTACACAAACACATTTTATACTCAACTCTTAGATTAAAATGGATTGAAAACAACTATTTCAATTAACTTTTCTATTAATCTAAGCAACTCATAAGAACAAGATAATTCAAATCAAACTTTTTCATGTAATTAGTCTAAACCTTAAACTAATATAAAACATGAATCTATTGACAATTATCTTTGAAAATGGATTAGCATGAACATTACCACATCAAAAATAAGTTTATAAGTTCAAAAACAACTTAGGGTAATGTTCCTAGTCCATTTCTAGCCAAAAACGTCGAATATATGCTGTCTGGGGTTCCAACTCGTCGAGTGCACGAACCAACTCGGCGAGTTGGATGCATTTTGCCTTGGACTCGGCGATTCCATTCATGGACTCGGCGAGTCTGCTGGGCAGACAGCATCAAAACTTGATTTTCCAGCTTCTTTTGCAAGTATAACAAGAAAACAAGCCTAGGCTCTGATACCACTGTTGGGTTTTGAGCATTCTAACACTCCTAAGTGTACATGCAACCCTAAATACCTTGGATCTATGTTTTCTCTATTATACATGCAAATAAGAACTTCCAAGGTATTATCCTAATCTAGCATATAAAACAATGAATATAACAAGATAGAATACATACCTCTTATGTAGAAAAGTCTTCATGAAGCTTGAGTGCCTAGTGCCCCAAGTGTGACACCTCAAATGGAATCACAATCATCAAAACACTTAGAATAGGTTGAGAGAATTATACAACTCATGAAATCGCTAGCCCTTTCACTTCACACACTAGTGTGATACTAGTGGCCGATTTGGTCAAGAATAAGATGCTTATATAGTTAGGGTTACACCATGTAAACCCTAATTGACATGGCCTTTCATTTCCATGATCCATGGGTACAAATACACCATGGAGCATCCATGGACCATCATATGGGTTTTAGCCCAACTTGATTATCCATGAAGCATTAGCCCACTATACAAGTATGGATGATTTACACAATCAACCCATATATTTAATTAGTCTTCTTTTGATCACTTAATTAATCCTAGATTAATTCTTGATCAATACTAATTAAATAATCTTATTATTCTTATTATTAATATACTAGAACTTATAATATATTAATAACCATAAGTGTCTTATTTCTCTCATTATAGTCTATCCAAGTGCATGATGGTATGCAACCCAAATGGACCATGCCGGGTCGGGTCAAGTCTTACCAATTATAGTTATGGACTTAGACATTAATCCAACACCTGATACATACTGATGTATGTGGGCCATTCAAAACCGCCACAAGGGATGCTAATCGGTATTATGTGACTTTTATTGATGATTTTAGTAGATATGAGTATGTCTACTTAATCAAACATAATTCAGAAACCTTTGAAAGGTTTAAGGAATTCAAACAGGAAGTAGAAAATCAATTGGGCAGGAACATTAAGATGCTTCGATCCGATCGAGGTGGTGAGTATCTTAGTACCGAGTTCCTTGACTATCTTAAGGAGTGTGGGATTGTCTCACAATTGACTCCTCCCAGGACACCACAGCTGAATGGTGTAGCTGAGAGGCGTAATCGAACCTTGTTGGACATGGTTCGTTCTATGATGAGTCGAGTTTCGCTACCAATCTCTTTTTGGGGGTATGCTTTAGAGACTGCCGCCCATATCCTAGTCCCTACAAAGAAAGTTGCCAAAATATGACATCCCCATTTTTACGGCTAGAAAAGACCGATTTTGTTTATGCTTTATAAAAGTCAGAGTACTTCTTTTCATAAAAATGTTGCAGAATTTGTTCCCAGAAAAACATGATAAATACGTTATTAAAACATTTTCGAAGAAACGTATTTTATTCATTTTAAAACATTTGGGATGTCATTGTCAATACAGAAACATAAGCATAAACAGAACTTACATTTATTTACACTAGTGATCTACATGTCTTTAATCTCTCAGTGTAATTTGACTACATATCAACACCTGTGATATAAATAAACTGAGTGGGTTAGGTTGGGAAACCTGGTGAGTACATAGGGTTTTCAACCCACAATAATATAATTATTATGTTTAAACAATCAAGCAATTAAACCCAATTACCCATCCCCATTATCTTCTTTACTCTTAAGGATCTACCCTAAGAATCAACTATTTCTTGTTCATTCATTCCTAAGGATTATCCTAAGGAATCGGCACGAAGTCCATCGTTACCAAAGCTTATAGATTACAACTGGTGAACACATAGTCCAAAACATCTGGTAAACATTGAGTTCAAAAGTAAATAGTGAACACACTTAGTTCAAAATACCTAGTGAACACACTCAGTTCAAAGATACGTAGTGAACACTCAGTTCAAAATACCTAATGAGCACGTAGTTCAAAAACACCTACAGGTTACGAGCTTACTAGCGTTCCACCGGACCGTCTAGTATCGCCCATGGTCATCATCTATACTCCACTAGAGGACTGGATCACTGACAACATTGATGTCTCCCATCGTGTTATCACAAAACAACTATTTCATCTACCCATGTTTTACCCAACACATTTTGTAAATATAAAATACATATACAGTTTAAATCATTTAAAACATGTATAAAAATCTTTCACCCAACATAGACAGCAAGTATTCAGACAATATGTACACACATCACGTAATTTATATTAAAATAATTCATATCTATGTGTAAGATGAAAGAGACTATGCACTCACCTGAGAAGGTGGTGACTCGGTACTCGGACAACGCTTCGTTTACTTTAAAATAATTTCCTTCGACGAAACCTAGTATTATTACCACTAGATTTTAGTCTAATATTTACCGTGACTAATTATTAGTCTTATTATTATTATTATATAAGCGTTTAAACAATACTTTCCAACCACTATGTACAGACAGGGGCCAGACATAAAACACCGGAGGGCAGGACTGTAACGCCTGTGTTTCCGGGCTTGCCATTTTTAACAATATAATAGTCTAGGTTAACCTTTGTAACCCGTTTTAAAATAATAAAGATTGTATTATTTAAGTATTGTGTGTTTTGTGCTTAATTGCTTAATTATGTGGTTTGATTAATTAAGAATAAAAATAAGCGTCAAAATTTAAGTGTAAAATAAACTTAATATCTTTGAATAATGTTGTAGTAGTTGAAACGAGGTTTCCATATATATATATAGAACGCCCAAATCTGACTTCGTATGAGGAAGTTATGATTTATCGAAGTTTCGGCTTGGCGGTGTGCAGCCCGAAATACTCGATTTGAGATCGAGCGGTTTTTAGCCGAAGCAATCTAAACGAGGATCGAAGGTCTCGTTGTTGGTATCGAAGCGATAAAAAGTTAGGCGAGAACGGACGTCAAACGAAGAAGTTATGAATTTATAACGAAGTTTTTCTATCGCGGTCTATTAAAAATAAACAATAAAAATAAAGTCAAAATTAGCCGACGGAGTCTAAACGAAAGTTGTAGAGCGTAGTCTCACCTTTCCGTGGATATAAAGAACATCGAAAACGGAGTTCGTATGAAGAAGATATGAATTTCCGAAGTTTATTAAATAATTTGTATTTATTTTTAATTGGAAATTCGGAAGCATTATCCGAAGGCGAGTCACCGGTCTGATCCGAGGTACGCCCCGCGTACTCCGAAGGTGTCGACATCGCAGCAAG
Source organism: Lactuca serriola (assembly GCF_051521515.1). Lineage (NCBI taxonomy): Eukaryota > Viridiplantae > Streptophyta > Magnoliopsida > Asterales > Asteraceae > Lactuca > Lactuca serriola. The sequence goes on along the minus strand of NC_136408.1, from coordinate 48,852,230 downwards.
TAGCTTCGGATGACGCATGCCATGACGACTTCGGACCAGTACGCCCCGCGTACTCCGAGGCTCCAGCCTCCTATAAATAGGATCCGAAGGCAGCCGAGTCTTTTGCCAATTTCTTCTCTTCTCTCTCCCGTTTTGCATCGTTTTGCGTGCCAGAAATATCCCGAAGCCCCGGTATCATACTCTAGCCCCGAGACAAGTCCCGAGATCCCGAGGATCCTGAGAAGTGTGGTTCCTGAGCCGAAGCTCTGCCCGCGAGAAGTTCGATTTTTTGAAGAGATCTTCCAGATCTGCCGAGGATAACTACTTCTGCAAGTCGTAGTGCTGTCCGATCATCTTCTGATCAAGTGAGTGTATACTACCTTTCATAAACACGATTATAATACAAGTTTGGTTCGAGTGTATTAAGTATATTGTTGTTTATAGGTGTGAGTGTGTAGTTTCTTTCTCCTAACACATAAATATTAAGTATTTTCTATAAAATACGTGCTATGTGTATAATATAAAGTTGTTTATATGTGTGAGTGTATACTACCTTTCATAAACACGATTATAATACAAGTATGGTTCGAGTGTATTAAGTATATTGTTGTTTATATGTGTGAATGTGTATTCACTTTCTTCTAACTCATAGATATGATTTATTCTCTATGAGATATGTGTTATGTGTGTGTGCCTCATCTGTTATGTGATATATGTGTTGATTTAAAGCATGCTATACAGGTTTTTAAACTATGTATACAAAATGTATATTTTATCTACTAATATGTTGGGTAGAACATGGGTAGATAGTTGGTGTGTAATAAACAGATGAGAGGCCTCGTTGTTGTTTGATTTAGTCATCTAGCGGAGTTTAGATGACGACCACATACTTTTCTAGATAGTCTTGTGGAAACATTAGCAGGTTCGCCACCTGTAGGTGTTAATGAACTTGGGTGTTCATTCGCTGTACTCCATCCCCCTCATGGTTGCCTTATTTGACTTATATTGTTGAGGTACCCCCGAAGCATGTGTTGTCGCCCCGATGAAATATTCTTAGACTAAGTCCCTTATGTTTGTTGTCTTAGGGACATTAAAGTGAGAATAACGGGAATGGGTAATTGGGTTATTGTTGGTTGGTGAAAATTAAATATGATTATTTATTGTGGGTTGAAAACCCTATATGCTCACCAGGCTCCCAAGCCTAACCCACTCAGTTTTAATTGTATTATAGGAAGTGGCGCAAGGGCATGAGATGGATGAACCATCAAGTTGTTTTGTTTACAAGTCTGCATATGTTTATATTTGTTGAATGACTTGTAATGTATTCGTTTATGCTTATTGGTCTGTATCGGAACATGACACCCCGAGTTTTGATTATAATGAAAATACATTTCTTTTATGAAATGCTTCGGTAAACATTGTTTTATCATGTTTTGTTTTTGGGAACAAATTCCGCAACTCTTTCAAATCAAAAGGATTTACTCTGAAAATATTTTAAAAGCATAAATGAAAATCGGTCTTTTCTGGCCGAGATTTTGGGGATGTCACAAGGACCATTTTGGCATATAGCACTTCTGAAATCCAACAACCCTATGTGGCCCTTTAAACCAGATTCTCCGTACCGCGAGTAGTTAAAAAGATATTATAACGACACTTATATAAGTCATAATAATAGCTCAAATATTTATTATAAATTTATAATAATAATACTAATTTTAAATATAAACTATATTTAAAATAGGGTAAGCATAACTTACTTACAAGGGGATTTTAGCTAGGAGTCGGGCTCTGTAGGGGCAGAACTTCGTCGCTGAATCTTTCTAAGAAAGATTCGTGCAACGCTTCAGCGCTCACCTTACTATACAAAAACTACAGAAAGAGAAGTCGAATCACGAGGAACCGAAATGCTCGGGGGATAAGGAGAGAAAGACTCTTGAATCAAGAGAATGGTGCAAGAAATATGAGAGCCCAAACCTCTTATTTATAGTAATTGAATTTACAAAAACTAACCTCCATAATTACTTAATTACCTTATAGTTATATAAACAACTAAACACCCCTTTATAATACTATTTTAAATAGATTTAACAATATTTGCACTAAAATAATGTCGAAAGAACTCAATATTAGTCTTATAATGACCGCATCGTCGATACCTTTCTAATGGTATATACATATGTATATATATATGTGTACGTATATCTGATTTATACTTTATTTTAATACGTAAATATGCTATTATAATTTCTAACTCGTTCATACAAACTCCGTTTTTGACGTTCTTTATATCCACGCGTAGGTGGAGACGTACTCTACAACTTTCGTTTAGACTTTGTCGGCTAATTTTGACTTTATTTTTAAAGTTATATTTTTAACAGGCCGGGACATGATTGGTTCGTTAAATCCTCATAACTTCTTCATTCGACGTCCGTTTTCGCCCATCTTTTTCTCGTTATGCTACTCTTAACGAGATCTTCGATTCTTGTTCAGGTCGTGTCGGCTAAAAATCACTCGATCTAATATTCAAATTTCGGGTTGTACACTGCTAATCTGAAACTTCGAAAAATCATAACTTCTTCATATGAAGTCAGATTTGGGCGTCCTTTTTATCGAAGTTCTTAGTTTAACATATTCTATGACTTTCGTTTAGAGCGCCAAGGCTAAATCTCGCTCTATCGTAAATTCACTATTTACGCCTCCCGGTATCGAGCCGGTTCCGTCGCGAAACTTCGACGGGTCATAACTTCTTCGTTATAACTCGGATTTCGGCATTCTTTATATGTACGGAAACCTAGTGACATATACTACAACTTGGTTCAAATTATTTATAAGGTTCTGTCGAAAAGTCGTTTTCGACACTTATTGCCTCTAATTTGACTAGCCTGGATCTGCGGGCGTTACAATTATCTCCCCTTAGGATGATTACGTCCCGGAATTATCAACGAAACATGGCTCGTATAATGACTCCATGTGTCATCTATTCATCCTAGGTAATAATTATAACTTCTATATTCCTTCAAGTCTATCTCTTAGACTTACTGACTATAAGTAGTACTTGATTGTGCACCTGCTTTCTATCTCAGGTTAGACTCCAAATCATGACCTATCGTCATGTGATGCTCGTTTAGACTCAGGTCTCTTAGAGTTAAATTCCAAAATAGGCTATACCTTCCTTCATGTTCTAATGTGATATAATTACATTTTTTTAAAATGTAGCATTTCTAGCTACAAGCAACTTTTCGTGATACCTCTACTGGTTGCTTTGATTAATTCTTCCGTCTTGAGTCGGTGCTACATCGAACTTGGTTCTCTGAACCACGTAACATACTCATCGTAGTCGGACTCGATTTGATATGACCACTAGGGTCGAAATATCAACAGTCTTTTTATTCATTACCGAAACGATGGTAATGACATACTTGAATAAAACGAAATCAGTTACTAGCTTCTTGGTAACTTTGTGACTTTCCCTGATCCAAGCGTGAGTCCTGTGCTTCCGGTAGTATATGCATCTACTACCATTCACACCTACTCATACTCGTCCCAAGTATTGTCTCGCAGTTTTCCAAGTCACCATACAAGAAAATCACATAACAGTTTAACACATCAGATAACAAAACAAAGGTTTTATTATTTCTTGAAACTATTACATAGGTGTTCAAGTGTTGGAATAGTGTCTAAGGATGCAACTATATTAGGCAAGTATTTGACCCGGTTGTGCATGGTCCTTTTTGTTGGAATAGTGTCTAAGGCTGCAACTATATTAGGCAAGTATTTGACCCGGTTGTGCATGGTCCTTTTGGGTTGCCTTCACCATAGAAACTTGATAGGATGATTTATTATGAGAGAGTAAATATTATTAATATATTATGAGAATAATATAATGAATAATATATTTGTTATTTGATTAATATAAGTCATAGAATTAATTAGAATTAATTTGGTGACTTAAAGAGATTAATTAAATAAAGGGGTATAAATTGTCAATTGTTTGATAGTTAAACTTTAGACTGTAAATCCATATGGATATGGTATGGACGAATTCTAAGAGTTTTAGGATAGCTAAAATCGTCCATATAGATATCTAAGGAATGGATTTGGATAGCCTTAAGAGAAGATTATCCAATTAGGGTTTAGGTTGTAACCCTTAAGGAGTTTGCAAGTATAAATAGACCCCATGGCATAAGGAAATCGGCACCTCTCCTAAAGCAAGAAAACCCTGGCCGATTTCCTCCCCTCTCCTCTCTCCTAAATCATCTTCCTTGCTATTGGTGTTTGTAAGCCATTAGAGGAGTGACATTTGTGACTCTAGAAGCTTCAAGACCTCAAGATCAACAAGGAACTCAAAGGTATGATTCTAGATCTGTTTCAATGTTGTTATTTAACCTAATTAGTCATTAGAAGTCTTGGATTCAAAGCATGTTTATTAGAAAGCCTAAATCCAAGCATTAGGGTTTTGCATGCGCACATAGGAAAGTTATTATGGCTAAACCCATCAGTGGTATCAGAGCCTAGCTTGGTTTTCTTTAAATTGATGCTTGATTAACTGAAACAAACCTGCAAAATTCGATTTTTAGGTTTCTGAGTCATGGACTCGGCGAGTTCCAAGGTGGACTCGGCGAGTAGGCCTGACTCGGCGAGTCCCCTTGTGCACTCGGCGAGTCCAGGCGTCAGGAATGGCCAGATTCGGGATTTTTTCATAATTATCTTATGGAAACTTACCTTAATCATAATAGATCAATCTAAATCCGATTTTTTGATATATATGACTATTATCTTGATCTAGTTAAAGGTATTTATCAACTAATAAAATATTTAATTTCCTTATATGATAATTAATTGATTATTTTAATTATTTTGGTAATTATCTTTCAAAGAAATCTTGAATAAAATCAAATATAGATAATTAGGATATTAATTGTTAATTGGAATTATTTGTTATTTGATCCTCCTTGTTTTAAATGTTTAAAAACTTACCCACAAGTTTTGAAATTTATATTTGTGATTAAAAGTTTTAATTTAGACAACTTAAATTTCAAACCCTAGATTTTAAAAGTTTTAAAATACAGCCCTATACTAATATGATATTACTAGAATAATATATATATGTATAACTAAATGCTAGTCTTACCGTTAGTAGGCCTCATTCACGAAGCCGATCTATAAGGTGGGTATAAGGTTGCGGCCTATAAAATGGCGCTTAATGGGTGTACACTCACACCCACCGCTTGCTTGATTGGTGGAGGGTCGTTAGCCGAACGGGTAGGATAGGGCAACCCCATCCTCTCATTAAAAGTATAATAAGAAATATAAAGTAACTACACATATTTTAAAATTTCCCAATCTTTGTTACTTTAGGAAAAGTGAATTGATGCAATCCCATGAAGTTACACTTTGCACCTTGCTAAGAAGTTAGTGGAGCGTGTGTGGTTTACCGGCACACTAATTGGTTCTAAGCAAAGGTGGCAAAGGGTGATTCATTGTTTATCATAGTTCGATGGAGCGTGTGTGGTTTACCGGCACATCGAATAGGTGATCGTTACAATGAAGGCACCATGTGAATTTGCAAGGTAATTCACACCCGCTTTGTGATCCTCGGTATCCCAGTCACAAACAAGAGGGGCATATCGAGATTTAAACATGCCATTGAATAGTTTCAATGAATCTCATCCGAACCTAGGAATTCTCAAAAACACTTAGGACTAATAGTTTAAGTTTTGTGATGGAGAATTAGTGAATCGTCATTCACTTACCTTCAATTTATTTGCATGTTAGATTACGGCATCCCTTTTCTAGTATGTAAATGTTGTTGTTGGATCCTAGCCCTAATTTTTATTATTGAGTGATAATTAGGGATTCTTATTCTAATCTATCTTTGTCCTTTCTAATTGTAGATGTCGAACGCAAACAACGCTGCTGCTAGTTCTTTCACATTGATGAGCCTTTGCCAAAAGGTCACCTTCGATGGAACGAACTTTAGCGAATGGATAAGATACATTCGCACCATTGCTCGCTATGAGGATAAGGAGTATGTCCTCGATGAGAAGCTTGAGAAAATCAACCCCGAAGTTGCTACTCCCGCCGAAATCACCGCCTTTGAAACTCATGAGCGAGATGCAATGAAGGTACATTGCATCATGATCGCTACCATGAACTCCGAATTCCAAAAGTCCTACGAGGACATGTACCCGTACGAGATGCACCAAGATTTATTGGAGAGATACCACCAAAACGCGAGACAAGAGCGTTATGAGATTTTCACCAACATGATTTCCGCTAAGATGGGTCATGGAGAATCTCTTACCGTGCACCTGCAAAAGATGCAAAGGTATGTCGACCGGCTTCGCAAGTTAAATGTTGACTTCGGTGAAGACTTGGTGATCGATATGGTGCTTCACTCTTTGCCTCCGATGTACAACCAATTTAGGATGACCTACCACATGAACAAAGAAGAGGTCACCCTAAGCAAACTCCAAGGTCTCTTGAGGGTCGCTGAGAGCAACTTCAAGGACAAGTCTGTTGCACCTACTCCCAATCCGCCCGCTGCTCCTGTCTTGGCTGTTGGTCAAGGAAAGGGAAAGAAGAGGAAAGCTTCATCGAAGAACTATCGCAAGGTGAAAACCCGAGATGGTGCCTCTTCTAGTGGGACCAAAGTTGATCCCGCTAAGCCCTGCTCTAACCCAAAGGAGGCAGAGTGCCACCACTGCCACAAGATAGGACATTGGAAGAGAAGCTGCCCAGATTACCTGCAAGCAATCAAAGAGGGAAAGATCAAGCCATCTTTCGCAGGTATATACACAATCAAATCTAACGATTCTAATCATGCTATTTCTTGGGTTCTTGATACCGGTTGTGGTTATCACATTTGTTCTAATGTGCAGGGACTAAGAAGAAGTAGGGATGTGGAGCAAGGAAGGATCAATCTAATCATGGGGAACAGAAGATCGTCACCTGTGACCAAGATTGGAGTGTATTCTTTAGTGCTTAGGAATAGTTGGGTTTTAGATTTGAACAATTGTTGCTATTCGCCAGAAATGGCTAGAAACATCATTTCATTTCATGGTTTATATAGACAAGGATTTAGATTTTCTTTTAATAATGAGAATGGTTCTATTTTAGCTTATCTAAATGGTGTCTTTTACTTTGAAGCTATACCATGTAATGGAATATATGAAACCGTTATGATTGTTGATAACTTAGGAAATGATGTTTTAAATATTGATTCTTCCACTAGTATGGATAAAGCATCCTTGTGGCATTGTCGTCTTGGACATGTCAACAAGAAACGCATAGCCCAACTCCAAAAGGATGGAGTGTTGGAGTCATTCAACCTTAGGGACGATGACACATGCGAGTCTTGTTTGCTTGGAAAGATGACTAAGTCACCCTTCACGAGTACATGTGAAAGGGGAGAGGGTCTATTGGACCTAATACATACCGATGTATGTGATCAACCACAAAGGATGGGAACCGCTTCTATGTGACTTTTACCGATGACTATAGTAGATATGGGTATATCTACTTAATCAAGCAAAAGTCAGACACCTTTGAAAAGTTCAAAGAGTTCAAGAATGAAGTAGAGAATCAATTGGGCAGGAAAATCAAGATGCTTCGATCCGATCGAGGATGAGAGTACCTAAGTCTTGAATTCCACGATTATCTCAAGGAGTGTGGAATAGTTTCACAATTGACGCCTCCTAGGACACCGCAGTTAAATGGTGTGGCAGAAAGGCGTAATCGAACCTTATTGGATATGGTTCGCTCTATGATGAGTCGTGCTTCACTACCTATCTCTTTTTGGGGGTATGCCTTAGAGACTGCCGCCCATATCCTTAACCGAGTCCCTACTAAGAAGGTTGCCAAAACACCTCACGAGATGTGGACAGGGAAAGCTCCCTCGTTGGCACATATCAAGGTTTGGGGTTGCGAGGCTTTCGTAAGACGAGATACTCACGACAAGCTTGAACCTCGAAGTGAGCGATGTATTTTCATCGGCTACCCGCAGACATCCTTTGGATATCTCTTCTATAGACCGAAGGACAATGTTGTCTTCGTTGCGAGGAGAGGAGTTTTCCGAGAGCGAGAACTCATGAGCCAAGGAGACAGTGGGAGGCAAATCGAACTTGAAGAGATTCAAGAGTCGATAGATGAAGGAACCTCTGCTGCTGGCATTCAACCCGAGGAGGAAACTCCGGTTGAACCGATTGACGAATCCTTACCTCTTAGACGTTCCGATAGAGTTAGAGTTCATCCCCAGTTTTATGGCTTTCATATTACTACCGAAGGGGACACGTATATTAGTGATGGTACACTAGTAAACCTTGATGAACCTAATAGCTATAAGGAAGTCATGGCAGGCCCGGAGTCTACAAAGTGGAAAGAGGCAATGGATAGCGAGATCCAATCCATGTATGATAACCAAGTTTGGAATTTGGTTGATTACGTGCCCGGACGTAAGACCGTTGGGTGCAAATGGATCTTCAAGAAGAAGACCGACGTGGATGGAAACGTACACACATATAAAGCGCGATTGGTCGCGAAGGGCTTTACTCAAACTCCCGGAGTTGACTATGATGAGACCTTCTCACCGGTTGCAAAGATTAAATCTATTAGAGTGATGCTAGCAATTGCCGCATTTCATGATTATGAGATTTGGCAAATGGATGTCAAGACCGCTTTCCTTAACGGAAAGTTGGCTGAGGATGTTTACATGGCTCAGCCATAGGGGTTTGTGGATCTGAAGCATCCGAATAGAGTGTGTAAGCTTGAGAAGTCCATTTATGGACTGAAGCAAGCGTCTCGCAGATGGAATCTTTGCTTCGATGAGAAAGTCAAAGAGTTTGGTTTTGTATGAAGCGAAGACGAATCTTGTGTATATGTCAAAGCCAGTGGGAGTATAGTAAGCTTCCTCGTTCTATATGTCGATGACATATTACTCATAGGAAACGACATCCCGACTCTACAGGAGGTTAAGTCCTGGCTCGGGAAGTGTTTCGCTATGAAGGACCTCGGAGAGGCTTCTTACATTTTGGGAATAAGGATAGTAAGAGAAAGAAGTAAGAGACTAATTGGACTTAGTCAGAATACTTACTTAGAGAAGGTACTAAAACGTTTTAGTATGGAAAACTCAAAGAAGGGAGAACTACCGATACAAAGTAATGCCAAATTGAGTAAGACTCAAAGTCCAAGTACCGAAGCTGAGATAGCAGAAATGAGCCGAGTACCATACGCTTCCGCAGTTGGCTCAATCATGTACGCTATGACTTGTACTCGCCCTGATGTAGCCTTCGCTTTGAGCATGGTTAGCAGATATCAAGGGAATCCTGGCAAAGCACATTGGATTGCGGTGAAAAACATCCTTAAGTACCTTTGGAGGACGAAGGAATGGTTCTTAGTCCTCGGAGGGAGTGATGACTTGAAGGTGCGAGGGTATAGTGACGCCAGTTTTCAGACCGACAGGGACAACTACCGTTCGCAGTCGGGCTGGGTCTTTACCCTAAATGGAGGAGCAGTGACATGGAAGAGTTCGAAGCAGGAAACTGTAGCTGATTCAACGTGCGAATCAGAGTACATTGCAGCGAGCGAAGCGTCGAAGGAGGCAATATGGCTAAAGAAGTTCATCGGTGATCTTGGAGTTGTTCCTGCCATAAAGGAGCCAATGGAGATTTTCTGTGATAACGAAGGCGCGGTTGCCTTGACCAAGGAACCGAGGGATCATGGTAGATCAAGACATATCGACAGAAAGTACCACTTCATTAGACATCGTGTAGAAGAAGGACAACTCGTAGTGAAGAGGATATCATCAGAAGATAACCCAGCAGATCCGCTTACAAAGGGACTGAGTAGGGTTAAGCACTTGCAGCATGCTAGGAGTATTGGGCTGAAGGATGATATTAGCATAGATTAGATAGTATTAGAAACGTGTAATAGATAAATGTAATTGACATTTGATGATTAAATAAAGGGGTTTTATTTATGAGTAATGTTACTATCTTATGTTAATTGTTTAGCTATTGTTTCATTTTGCATGTTTTGACTTCCAGAATAATTAAAGATTATTAAGAATAATAGAAATTGTTCAAATGGTCCACAATCGTTCATATGTTAGGAGTAGATATGAATGAAGATTGTCATGAATTGGTGTGTAGAATGTCTAAATGGTGTTAGACATAGCAAAGGATTGCTGCAACGTTAATGAGTGCTTATGAACTAGCTTTGAGCATTGGAACAAACCCGCGCTTGCTGGAATCACCTTATGGAATACGATATAAAAGGTGATCGCAAGACGATAATATCATATGGTCTTAAAACCTAGATATATGATTTGTTATTTGTTAATTGATTGTACATTGATAATACGAAAATGCATCAGTAACTCGGTGCTATAAAATGTGTTGTTGTGTATAGTTGGTTAATGAATAAGTAAATGCATATAAGTCGAAGTTTATCTGTAACTTTTATCTAAGAAGGTAAAAGCGATATCTCGGCCGCTCGATGATTTGATTTGACTTATGTGCCGGGCCCGGTCAGAACTGAATTGATGTGTTCGATTAAGTTCTATGTCAAATAAATCAGAGATCGAGAAACCTAAATGCTTGACTAACCATTCCATAGGATTGTCAGCATGATATCTAACAGAGGACTGTACGTTCCCTTATCTAAAGGACAAGATTGATTAGATCAGAGTTTGACAGCGTCTTTGAGAGCTACGATTGCAAACCGAATTGTACTTATGAATATAGTTACTAGACTTATCCAAGTGGGAGACTATTGGAATAGTGTCTAAGGTTGCAACTATATTAGGCAAGTATTTGACCCGGTTGTGCATGGTCCTTTTGGGTTGCCTTCACCATAGCAACTTGATAGGATGATTTATTACGAGAGAGTAAATATTATTAGTATATTATGAGAATAATATAATGAATAATATATTTGTTATTTGATTAATATAAGTCATAGAATTAATTAGAATTAATTTGGTGACTTAAAGAGATTAATTAAATAAAGGGGTATAAACTGTCAATTGTTTGATAGTTAAACTTTAGACTGTAAATCCATATGGATATGGTATGGACGAATTCTAAGAGTTTTAGGATAGCTAAAATCGTCCATATAGATATCTAAGGAATGGATTTGGATAGCCTTAAGAGAAGATTATCCAATTAGGGTTTAGGTTGTAACCCTTAAGGAGTCTGTAAGTATAAATAGACCCCATGGCATAAGGAAATCGGCACCTCTCCTAAAGCGAGAAAACCCTGGCCGATTTCCTCCCCTCTCCTCTCTCCTAAATCATCTTCCTTGCTATTGGTGTTTGTAAGCCATTAGAGGAGTGACATTTGTGACTCTAGAAGCTTCAAGACCTCAAGATCAATAAGGAACTCAAAGGTATGATTCTAGATCTATTTCAATGTTGTTATTTAACCTAATTAGTCATTAGAAGTCTTGGATTCAAAGCATGTTTATTAGAAAGCCTAGATCCAAGCATTAGGGTTTTGCATGCGCACATAGGAAAGTTCTTATGGCTAAAACCCATCACTTTTGGGTTGCCTTCACCATAGCAACTTGATAGGATGATTTATTAAGAGAGAATAAATATTATTAATATATTATGAGAATAATATAAAGAATAATAATATTGTTATTTGATTAATATAAGTCATAGAATTAATTAGAATTAATTTGGTGACTTAAAGAGATTAATTAAATAAGAGGGTATAAACTATCAATTGTTTGATAGTTAAACTTTAGACTGTAAATCCATATTGAATAGACGGTGGACGGATTCTAGAAGCTATGGATAGCTTCAAATCGTCCAAGTCTATCTAAGGAATGGATTTGGATTGCTTTAAGAGAAGATTAGCCAATTAGGGTTTAAGCTGTAACCCTTAAGGAGTCTACAAGTATAAATAGACCCTATGGCAAAGGGAAATCGACACTTGATCTAAAGTAGAGAACCCTTGGCTGAATTCCTCCCCTCTCCTCTCTCCCAAATCATCCTCCTTGCTATTTGGTGTCTGTAAGCTTTTAGAGGAGTGACAATTGTGACTCTAGAGCTCCAAGACAACAAGATCAAACAAGGGATTCAAAGGTATGATTCTAGATCTGCTTTAACATTGTTCTTATTCCTAATTAGTCATTAGAAGTCTTGGATTCAAAGCATGTTTAATTAGAAAGCCTAGATCCAAGCATTAGGCTTTTGCATGCGCACATAGGAAAGTTCTTATGGCTAAAACCCATCAGTGGTATCAGAGCCTGACTTGGTTTTCATTAAATTGTTGCTTAATTGTTTGAAACTTAACTACAAAATTCGATTTTTGTGTTTCTGAGTCATGGACTCGGCGAGTTCCATAGTGGACTCGGTGAGTTGGCCTGATTCGGTGAGTCCCTTGGTGCACTCGGCGAGTCCTAGCGTCAGGGATGGCCAGATTCGGGATTTCTTCATGATTATCTTATGGAAACTTACCTTAATCATACTAGATCAACCCTAATCCGATTTTTTGATATATATGACTATTATCTTGATCTAATTAAAGATATTTATCAACTAATAAACTATTTAATTTCCTTATATGATAATTTATTAATTACTTTGATTAATTTGGTAATTATCTTACAAGAAATCTTGAATAAATCAAATATAGATAATTAGGAAATTAATTGTTAATTAAAATTATTTGTTATTTGTTCCTCCATGTTTTAAATGTTTAAAACTTGTCCTCGAGTTTCGAAATTTATATTTTGTGATTAAAAGTTTTAATTTAGACAATTTAAATTTCAAACCCTAGATTTTAAAAGTTTTAAAATTCAACCCTATACTAATATAATATTATAAGAATAATATATATATATATATATATATATATATATATATATATATATATATGTATAACTAAAATGCTAGTCTTACCGTTAATAGGCCTCATTCACGAAGCCGATCTATAAGGTGGGTATAAGGTTGCGGCCTATAAATTGGCGCTTAATGGGTGTACACTCACACCCACCGCTTGCTTGATCGGTGGAGGGTCGTTAGCCGAACGGGTAGGATAGGGAAACCTCATCCTCTCATTAAAAGTATAATAAGTAATACAAAGTAACTACACATTTTTAAAATTTCCCAATCTTAGTTACTTTAGGAAAAGTGAATTGATGCAATCCCATGAAATTACACTTTGCACCCTTGCTAAGAAGTTAGTGGAGCGTGTGTGGTTTACCGGCACACTAATTGGTTCTAAGCAAAGGTGGCAAAGGGTGATTCATTGTTTATCATAGTTCGATGGAGCGTGTGTGGTTTACCGGCACATCGAATAGGTGATCGTTACAATGAAGGCACCATGTGAATTTGCATGGTAATTCACACCCGCTTTGTGATCCTCGGTATCCTAGTCACAAACTAGAGGGGCATATCGAGATTTAAACATGCCATTGAATAGTTTCAATGAATCTCATCCGAACCTAGGAATTCTCAATACATTTAGGACTAATAGTTAGGTTTTATGGTGGAGAATTAGTGAATCGTCATTCACTTACCTTCAATTTATTTGCATGTTAGATTATGGCATCCCTTTTCTAATATGTAAATATTGTTGTTGGATCCTAGCCCTAATTTTTCTTATTGGGTGATAATTAGGGATTAATATTCTAATCTATATTTGTCCTTTCTATTTGTAGATGTCGAACGCAAACAACGGTGCTGCTAGTTCCTTCACATTGATGAGCCTTTGCCAAAAGGTCACTTTCGATGGAACGAACTTTAGCGAATGGATAAGATACATTTGCATCATTGCTCGCTATGAGGATAAGGAGTATGTCCTCGATGAGAAGCTTGAGAAAATCAACCTTGAAATCGCTACTCCTGCTGAAATAACCGCTTTTGAAACTCATGAGCGCGATGCAACGAAAGTACATTGCATCATGATAGCCACCATGAACTCCGAATTCCAAAAGTCCTATGAGGACATGTACCCGTACGAGATGCATCAAGACTTATTGGAGAGATACCACCAAAACGCGAGACAAGAGCGTTATGAGATTTTCACTAACATGATTTCCGCTAAGATGGGTCATGGAGAGTCTCTTACCGTGAACTTGCAAAAGATGCAAAGGTATGTCGACCGCCTTCGCAAGTTAAATGTTGACTTTGGGGAAGACTTGGCGATCGACATGGTGCTTCACTCTTTGCCTCCGATGTACAATCAATTTAGGATGACCTACCACATGAACAAAGAGGAGGTAACCCTAAGCAAACTCCAAGGTCTCTTGAGGGGCGCTGAGAGCAACTTCAAGGACAAGTCTGTTGCACCAACTCCCAATCCACCCGCTGCTCCTGTCTTGGCTATTGGTCAAGGAAAGGGAAAGAAGAGGAAGGCTTCGTCTAAGAACTATCGCAAGGTTAAAGCCCGAGATGGTGCCTCTTCTAGTGGGACCAAAGTTGATCCCGCTAAGCCCTGCCCTAACCCTAAGGAGGCAGAATGCCACCACTACCACAAGATAGGACATTGGAAGAGAAGCTGCCCAGATTACCTGCAAGCCATCAAGGAAGGAAAGATCAAGCCATCATTGGCAGGTATATACACAATTAAATCTAACGATTCTAATCATGCTATTTCTTGGGTTCTTGATACCGGTTGTGGTTATCACATTTGTTCTAATGTGCAGGGACTAAGAAGAAGTAGGGATGTGGAGCAAGGAAGGATCAATCTAATCATGGGGAATAGAAGATCGTCGCCTGTGACCAAGATTGGAGTGTATTCTTTAGTGCTTAGGAATAATTTATGTTTAGATTTGAACAATTGTTGCTACTCGCCAGAAATGGCTAGAAACATCATTTCATTTCATGGTTTATTTTATTTAGACAAGGTTTTAGATTTTATTTTAATAATGAGAATGGTTCTATTTTGGCTTATCTAAATGGTGTCTTTTACTTTGAAGCTATACCATGTAATGGAATTTATGAAATTGTTATGATTGTTGATAACTTAGGAAATGATGTTTTAAACATAGATTCTTCCACTAGTATGGATAAAGCATCCTTGTGGCATTGTCGTCTATGACATGTCAACAAGAAACACATAGCCCAACTCCAAAAGGATGGAGTGTTAGAGTCATTCGACCTTAGGGAAGATGACGCGTGTGAGTCTTGTTTGCTTGGAAAGATGACTAAATCACCCTTCACGAGCACGTGTGAAAGGGGTGAGGGTCTATTGGACTCAATACATACCGATGTATGTGGACCATTTAGATCAACCACGAAGGATGGGAACCGCTTCTACGTGACTTTTACCGATGATTATAGTAGATATGGGTATATCTATTTAATCAAGCAAAAGTCAGAAACCTTTGAAAAGTTTAAAGAGTTCAAGAATGAAGTGGAGAATCAATTAAGCGGGAAAATCAAGATGCTTCGATCCGATAGAGGAGGAGAGTACCTAAGTCTTGAATTCCACGATTATCTCAAGGAGTGTGGAATAGTTTCACAATTGACGCCTCCTAGGACACCGCAGTTGAATGGTGTGGCAGAAAGGCATAATCGAACCTTATTGGATATGGTTCGCTCTATGATGAGTCGTGCTTCACTATCAATCTCTTTTTGGGGGTATGCCTTAGAGACTGCCGCCCATATCCTTAACCGAGTCCCTACTAAGAAGGTTACCAAAACACCTCACGAGATGTGGACATGGAAAGCTCCCTCATTAGCACATATCAAGGTTTGGGGTTGCGAGGCTTTCGTAAGACAAGATACTCACGACAAGCTCGAACCTCGACGTGAGCGATGTATTTTCATCGGCTACCCGCAGAAATCCTTTGGATATCTCTTCTATAGACCGAAGGACAATGTTGTCTTTGTTGCGAGGATAGGAGTGTTCCGAGAGGGAGAACTCATACGCCAAGGAGACAGTGGGAGGCAAATCGAGCTTGAAGAGATTCAAGAGTCGTTAGATGAAGGAACCTATACCGCTAGCACTCAACCCGAGGAGGAAACTCCGGTTGAACCGATTGACGATTCCTTACCTCTTAGACGTTCCGATAGAGTTAGAGTTCATCCCCAGTTTTATGGTTTTCATATTACTACCGAAGGGGACACGTATATTAGTGATGGTACACTAATAAATCTTGATGAACCTAATAGCTATAAGGAAGCCATGGCAGGCCCGGAGTCTGCGAAATGGAAAGAGGCAATGGATAGCGAGATCCAATCCATGTATGATAACCAGGTTTGGAATTTGGTTGATAATGTGCCCGGATGTAAGACCGTTGGGTGCAAATGGATCTTCAAGAAGAAGACCGACGTGGATGGAAACATACACACGTATAAAGCGCGATTGGTTGCGAAGGGCTTTACTCAAACTCTCGGAGTTGACTATGATGAGACCTTCTCACCAGTTGCGAAGATAAAATCTATTAGAGTGATGCTAGCAATTGCCGCATTTCATGATTATGAGATTTGGAAAATGGATGTCAAGACCGCTTTCCTTAATGGAAAGTTGGCTGAGGATGTTACATGGCTCAGCCAGAGGGTTTGTGGATCCGAAGCATCCAAATAGAGTGTGTAAGCTTGAGAAGTCCATTTATGGACTTAAGCAAGCGTCTCGCAGATGGAATCTTTGCTTCGATGAGAAAGTCAAAGATTTTGGATTTGTTCGAAGTGAAGTTGAATCATGTGTATATGTCAAAGCCAGTGGGAGTATAGTTAGCTTCCTCGTTCTATATGTCGATGACATATTACTCATAGGAAATGACATCCCGACTCTACAGGAAGTTAAGTCCTAGCTCGGGAAGTGCTTCGCTATGAAGGACCTCGGAGAGGCTTCTTACATTTTGGGAATAAGGATAATAAGAGAAAGAAGTAAGAGACTAATTGGACTTAGTCAGAACACTTACTTAGAGAAGGTACTAAAACGTTTTAGTATGGAAAACTCGAAGAAGGGAGAATTACCGATACAAAGTAATGCCAAGTTGAGTAAGACTCAAAGTCCGAGTACCGAAGCTGAAATAGCAGAAATGAGCCAAGTACCATACGCTTCCGTAGTTGGCTCAATCATGTACGCTATGGCTTGTACTCGCCCTAATGTAGCCTTCGCTTTGAGCATGGTTAGCAGACATCAAGGGAATCCTGGCAGAGCCCATTGGATTGCGGTTAAGAATATCCTTAAGTACCTTCGGAGGACGAAGGAATGGTTCTTAGTCCTCGGAGGGAGTGATGACTTGAAGGTGCGAGGGTATAGTGACGCCAGTTTTCAGACCGACAGGGACAACTACCGTTCGCAGTCGGGCTGGGTCTTTACCCTGAATGGAGGAGCAGTGACATGGAAGAGTTCCAAGTAGGAAACCGTAGCTGATTCAACGTGCGAATCAGAGTACATTGCAGCAAGCGAAGCGTCGAAGGAGGCAATATGGCTGAAGAACTTCATCGGTGATCTTGGAGTTGTACCTGCCATAAAGGAGCCCATGGAGATTTTCTGTGATAATGAAGGAGCAGTTGCCTTGACCAAGGAACCGAGGGATCATGGTAGATCACGACATATCAACAGAAAATATCACTTTATTAGATATCGTGTAGAAGAAGGACAACTCGTAGTGAAGAGGATATCATCAGAAGATAACCCAACAGATCCGCTTACGAAGGGACTGAGTAGGATTAAGCATTTGCAGCATGCTAGGAGTATTGGGCTAAAGGATGATATTAGCATAGATTAGATAGTGTTAGAAACGTGTAGTAGATAAATGTAATTAACATTTGATGATTAAATAAAGGAGTTTTATTTATGAGTAATGTTACTGTCTTATGTTAATTGTTTAACTATTGTTTCACTTTGCATGTTTTGACTTCCAGAATAATTGAGTTTATTAGGAATAATCGAATTATTCAAATTGTCCACAATCGTTCATATGTTGGAAGTAGATATGAATGAAGATTGTCATGAATTGGTGTGTAGATTATCTAAATGGTGTTAGACATAGCAAAGGGTTGCTGCAACGTTCATGAGTGCTTATGAACTAGTTTTGAGCATTGGAACAAACCCGCGCTTGCTGTATTCACCTTATGGAATATGATATAAAAAGGGTGATTGCAAGACGATAATATCATATAGTCTTAAAACCTAGATATATGGTTTGTTATTTGTTAATTGATTGTACATTGATAAAGCGAAAAACACATCGGTAACTCGGTGTTATAAAATGCATTGTTGTGTATGGTTGATTAATGAGTAAGTAAATGCATATAAGTCGAAGTTTATCTGTAACTTTTATCTTAAGAAGGTAAAAGCGATATCTCGGCCGCTTGATGATTTGATTTGACCGGACCCGGTCAGAACTGAATTGATGTGTTCGATTAGGTTCTATGTAAAATAAATCAGAGATCGAGAAACCTAAATGCTCGACTAATCATTCCATAGAATTGTCAGCATGATATCTAACAGAGGACTATACGATCCCTTATCTAAAGGAAAAGATTGATTAGATCAGAGTTTGACAGCGTCTTTGAGAGTTACGATTGCAAACCGAATTGTACTTGTGAATATAGTTACTAGACTTATCCAAGTGGGAGACTGTTGGAATAGTGTCTAAGGCTGCAACTATATTAGGCAAGTATTTGACCCGGTTGTGCATGGTCCTTTTGGGTTGCCTTCACCATAGCAATTTGATAGGATGATTTATTAAGAGAGAATAAATATTATTAATATATTATGAGAATAATATAAAGAATAATAATATTGTTATTTGATTAATATAAGTCATAGAATTAATTAGAATTAATTTGGTGACTTAAAGAGATTAATTAAATAAGAGGGTATAAACTGTCAATTGTTTGATAGTTAAACTTTAGACTGTAAATCCATATTGAATAGATGGTGGACGGATTCTAGAAGCTATGGATAGCTTCAAATCGTCCAAGTCTATCTAAGGAATGGATTTGGATTGCTTTAAGAGAAGATTATCCAATTAGGGTTTAAGCTGTAACCCTTAAGGAGTCTACAAGTATAAATAGACCCTATGTCAAAGGGAAATCGACACTTGATCTAAATTAGAGAACCCCTGGCCGAATTCCTCCCCTCTCCTCTTTCCCAAATCATCCTCCTTGCTATTTGGTGTTTGTAAGCCATTAGAGGAGTGACAATTGTGACTCTAGAGCTCCAAGACAACAAAGGTATGATTCTAGATCTGTTTTAACATTGTTCTTATTCCTAATTAGTCATTAGAAGTCTTGGATTCAAAGCATGTTTAATTAGAAAGCCTAGATCCAAGCATTAGGGTTTTGCATGCGCACATAGGAAAGTTCTTATGGCTAAAACCCATCATCAAGTTCACCCTAGACCATGCCTCTAATAGGCTACATCATACGATACTATGGCTACTACATAACTTGATCTTCGAATATGAAGTCCTCATCCTTGATTCTTCGCATGGTTTTCCGCTTCGTCGAGGATCATGTGAAATGCCCTTGGCCTTGGTGGCGTGTTTGGCCTTGCTGCTTCATTCTTCTTTGGGCAATTATTTGAAAGATGCCCCCTTCTTTACATTCATAACACAACCTATTGTTGGATGTACACTCATTGGCGTAATGCCCAGACTTTCCACACTTGAAACATGTCACCTCTTCACCGTATTTTCCTACGTGTTTCTTCTTGCATTTATCACACCATCTTGCTCCACCTCCTCCTCCAAGCTTTGAGAGTTTGCTCTCCTTGTTGGACCTTGAAGATCCTTCAAACTTCCGCTTCTTTCTTGCCTTATCTTTTTATAGACCCTTTTCTCTTATCTGGGCCTCTACGTTCTTAGCTGCCCTAACAACTGTTTTCAAGGTAGTTGCCATTTTGACCATTGGGCCAAAGTCAGTGGGTAATCCGTTAGCAAACCTATCAATCTAGGAGAGCTCAGTAGGAACCAAGTAGGGAAATAGCTTCATCCTCTCGGTGAATGCGGTGGCGTACTCATCAACACTCATCTTCCCTTTCTTCAGGTTCTGAAACTCGTTGTTCAGGTCTATCAGATCTATCTCTGAGCAATACTGCATTTTCAACTGTTCTAAAAACTCTTCCCATGACATCCTTAGGGCTTCTCCTCGTGGCATCGTATCTGCCAGTAGCTTCCACCAGCTCAAGACTCCTGTTTTCAGTTGTCTTACAGCGAAGACGGTCTTATGTTTCTCGCTACAGTTGCAACTCTCAAACACCATCTCCATCTCGGAGATCCAATCCATAATCTCAATAGGCTTTGGGCTTCCTGAGAGACTTGGTGGTTTCGCACCCAAGAAATTCTTGTATATTCGCCCATCCTTGTCGTTTCTCCTCTCCGAGTCATCCCTTCGTTCACCTTGAGTCTCCACTTGACTCACTTGGCGGCTGTAGTTCCCTTCCTCTGATTGCTCGGGAATCAGTTCGGGTTGCTCAATGGGCATAGTAGGTTCGTCCCTATGCAACATCTGCCTCATTTCTTCCCTTTGTTCAGCTAACATAGCCCGAATCATGGCTTGAACTCCAGCCATGGTGATTGGCTCAGGTGCAACTTCTTCTACAACAGGTATTTGCTGAACCACTAGGGGTTGGTTCCTATTCTCATTTGCATTCACGTTTCCGCTACGGGTCCTTGCCATCTTGATCTATACACCGAATAAGGTGAATATAGATCTTTATTTAGGATTAACGTTTAAATCATCCTTTTCACTCCGAAATGTTTATATGCTAGTTCTAATATCGTATTCGTACGTTTAGAATCCTAAACACATAAGGTTTCCAGATCCGGTCGGCAACAGACCATAGATCTGATCAAACTATAGCATAACAAATCATTTAGCACATAAAAGAAATTTAGGCATCATTTCTAAAATAAGCTAGTGCTCACACCTCACAATCATCGCTTAGCATTCTAAGTTTAAGTCTAGAAATAAATCCATATTCCTAATTCGCTTAAACTAATGCTCTGATACCAACTGTGACATCCCCATTTTTACGGCCAGAAAAGACTGATTTTCTTTATGCTTTATAAAAGTCAGAGTACTTCTTTTCATAAAAATGTAACGGAATTTGTTCCCAGAAAAACATGATAAATACGTTATTAAAACATTTTCGAAGAAACGTATTTTATTCATTTTAAAACATTTGGGATGTCATTGTCAATATAGAAACATAAGCATAAACAGAACTTACATTTATTTACACTAGTGATCTACATCTCTTTAATCTCTTAGTGTAATGTGACTACATATCAACACATGTGATATAAATAAACTGAGTGGGTCAGGTTGAGAAACCTGGTGAGTACATAGGGTTTTCAACCCACAATAATATAATTATTATGTTTAAACAATCAAGCAATTAAACCCAATTACCCATCCCCATTATCTTCTTTACTCTTAAGGATCTACCCTAAGAATCAGCTATTTCTCGTTCATTCATTCCTAAGGATTATCCTAAGGAATCGGCACGAAGTCCATCGTTACCAAAGCTTATAGATTACAAATGGTGAACACATAGTCCAAAACATCTGGTAAACACTTAGTTCAAAAGTAACTAGTGAACACACTTAGTTCAAAATACCTAGTGAACACACTCAGTTCAAAGATACGTAGTGAACACACTCAGTTCAAAATACCTAATGAGCATGTAGTTCAAAAACACCTACATGTTACGAGCTTACTAGCTTTCCACCTGTTGGTATGTACTTGACCCGATGGTGCATGGTCCTTTTGGGTTGTCTTCACCAATGCAACTTGATAGGATGAATTATGGAGAGAAAGGATTAATTATGATTTATTAATATATTATGAGAATAATATATTAATGGAGAAATCATATTGTTTAATTAATATTAGTCAATAATTAATAAGAATTAAGTTTGTGACTAAAAGACATTAATTGAACTAAGGGACTAGAACTGTCAATTGTATGATAGTTGAATATTGAGCTAATGGACTCCATATTAAAGGAGTGGACGAATTCTATGGGGAGACCCATTAGAAATCGTCCAAGGCCTTTAAGGAAGGAGCCCATGGGTTGCTTAGGGCCTAAGCATCCAAATTAGGGTTTCCTTGTTAGATAACCCTAATAGCCTCACTATTTAAAGGACCCTAAAGCCCCAAAAACGTGGTGAACTAATTGGTTAGGGTTTCCACACGTTTTGGGCAGCCTCCTTCTCTTCTCCTCTTCATCCTCTTGCTCTTGGTGTTTGTGAACCATTAGAGGAGTGACATTTGTGACTCTAAGCTTTCTAAAGTCAATACAAGAAGGATTTGAGATTGTTATTGCTACATAACAATCAAGGTATGATCTAAACCCTAATTTATATGTTATATTGATTATCATATGCCAGATCTAGGGTTTATAGTCTTGGATAACTTGCATGTACAATAGAGAAACCTAGATCCAAGCTTTAGGGTTTGCATGAGCACATAGGATGTGTTTTGGCTAAAACCCATCAGTGGTATCAAAGCCTAGATTGGTTTTTATTGTATTGATGCATATTTGGTCGAAATCAGCACTGAAAATCGAAATTTTTTGGGTTATGAGTGTTTGAATCGCCGAGTCACTTGGTGCACTTGCCGAGTTAGGTGTACTCGACGAGTCCAAGTCCAGACTCGACGAGTCGAAACGTCTGACAGCTAATTTTCGCGATTTTCTTCCTGTTTTGGGTTTGGATAATTACCATAAACATGTTTTTGTTATCAAAACCGAATTTTATCAATATTTTGTGATTATCCTTACCTAAATAGAAGATAATTGTCAAAATTTAGATAATCATTTGTTTTATTAGATAATATTTCATTATTTGTAATTTAGATTTGAATTATCTTGTATGAAAAGTTTCAATTTTCCCCTTTAGGTTTTATAGTTTAAAATTTGAACTTGAAAGTTCTGTTTTGAAATTTAAATAGTTGAAACCTTAATGTTTTGAAAAGGTTTCAAAACTTGCCCTCAAGTTTTGGAATTTAAATTTTGATTAAAAGTTTAATTTTGATGTATATTTAAATTCTAAACCCTAATGTTTTGAAATGTTTCATAACTTGCCCTCAAGTTTTGGAATTTAAAAGTTGATTAAAAGTTTAATTTAGGAATGTTAAATTCTAAAACCCTAGTGATGTTTTGAAAAGTTCATATCACACCCTTATGGTTTTATTAATTAATTAAGGTGTATAATTAAAAGAGATTTAATAAATCCTTATAAGTTTTGGTTTACAAATTAATTGAATTAAAAGTATAATTGTTGAATTTGACCACCTAGTATTTTAAAAGTGTAAAATACACCCTATACTATATATAACATTGAAAGTCTAACATTATACATATGTATGAGTAAAAGTCAGTCTTACCGTTAGTAGGCCTCATTCACGAAGCTGGTCTATAAGGGGTGTTTAAGGAAATTGCCTATAAAATGGCGATTGAATGGGTATCCACTCTTACCCACCACACTCTTGACTAGTGGAGGGTCGTTAGCCGAACTGGTAGGATAAGACAAAACCTTCCATTATAAGTAGAATGAAGTACAAAAGTAACTAAATGTTTTTCAAATTCCCAATCTTAGTTACTTTAGGCAAAAGTGAATTGATGCAATTCCATGAAATTACACTTTGTACCCTTGCGAAGACATTAGTGGAGCGTGTGTGGTTTACCGGCACACTAAATGGTTCTGAGCAAAGGTGGCAAAGGGTGACTCAATGTTTGTCATAGTTCGGTGGAGCGTGTGTGGTTTATCGGCACATCGAATAGGTGACTGTAACATGTGAGGGCGCTATGTAAGCTTGCATGGTTATTCACACCCGCTTTGTGATCCTCGGCATCCCAGTCACAAACTAGAGGGGCATATCGAGATTTAAACATGCCATTGAAAAATTCAATGAATCTCAAAGGATCTAGGAATATTCATAAATTTAAAACTTAAAATTTCTTTTTCGTTTTTCATGGTGGAAAATTAGTGAATCGTCATTCACTTACCTTCAAATGTTCTGCAATTTGGGTTACGACATCCCTCTCCCGAGTTGTGGAATATTGTGTTGGGTCCTAGCCTTAATATCTCATTTGGGTGATTTATTAAGGACTCAATCTATCAACTAACTTGAATTTATTTCTCCCGTTTTGTAGATGTCAATGTACGACAACTATGGTCTTCCCAAATCCCGTGGAACAAGCATTCCACATGAAGATGATATTCCACAATTTGATCGAGGACCAAGAAATCATGCTTCACTCCTCGACCTCCTCCAATTGTTTTCCCTAACCCACAAGATCGAAGAATTGAAAGGTTCAATATCACTAAAGCCCTATTAGAAATGAAACATGAAGATGGTAAACCCGTGTGTGCCCACATTCTAGGAATGAAAGCACATATCGATAGGTTGATAATGTTGGCTGCGTCATTCCCTGATAAGTTGGCTGTGAACTGGGTTTTGCAGTCACTCCCTGAATCATATAATGAGTTCAAAAGAAAGTATTATATGATGGATCATGACGATAACCTCATTGACCTAACTTACATGCTCATTGACGCTGAATCATAAATGATTTGGCAAAGCAATGGAGCATATTTGTTGGGAAAGTCAACCAACCATGCTTCCGAGGACGTTCTAGGAGAATCGACCTGCGTTTGCTGCCAAGAGAAAGGGCGTTGGATACAAGTCTGCCCTAAGAGCCTGAAGAGCCCAGAAGATGGGAGAGTCAAAGAGTATGGCTGTGCTTCAGGTAAATTCCAATATCTAACTCCATTAAGTTCCTATTCATTGATTCTTAATACATGATGTGATAAGATTGCATTTGAATGTTTCACAGGATCAGTGAAAAGAGAGGAAGCTTGATGAAAGAGCAAGATGAGTCTAATCACGAAGAAATGGATCTCGATCGCATGGATTTGAAGATTAGATTTTGAGCTTAGAAAGTTATGATAGAATTGTTAGGAATATTTGACTACATATTTTTTTAGTTGATTTTTGCATTGTAAGGACAAATGTTTTCCGCTGCTTTTATGAATAAAATAAATTTTGGTTTGACTTATTTATTTATTTATTTATTTCCTTGCAATGAAATCGTTATGAAAAATTGATGTTTGCATATTTCTACAACGAATGGATGTGATTCTTAATTATGTTAATAGTGGAAATGTCAAGAATTTACCGAATAGGGAAAGTTTCTCATCACCCAAGTTTCAATTGGAAAGAAACTTTGAATCATGCAACTTGGTTGCACGATGAATGAGAAATTTCATATTTGGAAATTAGACTAATTCGTTGACAAAGTGTCAAGTGAAGGACTAGGAGATCGAGTACACAAAGTTGTGTGTTGATCAAGTCCACCACAAGGGTAACAAAGATATTCGTCATGATTTACTAAAGGATTAGTAAATGTGATTATACTTATAAGATTAAGTGTAATTCTGAATTGATTGAAAAAGGTTTAAATCAATAGCAGAACGGATAAAAGAATCAAGTAGGCAGAAAGATAAAAGTCTCTCTATTCTAAGAAGAAGGAAGAGTACCTTTTATACTTTAGGATATATCTTAATGATTAAGAACCATATTTTAATTGATCCTCTAAAATAAATCTTAGTACAAGTGTATGTATAAGAAGAGGAATCAAGAATTGAAGAAATGGTTAAATCAAGAAGTCAATCATACTTCATTCCAAAACAAGTCTTAGAGTTAAGATTGTAATATTAAGTGACAAGTCTTAAGAAGGTTTATAACATTCATCAAATGTAGAATTTTGAAAAAGGTTTTCCTATTCTCGCACATTTGAAATTGGAAAGTTGTGATATCTTGGATAAGACAAAGACCAACTAGGACCAATTTTGTGAAGTGTTTTGTCTTGATAAAAGCTACACTAACTCTTGAATATTTGTTTATCAAGAAATGTTTATTGACAAAAGAATCTTATATGTCAAGGAGTCAGTGGGAGTCTTAATGGTTTTGAAAAGTTTAAGAACCAATCGAGAATAAACCTTATCAATCATCACTGGCACACGAGTAGAGGTTTACAATCTATCGTGTTGACATCATATTATTTCTGTGTCATTCCAATTAAGTTAATTATGCATGTGAGCCCTGTGAGTTCTCATTTGAATGCATAAAAGGCAAGGACCTTGATCAATGAAAAATACATTGATAGGAAAGGGTAAGCTGCTAAACTACTTGGAAGACATGGTGGGCAGTTGTGTTTCCATAAGGCAAGAAATCAAGATTGAAAAGGTTCGGTCCATATGAGTTTGGATTTGTCGCAAACTTTGGTTTTGACAAATTCACATGGATAGGAACACATACACCATTAAAATTTAAGTGTCATAAGATTCCCTCCTTCATGAAAATGATTGTGAGGAAATGCTTTCACTAAGATAGATTTTAAGAAGATAGTGATTGCGAAAATTGTATTTTCGAATTCGATTATGGTTACGATATCCCTTTCCATGATTCGAATTATGTGATTTGACAATTGGTCTAAATTGTTTAAGACACACATATAAACTATCTAAGGCAAAGGTGTATAAGTTTAAGAAGCCTTGATAAAAGATTATCAAAGCATTGGGTATTAGAAATACGAACTTAAAGAAATTCAACAAGCATTGTTTTTCTGAAAGTTAAGTTGTTTATGAATACTTGTCAAAGCTAGTGGGAGCATAAGTGTTATGTTTGTAATAATCATCGTGATAGTGGGAGCATAAATGTTATGATTACATGATTATTAAGGCAAGTATTGCAAGTTAGCAATATTAATTATAGAAAACAAGAGTCACACTTTGCAAAGTTGTAAGGGTTGAATAGTTGTTTTGCTATAATTAAGGGAGAGAATATTATGCTTCGTTTCAAATCTAAAGGCTTAGGTTATGGAATGTTAATAAATTTAGTCAATGAAACATAGTGCGTTCTTAAAATTCGATTATGATTACGGCATTCCTCTTCATATTTCGAATTGAGAGAATGTAGCACATAAAATATTATGGCAGAATAAGATTGATAAAGTATCGAATCTTTATGTAAGACATTATGCATCGTGTCGCATACGCTTCGGGTATAGGATCAATGGAAAATGCTATAATATTTGACCATTCTAAAATTTTCCAAATGTCTAGTGCATTTAGAGGGAAAAGGACAAGAATCGGTTTTGACTAAGATAATTAGACAACTATCAAAGGACAATCCAAAGTTCGCCGAGGATTGGTTGCTTGTAAGTAGTTGGAAGTATGGTATTGGATGGACCTTATTGACGTTATTATGAATAGAAAAGATTCTATTAAGAATGAGTTGTCATATGGAAAATATGGAAATGTTTCCATATTGGGAGTTGGATATTGAGAATCAATGTCTAGATTAGAAATTTTATGCAAAATGATGTTCAAAGGAATGTACTTTGAGTGAGATAAATCACATCTATGGATGTAACAACCCGAAATTTCATATCACTTCTTGTACCTCAACTTGTAATCCAATTCGATCAACCAAACGTCATTTTCAAATTCGTTTCCGATTTTTGCCAATTTATTAAGTCATTAGTTTATATCGACCTAAAATGACTTAATGGGTGTCTTAATACATTTATAAATCATTTTAACTCCCCACTTTAGTAATCGGAATAAGTATAGAATCGACCGTATCGAGTCACGACAATTTGGTCGGGTATGACCAAAAGCCTCACGTAACGTCGGTATCGGGTAAAATTTCGTCGTGTCCAATTCCCGAACACTATATAAAGTGTTTTAAGACTTCATTTGAAGCCTTTGGCTAATTTTTCACTAAACTCTCACAACCTCTCTCCTCAAGCTAGAATTAAGGTCCAAATCTCAAATTTAAGGCTTCAAATCTCTAAGGTACTTTCTTTAGATTGTATTGTAACCTTCTTAGCCTTCAAATTAGAGTTCAAAGCATGGATTAAGACCATATTCATGAGTTTACGGCCATGGAGCCTTCATGGGCTGTAAACTCATATAGCATGGGTTTTTAAGCCCCAAATCCCTTCTTAAGCAATTTTGGACTTTAGTTATGGCTTAATGGCTTCATGGACAAGACTTTTATCATCTGAAACATGGATTTTGAGCCATTTGAAGGAGTTTACGGCCAAGGCATAAGCTTGAGCCATAAACTCATGTAAATGGGGTTTTCATGAACTTAAACCCTTCCAAATCATAGTTGGGACTTAGATATGACATTAAGGCTTGCTAATCTAGACTTGGAACACTTTAAACATGATTTTTGGGTGATAAAAGTGAGTTTACGGCCAAGACATATTCTTGGGCCGTAAACTCCTCTTAAATGGTGATTTAGTGCCTTAAAACATGTCAAAATGCTTTCAAACTCAACCAATGGCTTTGTAGTAAAATCTAGATGCATCTAAAAATAGTTTAAGGGTTTGTATCACATCAAAAATGTCATTTATAGGAGTTTACGACCTAGGAACATACCCTTGGCCGTAAACTCATAAAACTTGCTTAAGGATGCATCAAATTCACTTATATGGCTTGTATAAAATTCTAGAATCACATGTGATTGTTTTTTTTTAAGCATCAAAAACTAACTTTTCATGAGTATTAGAGAGTTTACGGCCATAGAACATGCCTCTAGGCCGTAAACTCCCAAAAATAGGTTTAATGGTGTTCTAAATTCATTTCAAGGCTTGGAAAATTAACCAGAATCACATGTGATTGTCCTTTGTAGCTTAAATTAATCATTCTTGGCCATGGGTGAGTTTACGTCCGTAAACTCCAAGAGTATGGACGTAAACTCCCTTTTAAATGGTGTTAATTCATTCCAAGTGTTCCAAGGCATTTTTAGATATCCATTCTAGCAATCCCCATGTCCATTTAAGCCCTTAAACCTTCAAAATCACACCAACATGAGTTTACGGCCGTAAAATCATGTGTGGGTGTGTTTTGTGGTTGCAAACTCTTTAAAATGTTTACTCTTGGGGAGTAAACTCAAGTCCCAAGTCCTTAGTGCCATTACAAGTCCGAAGATGTCACCCGGGTCACTCCAAACGCTCGTTTTGAGGTGTTTAACCTCGTTGGAATGTAATGTTCCATATAATTAGTGAATGTATCCCTAATTGTATATATATGGACATTATTTCATTTTACATAGGGACATCACGAGTAATCAAACCCCAAACCAACGTCTAGTATCCAAAACCGACGCATTTCCGAGTCCGGTGAGTTCATACCCCTACCCTTTTTCACTGTTTTTCACTGTTTTCAGGGGGGGGGGGGAACACAAGCAAAGTACAAGGGTTTTCTTGTACTCAAAACTTATTTTCATGTGTGTAATTCACATTTCATATGCTTTTAATATTGATTACACAACTGATAACTAGAAGAATATACAGATCACTTAAACATTTATTTGTGAAATGGGTTTTATAAACTGTTGTGTTTTATATATTTCACAAATGGTTTCCACACTTTATCAGTTAAAAGCATGACATTATAACACATGAACAATATAATTCGTACACTGTCTTGTCCTCGGTAACATTCCACAGAGATACGCGAATGGAGGATTTTCCTATTATTACTAGTAAATTTGTTATTCCGTATGATTGGAGACACGTCCTCGGCGAACACTCCACAGAGATACGCGAGTGGAGGACTACACCCGTAACCAGAATCTCTGGAATTTAGAGAGCGTGACTTGAGTGTATAGATCTATACGGGGCTGAATACCCCACACCTGGCTGCTAGCTACAGCCGAACCGAAATGGTTCAAGGGTGACGAAAGTCATAAGGATAGTGGACTACTTATTGCCACAAGGCTGTGGACTACTTATTGCCACAGGTTCAGTCTTTAGTATGGTTATGGAACTCGCAATTAGGATAACAGAGATTTACTTATAGTAATAATGAATGATTTACTACATTTTACAGATAACCAGGTTTCAGTTTACATCTTTTACATCTTTTACATCTTTTACATCTTTTACATAAGGTAACTAACATTCAGGAAGGTATGGGACCTTCCTGGGGAAACTTTGTACATAACCAGGTTTAACAGAATACATCTTTCACATTGAAAACCAACTTACAGGAAAGCATGGGGCATTCCTGGGTAACATATACATAACCAGAAAAGTGTAACCAACTGTATAACATTACATCTTTTACAATAACTAACAATTTAGGAAAGTATAGGACTTTCCTGGGAATACACTGGTACATAAAAGGAATAGAGTAATGAAGTGGATAATCAAACTATACATTACTTTTATGATACAATAACCAACTTTTAAGAAAATATGGAATTTTCTTGGCGTGTGTTACATTTTCAGAAACAGAAAGGAAACATAAACTTTTTCATAAAACAAAACTACTTATGAACTCACCAGCGTTATGCTGATTTTTAAACTGCTTGTGTTCTCAGGTCAAAGATAGTACAGGTACCCGAAGATTTACTTGGTTCAGGATCGTGTGCGTGCAAGGCTCGTTCGTTTTGTTTATAACTATATTATGTATCACAACTGTATAAATCGTGTCTTTTGAAACAAATTGTAAAACTTTTAATATGTAATGTAATGTTTGTTTCACTTTACTTACTATGTACATTGGATTTGATACTCAACGTGGAGTCAACCCCGGAAATGTTTCCGCCTTCGGTTTTCGGGGTGTGACAATGGAATTGTCTTATAACAATCTCCGATAGAGGACTTTGTAATTTCATTGGCAATAGTCATTGTGACTTTAGTGCAGTGACATTACAAAAGGATCATTGCACAAAATGTTAGAATCTAACATATTCCATAAGTGGCAAGAATTTGATATTCTTTCACTTATGAAAATGGATTAGGAGTTGTGAAATGAGTATGATTAGAAATGTGTTCATTTGATCTATTTCACTAAGTAAGAACCGTAGGTAAACATTGTGTGCATGCTAAGAGCATGGGACAAGTGTTGTAATTCAAGTAAGAAGTTGATTACCCGAAAGAACAAATAATGAGTAATCGATATGGTGATAAATAAAAGGTGTTTTATTTATACTCAAAGGTTTGAGGCCATATGGGATTAGTATTATTCTTGTGTTTCACTTTGCATGTTTTGACTTCCTGAATAATTTAATTGGTTGAGAACAGTCAAATTATTCAAACGGGCCACAGTCGTTCATATGTTGGAAGTAGATATTAATGAAGACTGTCATGAATTGGTGTGTGGATTGTCTAAGGAGAATTAGACATAAGCAAATGTTTGATGCAACGTTCATGAGTGTTTATGAATATGATTTGAGCATTGGATTAAACCCACGCTCACTTGTATCATTTCATGGATTGTTATCATAAGTAATTAGTGAGACGATAACCTCTTATATTCTTGAAACCGAGATGTGTGAGTTGTATCTTGTGAGTCGGTTGCACATTGATAATATGTAAATGCACCAGTAACTTGGTGTTATAAAATATATTGTTGTGTGTAATTCGGTGAGCGAGTGCAAGCGAGCATTGAGTCAAAGTTTATCCGTTCCTTTTATTCAAAGTAGGATAAAAGCGATATCTGTCGGCCCCTCGATGATTTAGTGATGGCACCTAAGTGCTTGGCCAAGCCGGGACTAATTTGATGTGTTTAAATTGTAGTATGTTGTCAGTCGTCATAGAGCTGAAGTCGGGAAACAGCACATAGACAGAGAGAATGATTTAGATCCATGTCTCAGTCTATACGATATCTAGAATGGAGGAATATATGATCCCATATCTAAAGGACACACGTATCTGATAAGATCAGAGTTGATAGCAGCTTTAGAAAGCTACGATTGCAGATCGGGATCTGAAGTCATACGCAGAATAGTTATTAGACTTATCCAAGTGAGAGATTGTTGGATTAGTGTCTAAGTCCATAACTATTTTGGTATGTACTTGACCCGATGGTGCATGGTCCTTTTGGGTTGCCTTCACCAAAGCAACTTGATAGGATGAATTATGGAGAGAAAGGATTAATTATGATTTATTAATATACTATGAGAATAATATATTAAAGGAGAAATCATATTGTTTAATTAATATTAGTCAAGAATTAATAAGAATTAAGTTTGTGACTAAAAGACATTAATTGAACTAAGGGACTAGAACTGTCAATTGTATGATAGTTGAATATTGAGCTAATGGACTCCATATTAAAGGAGTGGATGAATTCTATGGGGAAACCCATTAGAAATCATCCAAGGCCTTTAAGGAAGGAGCCCATGGGTTGCTTAGGGCGTAAGCATCCAAATTATGGTCTCCTTGTTAGATAACCCTAATAGCCTCACTATTTAAAGAACCGTAAAGCCACAAAAACGTGGTGAACTAATTGGTTAGGGTTTCCACATGTTTTGGGCAGCCTCCTTCTCTTCTCCTCTTCATCCTCTTGCTCTTGGTGTTTGTGAACCATTAGAGGAGTGACATTTGTGACTCTAAGCTTTCTAAAGTCAATACAAGAAGGATTTGAGATTGTTATTGCTACATAACAATCAAGGTATGATCTAAACCCTAATTTATATGTTATATTGATTATCATATGCCAGATCTAGGGTTTATAGTCTTGGATAACTTGCATGTACAATAGAGAAACCTAGATCCAAGCTTTAGGGTTTGCATGAGCACATAGGATGTCTTTTGGCTAAAACCCATCACCACCGGATCGTCTAGTATCGCCCATGGTCATCATCTATACTCCACTAGATGACTGGATCACTCACAACATTGATGTCTCCCATCGTGTTATCACAAAACAACTATTTCATCTACCCATGTTTTACCCAACACATTTTGTAAATATAAAATACATATACAGTTTAAATCATTTAAAACACGTATAAAAATCTTTCACCCAGCGTAGACAGCAAGTATTCAGACAATATGCACACACATCACGTAATTTATATTAAAATACTTCATATCTATGTGTAAGATGAAAGGGACTATGCACTCACCTGAGAAGGTGGTGACTCGGTACTCGGACAGCGCTTCGTTTACTTTAAAATAATTTCCTTCGACGAAACTTAATATTATTACCACTAGATTTTAGTCTAATATTTACCGTGACTAATTATTAGTCTTATTATTATTATTATATAAGCGTTTAAACAATACTTTCCAACCACTATGTATAGACAGGGGCCATACATAAAACACCGGAGGGTAGGACCATTTTGGCATATAGCACTTCTGAAATCCAACAACCCTATGCGGCCCTTTAAACCAGATTCCCCATACCGCGAGTAGTTAAAAAGATATTATAACGACACTTATATAAGTCATAATAATAGCTCAAATATTTATTATAAATTTATAATAACAATACTAATTTTAAATATAAAATATATTTAAAATAGGCTAAGCATAACTTACTTACAAGGGGATTTTAGCTAGGAGTCGGGCTCTATAGGGCCAGAACTTCGTCGCTGAATCTTTCTAAGAAAGATTCGTGCAGCGCTTTAGCGCTCACCTTACTATACTAAAACTACATAAAGAGAAGTCAAATCACGAGGGACCGAAATGCTCGGGGGATAAGGAGAGAAAGACTCTTGAATCAAGAGAATGGTGCAAGAAACATAAGAGCCCAAACCTCTTATTTATAGTAATTGAATTTACAAAAACTACCCTCCATAATTACTTAATGACCTTATAGTTATATAAACAACTAAACACCCCTTTATAATACTGTTTTAAATAGATTTAACAATATTTGCACTAAAATAATGTCGAAAGAGCTCAACATTAGTCTTATAATGACCGCATCGTCGATACCTTTCTAATGATATATACATATGTATATATATGTGTACGTATATATGATTTATACTTTATTTTAATACGTAAATATGCTATTATAATTTGTAACTCGTTCATACGAACTCCGTTTTTGACTTCGACGGGTCATAACTTCTTCGTTATAACTCGGATTTCGGTGTTCTTTATTTGTACGGAAACGTAGTGACATATATGTTGGAATAGTGTCTAAGGTTGCAACTATATTTGGCAAGTATTTAACCCGGTTGTACATGGTTCTTTTGGGTTGCCTTCACCATAGCAACTTGACAGGATGATTTATAATGAGAGAATAAATATTATTAATATATTATAAGAATAATATAAGGAATAATAATATTGTTATTTGATTAATATAAGTCATAAATTAATTAGGAATTAATTTGGAGACTTAAAGTGATTAATTGAATAAAGGGGCATAAACTGTCAATTGTATGATAGTTGTACTTTGGGCTATAATCCCTTATGGATAAGGGGTGGACGGTTTTGGGGTTTAGAAGGACCTAGAATTCGTCCAAGGCTTATCATTAGGGAGATTGGATTGCTTAGGGCCTAAGTTATCCAATTAGGGTTTAAGGGTGAAACCCTAGGAGCCTCACTAGTATAAATAGACCCATGGGGTCAAGGAAATGGACACTTTTGCTTTTGAAGAAACCCTGGCCGACTTCCTCCCCTCTCCTCTCTCTCTTTCTAATCATCCTCTTGCTAAGTTGGTGTTTGTAAGCCATTAGAGGAGTGACAATTGTGACTCTAAGCTCCAAGGACAAGAAGATTCAAACAAGATACTTAAGGTAATTCATTAGATCTATTTTCTTATGTTTATTATACTAGATCTATTGATCAAAGTCTTGGATACAATGCATGTTCAATTAGAGAAACCTGGATCCAAGCATTAGGGTTTGTATGTGCACATAGGAATGTTCTTATGGCTCAAACCCATTAGTGGTATCAGAGCCTTGATTGGTTTCTATTGAATTGATGCATTGGTTTCTTGTTTATTGATTGCAAAATTCGATTTTTGTCATTCTTCCTGATGAACTCGGCGAGTTCCATAGTGGACTTGGCAAGTAGGCCTGAACTCGGCGAGTCCATTATGGTACTCGGCAAGTTCGAGCGTCAGAAGGAGGTAGTTTCGGGATTTCTTGTTGTTTATCTTATGGAAACTTGCCTTTATCTTAATGGGTCAATATAAATCCGATTTTAACATATATTTGAGTATATTCTTGACCTAATTAAAGATATTTATCAATTAATTGAATAATAATTTCCTTATATGATAATTGATTGATTATTTTAATTAAATTGATAAATTGTTTTGCAAGAAACATTTAAATAAATCAAATAAAGATAATTATGAGATTAAATGGTTAATTTGAATTATTTGTTATTTGATCCCTTATGTCTTGAAAAGTTTAAAACTTGTCCTCAAGTTTTGAAATTTATGTTTTGTGATTAAAAGTTTAATTTAGACAATTTAAATTTCAAACCCTAGAATTTTACAAGTTTAAAATTCAACCCTATACTCTATATGATCACTAGAGAGAACCAAGCATCCATATTCTCTAAAGTCTTCCAAGGTGTTTTGGTGATTTGTGATTCCATTTTAGGCTTCCACACTATTGGGGCTAAGCTCTTAAAGCTTGAAGACATCAAGGTACACCAAAAGGTGTGTCATCTAAACTAGTCTTTGTAGTATAGTTACCTCATAGTATGCTAGTTAGGATTAAAGCCTTGGAAAGTTCTTATTTACATGTATAATAGAGAAAACATAGATCCAAGGTTTATAGGGTTGCATGTACACCATAGGAGTGTTAGAATGCTCAAAACCCAACAGTTTGTTGATACGAAGCATCCGAATAGAGTGTGTAAGCTTGAGAAGTCCATTTATGGACTTAAGCAAGCGTCTCGCAGATGGAATCTTTGCTTCGATGAGAAAGTCAAAGAGTTTGGATTTGTACGAAGCGAAGATGAATCATGTGTATATGTCAAAGCCAGTGGGAGTATAGTTAACTTCCTCGTTCTGTATGTCAATGACATACTAC
This sequence comes from Lactuca serriola, assembly GCF_051521515.1. NCBI lineage: Eukaryota > Viridiplantae > Streptophyta > Magnoliopsida > Asterales > Asteraceae > Lactuca > Lactuca serriola. The sequence goes on along the minus strand of NC_136408.1, from coordinate 48,816,514 downwards.
TCATAGGAAACGACGTTCCAACACTGCAAGAGTTTAAGTCCTGGCTCAGGAAGTGCTTTGCTATGAAGGACCTCGGAGAGGCTTCCTATATTTTGGGAATAAGGATAGTGAGAGAACGAAGTAAGAGACTAATAGGACTTAGTCAGAACACTTACTTAGATAAAGTACTAAAATGTTTTAGTATGGAAAATTCGAAGAAGGGAGAATTACCGATACAAAGTGATGCCAAGTTGAGTAAGACTCAAAGTCCGAGTACCGAAGCTGAAATAGCATAAATGAGCCGAGTTCCATACGCTTCCGCAGTTGGCTCAATCATGTATGTTATGATTTATACTCGCCCTGATATAGCCTTTGCTTTGAGCATGGTTAGTAGATATCAAGGGAACCCTGGCAGAGCCCATGGGATTGCAGTCAAGAATATCCTTAAGTACCTTCGGAGGACCAAGGAATGGTTTTTAGTCCTCGGAGGGAGTGATGACTTGAAGGTACGAGGGTATAGTGACGCCAGTTTTCAGACCGACAGGGACAACTACCGTTCGCAGTCGGGCTGGGTCTTTACCCTGAATGGAGGAGCAGTAACTTGGAAAAGTTCCAAGCAGGAAACCGTAGCTGATTCAACGTGCGAATCAGAGTACATTGCAGCGAGCGAAGCGTTGAAGGAGGCAATATGGTTGAAGAACTTCATTGGTGATCTTGGAGTTGTGCCTGCCATAAAGGAGCCTATGGAAATTTTATGTGATAATGAAGGGGCGGTTGCCTTGACCAAGGAACCAAGGGATCATGGTAGATCTCGTCATGTCGACAGAAAGTATCACTTTATCAGACATCGAGTAGAAGAAGGACAACTCGTGGTTAAGAGGATATCATCAGAAAATAACCCAACATATCCGCTTACGAAGGGACTGGGCAGGGTTAAGCACTTACAGCATGCTAGGAGTATTGAGTTTATTAAGAATAATCGAATTATTCAAACAGTCCACAATCGTTCATATGTTGGAAGTAGGTATGAATGAAGATTGTCATGAATTAGTGTGTAGATTGTCTAAATGGTGTTAGACATAGCAAAAGTTTGTTGCAACGTTCATGAGTGCTTATGAACTACTTTTGAGCATTGGAACAAACCCGCGCTTGCTGGAATCACCTTATGGAATGTGACGAAAAGGTTGATCGCAAGACGATAATTGTTGGAATAGTGTCTAAGGATGCAACTATATTAGGCAAGTATTTGACCCGATTGTGCATGGTCCTTTTGGGTTGCCTTCACCATAGAAACTTGATAGGATGATTTATTATGAGAGAATAAATATTATTAATATATTATGAGAATAATATAAGGAATAATAATATTGTTATTTTATTAATATAAGTCATAAATTAATTAGTATTAATTTGGTGACTTAAAGAGATTAATTAAATAAGAGGGTATAAACTGTCAATTGTTTGATAGTTACACTTTAGACTGTAAATCCTTAAGGGATAAGGATTGGACGGATTCTAGAGCTTGGGATAGCTCAAAATCGTCCAAGGCTTATCTAAGGAAAGGATTTGGATTGCTTTAAGGAAAGATTATCCAACTAGGGTTTAAAGGTGAAACCCTAAGGAGTCTACAAGTATAAATAGAGCCCTTGAGCAAGGGAAATCGGCATCTCATCTAAAGTAGAGTACCCCTGGCCGATTTCCTCCTAACCTCTCTCTCAAATCATCCTCCTTGCTAGTTGGTGTTTGTAAGCCATTAGAGGAGTGACAATTGTGACTCTAGAGCTCCAAGACAACAAGATCAAACAAGAGATTCAAAGGTAAACTTCTAGATCTGGTTTTGTATTGTTGTTATACCTAATTAGTTGTTAGAAGTCTTGGATTCAAAGTATGTTTAATTAGAAAGCCTAGATCCAAGCATTAGGGTTTTGCATGCGCACATAGGAAAGTTCTTATGGGTAAAACCATCAATAATATCATATGGTCTTAAAACCTAGATATTGTTGGATTAGTGTCTAAGTCCATAACTATTTTGGTATGTACTTGACCCGATTATGAGCATGGTCCTTTTGGGTTGCCTTCACCATAGCAATATGTAGGATGATTTAAGGAGAGAAAGGTTTAAATATGATTTATTGATATATTATGAGAATAATATATTAAAGGAGAAATCATATTGTTTAATTAATATTAGTCAAGAATTAATTGTTAATTAATTTTGTGGCTAAAAGAGATTAATTAAACTTAGGGGACTGGACTACAATTATTGGATAATTGAGTTATTGGGCTAAGGAATGCTAAAGGATCAAGGGGTGAACGAAATTATGATGGAAGCCCATCATATTTTCGTCCATGGCCTTATCCAGAAGGTTCCATGGGCTGCTTAGAGTTTAAGCTGTCCATTAGGGTTTTTACTGAAACCCTAGCAGCCCACACAAGTATATAAAGGACCCCTTAGGCTCCAAAAACGTGGACAACTGATTCTCTAGGGTTTCCAGCCGTTTTTGGTGCCTCCCCTCTCTTCTCCTCTTCATCCAAGTTGCATAAGGTGTTTGTGACTCCATTAGAGGTGCAGCACTTGAGGCACTAAGCTTTCTAAGGCCAATCCAAGCAAGGAATTGATTGTTATTGCTATATAACAATCAAAGGTAATTCTATAAACCCTAATTCAGTTTGTAATTTGTTAGATCTGAGTTTGTTAGTCTTGGATTCAAAGCATGTACAATAGAGAAACCTAGATCCAAGCATTAGGGTTTGTATGAGCACATAGGACTGTTCTTATGCATAAAACCCATCAGTGGTATCAGAGCCTTGATTGGTTTCAGTTGTATGTGATGCTTAACTGTTTTATTTACTAAAAAATCGATTTTTGGCCTCTGCCCGACCTGACTCGGCGAGTCAGTGGATGAACTCGGCGAGTTTGTCCCTGACTCGGCGAGTCCAGGGGTCAGATAGAGGGATTTCCGGGTTTTTGCTGCTGTTTTGACTTGGATTTGATGCCTAATTCGTTTTTTGAAGTTAAAATCCGATTTTTATCTTAAATTAGTGATTATCCTTGCCAAAACAATAGATAATTTCAAATCTTTTAAATAATAGTTTGTTTATATGATAAATATGGATTATTTCAAATTATTTGGTAATTATCTAATGACTAAAATAAGATTAGGTCAAATATAGATAATTGTGAAATTAATTGTTTAATTTGAATTATTTGTTATTTGATCCCTTATGTTTTGAAATGTTTCAAAACTTGCCCTCAAGTTTTGGAATTTAAAAGTTGATCAGAAGTTTAATTTTGAAATGTTAAATTCTAAAAACCTAGTATTTTGAAAAGTTCAAATCACACCCTTATGGTTTTGTTAATTAATTAAAGTGTATAATTAAAAGTGATTTCATAAACCCATAAAGTTTTGGTTTATATTTAATTAAATTAAAAGCATAATTTTACTAAATTAAACCACCTAGTGTTTTAAAAGTGTAAAATACACCCTATATTATATATAACATTAAAAGTCTAATATTATATATATGTATGAGTAAACAGTCAGTCTTACCGTTAGTAGGCCTCATTCACGAAGCTGGTCTATAAGGGGTGTCTAAGGAAATTGCCTATAAAATGGCGATTAAATGGGTATCCACTCTTACCCACCGCACTCTTGACTAGTGGAGGGTCGTTAGCCGAACGGGTAGGATAGGACAGAAACCTTCCATTATAAGTATAATGAAGTACAAAGTAACTAAATGCTTTTGCAAATTCCCAAATCATAGTTACTTTAGGCAAAATGTGAAATTGTATGCTAACCCATGGAATTACACTTCGTACCCTTGTCAAACGTTAGTGGAGTGTGTGTGGTTAACCGGCACACTAATTTGGGGATGACATTGGTGGCGAAGGGTGACTCGATGTTTGTCATAGATCAATGGAGCGTGTGTGGCTAACCAGCACATTGATTAGGTGATTGTAGCATTGGGTGCACCACGTGATTCATATGGTTATTCAGACCTTGTTTGTGATCCTCGGCATCCCAGTCACAAATAGTAGGGCATAATCGAGATTAAACATGCCATTGAAAAGTTCAATGAATCTCAAAAGATCTAGGAGTTTCAATTCATTTAAATCTTAAACTTCCTTTTTCGTTTTTCATGGTGGAAATTGGTAAATCGTCATTTACCTACCTTCAAATATTCTGCAACTAGATTACGGCATCCCTCTTCTAGGTTGTAGAATATTGTGTTGGATCCTAGCCTTAATAACTCATTTGGGTGTTTTATTAAGGACTCAATCAACTTAACTTGTATTCTCTCCCTGGAAATGTCAAGAGTTTACAAAATAGGGAGAGTTTCTCATCGCCCAAGTTTCAATTGGACAGAAACTTGGAATCATGCAATGTGTATTGTATGATGAATGAAAAACTTTCACATTTGGGAAACTTAGACTAATTCTTTGACAAAGTGTCAATTGAAGGACTAGGAGATCGAGTACACTAGGTCGTACATTGATCAAATCTACCACAAGAGTGACAAAGATATTCGTCATGATTTACTAAAGTTTAGTAAATATGGTTATACTTATAAGATTGAGTATAATTCTGAGTTAACTGAAATAGTTTCAATCAATAGCAGAACGAATAAGAAGAATCAAGAAGGCAGAAAGATAAAAGTTTCTCCATTCTAAAAAGAAGGGAGAGTACCTTTTATTGTGTTTTATGATGAAATCTTAATGATTAAGAACCATATCTCAATTGATCCTCTAAGTGAGTCTTAGTGCAATTGCATGTCTAAGAAGAGGAATCGAGAATTGTAGAAATGATTAAATCAAAGAATCAATCATACTTCGTTCCAATATCAAGTCTTAAAGTCAAGATTATGACATTGAGTGAAAAGTCTTAAGTAGGTTTATAACACTCATCAACTGTGGAATTTGGGAAAAGTTTTCTTATTCTTGCACATTTGAAATTGGTAAGTTGTGCTGTCTTGGATAAGACAAAGACCAACTAGGACCAATATTTGTTTTGTCAAGAAATGTTTCTTGACAAGAGAATCTTATATGTCAAAGAGTCAGTGGGAGTCTTAATGGTCTTGAAAAGTTTCAAGAACAAATAAAGAATAAACCTCATCGATCATCACTAGCACACGACTTGAGGTTTACAACCTGTCGTACTGACATTATTTTGTTTCTGTGCCATTCCAATTGAGTTAATTGTGTATATGAGTTCTATGAGTTCTCATTTGAATGCATACTAGAGCCTTAGTCGATGGAAAGTACATTGATATGTAAGGACAAGTTACTAAACTACTTGTAAGACATGGTGGGCACTCGTGTTACCATAGGGCAAGAAATCAAGATTAAGAAAGTTCGGTCCATATAAGTTTGGATTTGTCGCAAACCTTGGTTTTGGCAAATTCACATGGATAGGAACTCATACACCATAAAATCTAAGTGTCATAAGATTCCCTCCTTCATGAAAATGACTGTGAGGAAATACTTTCACTAATAGAGGTTTTAAGAAGATAGCAATTGTGAAAAAAATTGTATTCTCACATTCGATTATGGTTACGACATCCCTTTCCATAGTTCGAATTGTGAGATTTGGCAATTAGTTTGAACATTTGGAACTTAGTAACATAAATTCTAAATTGCTTAAACACACATATGATCTATCAAGGTGAAGGTGTATAAGTTTTAAGAAGCTTAGATAAAGGCTTATCGAAGCATCTGGTATTAGAAATATGAATTTCAGAAATTCAATAGGCATTGTTTTCTGGAAGTTCATTTGTTTTCTAAATACATGTCAAAGCTAGTGGGATCATAAGTGTTATGCTTATATGATAATAATCATCATGATAGTGGGAGCATAAGTGTTATGATTGCATGATTATTATGGAAAGTATTGCAAGTTAGCAATATTAATTATAGAAAAACAAAGATTCAAATCTTCAAAGTTGCATGGGTTGAAAAGTTGTTTTGCTATAATTAAGGGAGAGAATATTATACTTCGTTTCAAAATCTAATGCTTAGATTAAGAAATTTTAATAGTTTCAGTCAAAGGATACATTGTGAGTTCTTAAAATTCGATTATGATTACGACATCCCTCTTCATAGTTTGAATTATGAGAACATGACACATAAAATATTATGGCAAAAGATTGGTAAAGTATCATATCTTTATGTGAGACATTATGCGTCGTGTCCCATACACTTCGGGTATAGGATCGATTGCAAATGCTATAATAATGTACCATTCTAAAATTTTCCAAATGTTTAGCGCATTAAGAGGGAAAAAGGACTAGAATTGGTTTTGACTAAAATAATTGAACAACTATCAAAGGATGATCCAAAGTTCGCTGAGGATTGGTCGCTTGTAAGTAGTTGGAAGTATAGTATTGGATGGACCATATCGACATTATTATGAATAGATAAGATTCTATTAAAAATGAGTTGTCATATGGAAAATGTGGAAATGTTTCCATATTGGGAGTTGCATATTAAGAATCTATGTCTGGATTAGAAACTTTTATGCAAGAAGGATGTTCAAAGAAATGTACTTTGAATATGAGACTTCATGTCTATGGAATTGTCTTGTAACAATTTCTAAGAAAGTACTTTGTAATTTCATTAGCTAAGTCTTCATGATTTTTGTGCTATGACTTTACGAAAGGATCGTTGCGTAAAATGTTAGAATCTAGCATATTCTCGTAGTAACAAAGAACCTTGTGTTCTTACACTAATGATAAGGTTTGGGAATTGTGAAATGAGCATCATTAAAAAGGTTTTTCAATTGATCTATTTCACAAAGTAAGGACCATAGGAAACAGAGTGTGCATGCTTTATGCATGGGACAACTATTGTTGTAATTTAAGTAATAAGTTGATTTTATGAAACAGTAAACAATAATAATGAGTAATCAATATGGTGGTTAAATAGAAGTGTTTTATTTACTCTCACAAGTTTGAGGCCATATAGGATTAAGTATTATTGTTATGTTTCAATTTGCATGTTTTGACTTCCAGAATAACTAGGTTGTTCAAACATCCACAGTCGGTCATACGTTGGGAGTAGATATGAATAAAGACTGTCATGAATCTGTCTGTAGATTGTCCGAAGTGTTTAGACATAGCACGAGTTTGCTGCAGAGTTCATGAGTGCTTTGATAAGATTAAAGTATTGGATTAAACCCACGCTCACTTGGATCACTTCATGGTTTTATCATGAGTGATTAGTGAGACGATAATATTGTATATTCTTGAAACCGAGACATGTGAGTTGTTATTTGTTGGTCGGTTGCACATTGATAATAAGTAAACGCACAAGTAACTTGGTGTTATAAAACTTATTGCTGTGTGTAATTCGATTAGTAAATGCAAGCGAGCATATGAGTCGAAGTTTATCCATTCCTTTTACCCAAATTAGGATAAAAGCGATATATGTGGGCCTCTCGATGATTTAATGATGACACCTAAGCGCTTGGCCAAGCCGGGACTAAGTTGATGTGTTCAATTGTAGTCTGTTGTCAGTCGTCATAAATCGGAAGTCGGGAAAAGGTATAGAGAGAATGATTAAAATTCATGTCTTTTGTCTATACGATATCTTGAGAATGGAGGAATATATAATCCCTTATCTAGAGGACACGCTATTTGATAAGATCAGAGTTGACAGCGGCTTTTGAAAGCTACGATTGCTGATCAGGTTCTGAAGTCATACTGAAAATAGTTATTAGACTTATCCAAGTGGGAGACTGTTGGATTAGTGTCTAAGTCCATAACTATTTTGGTATGTACTTGACCCGATTATGAGCATGGTCCTTTTGGGTTGCCTTCACCATAGCAATATGTAGGATGATTTAAGGAGAGAAAGGTTTAAATATGATTTATTGATATATTATGAGAATAATATATTAAAGGAGAAATCATATTGTTTAATTAATATTAGTCAAGAATTAATTGTTAATTAATTTTGTGGCTAAAAGAGATTAATTAAACTTAGGGGACTGGACTGCAATTATTGGATAATTGAGTTATTGGGCTAAGGAATGCTAAAGGATCAAGGGGTGAACGAAATTATGATGGAAGCCCATCATATTTTCGTCCATGGCCTTATCCAGAAGGTTCCATGGGCTGCTTAGAGTTTAAGCTGTCCATTAGGGTTTTTACTGAAACCCTAGCAGCCCACACAAGTATATAAAGGACCCCTTAGGCTCCAAAAACGTGGACAACTGATTCTCTAGGGTTTCCAGCCGTTTTTGGTGCCTCCCCTCTCTTCTCCTCTTCATCCAAGTTGCATAAGGTGTTTGTGACTCCATTAGAGGTGCAGCACTTGAGGCACTAAGCTTTCTAAGGCCAATCCAAGCAAGGAATTGATTGTTATTGCTATATAACAATCAAAGGTAATTCTATAAACCCTAATTCAGTTTGTAATTTGTTAGATCTGAGTTTGTTAGTCTTGGGTTCAAAGCATGTACAATAGAGAAACCTAGATCCAAGCATTAGGGTTTGTATGAGCACATAGGACTGTTCTTATGCATAAAACCCATCAGATATATGGTTTGTTATTTTTTAATTGGTTGTACATTGATGATGCGAAACCGCATCAGTAACTTGATGTTATAAAACACATTGTTGTGTATAGTTGATTAATGAATAATTAAATGCATATAAGCCGAAGTTTATCTGTTACTTTTATCCTAAGAGGGTAAAAGCGATATCTCGGCCGCTCGATGATTTGATTCGACTTATGTGCCGGGCCCGGTCAGAACTAAATTGATGTGTTCGATTAAGTTCTATGTCGAATAAATCTGAGATCGAGAAACCAACTGCTGGACAATTAATTCCATAAGAATTGTCTGCATGATATCTAAACAGAGGACTGTACGATCCCTTATCTAAAGGACGGATAGATAAGATCAGAGTTTGACAGCGTTTTAGAGAGCTACGATTGCTAATTGGATTATACTTGTGTACATAGTTACTAGACTTATCCAAGTGGGAGACTGTTGGAATAATGTCTAAGGCTGCAACTATATTTGGCAAGTATTTGACCCGGTTGTGCATGGTCCTTTTGGGTTGCCTTCACCATAGCAACTTGACAGGATGATTTATAATGAGAGAATAAATATTATTAATATATTATGAGAATAATTTAAGGAATAATAATATTGTTATTTGATTAATATAAGTCATAAATTAATTAGGAATTAATTTGGTGACTTAGAGTGATTAATTGAATAAAGGGTCATAAACTGTCAATTGTATGATAGTTGTACTTTGGGCTATAATCCCTTATGGATAAGGGGTGGACGGTTTTAGGGTTTAGAAGGACCTAGAATTCGTCCAAGGCTTATCATTAGGGAGATTGTATTGCTTAGGGCGTAAGTTATCCAATTAGGGTTTAAGGGTGAAACCTTAGGAGCCTCACTAGTATAAATAGACCCATGGGGTCAAGGAAATCGGTACTCTTGTTGTTGAAGAAACCCTGGCCGACTTCCTCCCCTCTCCTTTCTCTCTCTCTCTAATCATCCTCTTGCTAAGTTGGTGTTTGTAAGCCATTAGAGGAGTGACAATTGTGACTCTAAGCTCCAAGGACAAGAAGATTCAAGCAAGATACTTAAGGTAATTCATTAGATCTGTTTTCTTATGTTATTATAGTAGATCTATTGATCAAAGGCTTGGATACAATGCATGTTCAATTAGAGAAACCTAGATCCAAGCATTAGGGTTTGTATGTGCACATAGGAATGTTCTTATGGCTCAAACCCATCAGTGGTGTCAGAGCCTTGATTGGTTTCTATTGAATTGATGCATTGGTTGCTTGTTTGTTGATTGCAAAATTCAATTTTTGTCATTCTGCCTGATGAACTCGGCGAGTTCCATAGTGGACTCGGCAAGTAGGCCTCAACTCGGCGAGTCCATTATGGTACTCGGCGAGTTCGAGCGTCAGAAGGAGATAGTTTCGGGATTTCTTGCTGTTTATCTTATGGAAACTTGCCTTTATCTTAATGGGTCAATATAAATCCGATTTTAACATATATTTGAGTATATTCTTGACCTAATTAAAGATATTTATCAATTAATTGAATAATAATTTCCTTATATGATAATTGGTTGATTATTTTAATTAAATTGATAAATTGTTTTGCAAGAAACATTTAAATAAATCAAATAAAGATAATTATGAGATTAAATGGTTAATTTCAATTATTTGTTATTTGATCCCTTATGTCTTGAAAAGTTTAAAACTTGTCCTCAAGTTTTGAAATTTATGTTTTGTGATTAAAAGTTTAATTTAGACGATTTAAATTTCAAACCCTAGAATTTTACAAGTTTAAAATTCAAACCTATACTCTATATGATTACAAGATTAATATATATATTGTTGGGTCGCGTTTTGTATAATATGTTGCGTCTATTGGGCTCGTTAGCTAGTCCATTTTTGTATCTCCGGTATGGGCCTGTCCATCCGTGATTTTTGTAGGGTTGAATATAAATATAGGTGCCTGCATGCATCTTAGTTTAACGATAGAATAGAACGATCAGAGCATTATTCAGAAGTTTATTATTATCGTTCTTGTAACCCTAAATCCTCTACAGCGGAAGTTCTTAGTCGAGCTCTGCTGAGGATTGTTTGATCTAATCATTCGACATATTTTGATCCACTCTTGTCTTATTTATTGTTTTGTGTTCATCGCAATACCTGTTACAAAGATCTAATCGATCTTCACGTTTGTTATTATAACCTATCAATTGGTATCAGAGCAGGAGGCTGTGTAATTCATACACATCTTTTCTGTGAAAAAGGTTGCGATTAGGGTTATTTCGCATTAACTAATATTTATTGAGCCGTCATCCCATAATTGACGTAACTCAGCATTTATTCGTTTTGCCCTAATTTAATATATTACAAGTCTGATCTTTTAAACAAGTTATTCGATCTAGCATGGACGAGTCACAATCAAATCCCATTAACATCTCAAACAACATTGGATCAACGACGAAGATTCCCATCCTTTACACCCAGGATTACGAAGTCTGGGCACATCACTTTGAAGATTATGTCATTGGATCTGAGGACAACGGATATCTTATTTGGGAAGAAATCGTGTCTGGACCATTCGCTCATTCAGCGACATCAAGAATCATTAAAACTTAGAAAGAGTATAATGATCTGTTGAAAGATGTAAAAGATATTGCCCAAGACGAAAAAGATAAATTTCAGTGCAATATTAAAGCATTGAGACTAATCAGATTCGCTCTTCAATCTGATACTTTCAGGCTAGTGAGTTCGTGTAACACTGCTAAAGAAATATGGGATAGGCTGCGAGAGTTATATTCCACAGACGAAGATCTTGAGCATTCCATTCAAACCTTACTTTTGTTCGAGTTTGGTGAATTCAAGCAGAGTCCTGAAGAAACTGTAACTCAGACGTTCGATCGCTTCAATCATCTTCTTAGTAAGATGATTAAACATGATATTGAAAGGAAGTCGATTGAACAAAAGGTTACGTTTTTAAACGGTCTTAGATCTGAGTGGAGAGCGGTTGTGTCCACTGTTAAAGCACATGAGCAATTCAAATCTTACTCATTGGCAAAGCTGGTAGGGATTTGGAAATCCCAAGAAAAGATTGTCTTGCAAGAGAAAAATGTAGTTTCAAGCTTGGGATCATTGGCCCTTCTGTCCAAAAGCAAAGGTGTGATGGAAGATGAAGACCTTAACTTAGAGGACTATGACCTTACCTCTGAAGACTATGCAATGATGGTGTCAAACCCGAAGAGGTTTATCAAGAAAAGGTTTCCTACCAATAAGAACCGAAATTGGCAGGGAAGTTATAGTTCTGAAAAGGTCAGGGAAGAACCGAAGGCAGAAGAACCAAAGAAGGAACCAAAAGCTGAAGGAGATTCGGGTGTGAACTGCTACTATTATGGAGGAAAGAACCACTATGCCAAAGATTGTGTCCTCAAGAAAATGGCAGAAAAGGATGAGGAGAAAGATGAAGAAGCTTTGTTAATGAAAAAGTTGGAAGAGATCAAGAAAAAGAAAGCTGTCACTAACCCTTCAATGAATGTTTTAATTGTGCAGGGTTCGGTAGCAGATGATGAGTTCGGTGGCGTGGAGGTCTGGTCAACCGACTCTGAGGATGATGAAGTAAGGAAGCCATCTCATGGAAAGGCTTATGTTGCGAAAGATGAAGGAAACGGTGGAAAGTGCTTGATGGTGTCGGATGTATCTCAAATGAGGGGATACAACACAGACGGTGGGAATGAAGACACAAAGGAGCGAGAGGACTTATGCTTCACAGCAAAACCTCTCAGCGTGCAGTTTAACGAGCTTGATTAATTAATCAAGAAGGTACAATCCATTTTTGTTTCATTCAAAGTCCCACAAAGTTCATATGAAAAAGAATTAAAAAAATGTAAATTCAAGAATCTCTCATCTAGACAGCAGTTTAACTCAAACACGGGTCACCAATTCTAACCTAACTGACCAATTAAGCAGGGTGTCTTCAAAGAGTGAGGAACGGAGGATGTGGATAGAGCTGAAGGAGTCGGAGTTGATCAAATCCAAAGACGAAAACTTTTACTTACAAAGAGAAAATCTAAAACTTTTGAAACAAAGAAATGTGTCTTGTTTGATTGCTAAGCGTCTTTATTCTAACATCACTCAACTTCATCTTAACTGTGAGATTGGACAGAAAATTCATCGCATGATTTTGCCCTTTCTTGAGTTTAAGGAAGATGAAATTGACACAGAAGCATATAATTACGAAAGTGTAGTTTCGTCTGAGGATGTAAATCCGACGTATATGTATGGTCTAGACAAAATCGAATCTTTCATAAAGTCCAAGGACCATAAGGACATGCTGAAAAATCTTTTGGATGAAAATGACACACTGAAACTAAGGACCGAAACCATACAAAATTTTGACTCATTGAATGCCAACTTGAGCTCAGAAAATAAAATTGATGTTGGAAATGCATCTGAGCTTAATGAGGATGATGATATGAGTGAAATTTATGTAGAGGATGTAATTGACTATTTTGAGTTTGTCAAAAGCGAACCCGAAAACCACAGAAATCTTATGTCAGAAAATTCTGTGGAGTTTGCTCGTTTGTCCCACCAAAAGTCCCTGATCCTTGAAGAAAAAGCTGTTGTATACCAAAAGGTAAGGACGACTCCAAATCAGGTATATAAGGTCACAGGAGTAACCGAGCATCAGACAGCCGAACTCACAGCCATTGTAAATGAAGATAATGCTGATGGCTGTGATGAGTTCTTCTGGTCTGTCCCCATCGACAATGCCGATGAAACCGTTGGTCTGTCGGAACGGACATCCTGGAAAACCAAAGGCAGATATGTGTCAGAGCCTTTGAACAAGCCTGATAACTTCGACGTGCCAAGTACTAGTGGTACAAAAGACGTTCCTGAAGAGAAAGGAGTTCCTGCAGAAAAATTCACTCCTTCAAGCGAAACATCATCAGTTCAGAGTGAACCGACAGACAAGAAGCAAAAGCAAAAAGCCAACATCCATCGACAACCGAAGCAAGTGAAAAATCAAAAACAGGAAAGGAATCAGAGATACAAGAAGAATCTCTCTGAATGAAAACAGTTTTGGCAATCTCAAAATGCCCATTTCTCTTATCATGACAGAAATTGAAAGTCGGAGAAAAGTACTGTTAGATCGCAAGAAAGTAATAACAACCGAAAGGATACGTTCGGTTCAGAAAACACAAGCTACCGAAAGCATAAGTTCGGTTCTGAGAGCAAAAGCAACCAAGGTTCAAGGTTAGGTCCCACTAATGATCAAAAACAAAAGGGTCACTTACAACCTCAAGTCACGAAAACATCTCAGTCTAAATTCTCTCGTTCTACTTCTTCTAACTCTTCTAATTCCTCTAAACCACATTCTAAATTCAATTCTATTCGCACTCAAAAACCTAAATCTTCAACAGATCTGAAAGGAAAATCGAAGGTTTCTTCAGTCGAAACAAATCATAATCATCCCAAAGTCCAAATACCTAAACCAGAATCCAAACCAAAAGCAACAAATCCCAATAAAATTAAGGTTTTCACCATTAAAAAGAAAGATGAAACAACGTTAATAAAAAGAACATATCTTGTTGACATCACTCTTACTATTCCTGTTCCTGTGAAAGGCTCACGTGGACCCAAGAAACTTTGGGTTCCTAAATCTGCTTAATTCTTGCAGGTTATCAGTGACGAGCAGTTTGACGAAGAATGGTATATTGACAGTGGCTGCTCGCGTCACATGACAGGAAGGAAGGAAGAGATGAGGGAATTTCGGTCTCTTTCAAACGGTGGAAATGTCAAGTTCGGGAACAACTCATTCGGCACAATAAAAGGCTATGGAATGATAACAAATGGTGATTTTACGATTAGGAAGGTCGCATACGTTGAAGGACTACAACACAACCTCATCAGTGTATCTCAGCTTGTTGGAGGTACCGGTCTCAAGGTCTCATTCGATGATGAGGGTTCGGAAATAATTGAAAAGAAAACGAAAAGAGTAATTCTCAAATCGGAGCGCAAAGGCGAAATGTTTCCTCTGAACCTCAAACCCATCAAAGGGAATCCAGCTATCTGCCTGTTATCCAAAGCACAATCTGACAAAAGCTGGCTGTGGCACCGAAGGCTCTCTCATCTCAACTTTAAGGATATCAACAAACTTGTCACTGGAGGTCATGTTCGAGGTCTTCCATTGCTCAAGTACAATCGAGAACATTTATGTGCTGCATGTGAAATGGGGAAGCAGAGTCGTCAATGTCACCCATCAATTGTAAACACTAAAGTTGTTGAATCGCTAGAGTTAATTCACGTTGATTTGTGTGGTCCATCATCTATCGAAAGCATTGGCGGTAGCAAGTATATTCTTGTCATTGTTGATGACTTTTCGCGTTTTACATGGGTGTTCTTTCTGAAGCACAAATCTGAAGCGACTCTCAAGCTAAAGATGTTTATCATGCAGGTTGAAGTACAGCTGAAGAAAGTCGTTCGCAACATCAGGAGCGACAATGGTCTGCAGTTTAAAAATAAAGAATTCGAAGAACTCTTGGCCGAAAAAGGAACCAGTCACAACTTCTCAGCTCCCTACACCCCTCAACAAAATGGGATTCTCGAAAGACGAAACCGATCTTTGTGTGAGGCGGCTCGAACCATGCTAAGTTTTGCTTCTTTACCTTTATATTTTTGGACTGATGCTATTGCTGCAACATGTTTTACGCAGAACAAGTCATATATCAATAAGCGATTCACTCTCACTCCTTATGAGATCATCAACAACAGGAAGCCAAATGTCAAATTTTTCCATGTATTCAGCTCACGATGTTTCATCTTCAATTCTAGAGAACATCGTAACAAGTTCGATGTCAAAGCCAATGAAGGGATATTTCTGGGCTATTTTCTCACTTCAAAAGCCTACAGGGTATTAAACAAGCGCTCGAGGAAAATAGAAGAAACTTATTATGTGACTTTTGATGATAGCTATGTCAAAAACCTAAAGGCCAACGAAGACACAGTTGGAGAAATCTTTTCTCAAACAGGCCAAGTCACAGCCTCGATCGCAAACCTATTTGAGAAGTTTGTTGAGTTATTCAATGAACCAGAGAGAGTTACTCTCTCGGAAGCCAGTGCAGCAGACAACAAAGTAGATCATCTGAAGCAACTCATCGAAGATGCTGCCAAGCAAATGAATGAAGGAGGATCAAGTTCTAAGTGTTGGGTTTTGAGCATTCTAACACTCCTAAGTGTACATGCAACCCTAAATACCTTGGATCTATGTTTTCTCTATTATACATGCAAATAAGAACTTCCAAGGTATTATCCTAATCTAGCATACAAAAACAATGAATGTAACAAGATAGAATACATACCTCTTGATGTAGAAAGTCTTCATGAAGCTTGAGTGCCTAGCCCCAATAGTGTGGAAGCCTCAAATGGAATCACAATCACCAAAACACTTAGAATAACTTGAGAGAATTCTACAACTCATGAAATCGGCTAGCCCTTTTACTTCACACTCTAGTGGCCGATTCGGTCAAGAATAAGATGCTTATATAGTTAGGGTTACACCATGTAAACCCTAATTGACATGGCCTTTCATTTCCATGATCCATGGGTACAAATACACCATGGAGCATCCATGGACCATCCTATGGGTTTTAGCCCAACTTGATTATCCATGGAGCATTAGCCCACTATACAAGTATGGATGATTTACACAATCAACCCATATATTTAATTAGTCTTCTTTTGATCACTTAATTAATCCTAGATTAATTCTTGATCAATACTAATTAAATAATCTTATTATTCTTATTATTAATATACTAGAACTTATAATATATTAATAACCATAAGTGTCTTATTTCTCTCATTATAGTCTATCCAAGTGCATGATGGTATGCAACCCAAATGGACCATGTCGGGTCGGGTCAAGTCTTACCAATTATAGTTATGGACTTAGACATTAATCCAACAGTCTCCCACTTGGATAAGTCTAAAACTATTATTGCATATGACTTCAGGAACCAACTGGCAATCGTAGCTCTCAAAAGCTTCTGTCGAACTCTGACCTTGTAGATGAACTCTGAACTTTGTCAATGACTTGTCCATTAGATAAGGGATCATATATTCCTCCATTCTAGATATCATATGGACTGAGACATGGATTATAATCATTCTCTCTGTCCATTTGTTGTTTCCCGATTTTCGATTTATGACGACTGACTAATTGAACAAATCAAATCAGTCCTGGCCAGCCGAGCACTTCCATTTGTCATCATCAAATCATTGAGGGGCCCACATATATCGCTTCTATCCCAAAGGTAAAAGGAATGGATAAACTTCGACTCATATGGCTTGTTCTACTACTTGTTGAATCATACACAAAGGCACGTTTTACAACACCGAGTTACCGTATGCGTTTTCGTGCAATCAATGTACAACCAACTCATAGTAACAACTCATATCTCTAGGTTTGAAGAATATAAGATATTATCATCTCATGATCACTCGTGATAAAATCCATGAAGTGATTCCAATGAGCGCGGGTTGAATCCAATACTCAGAACTTATGAGCACTCATGAGTGTTGTAGCCCTTTGTCCAACACCTTAGACCTCTACAAGCCAACCCATGACAGTCTTAATTCATATCTACTTCCAACATATGACCGACTGTGGATGGTTTGAATAACTTAGTCATTCCGGAAGAATAACCCAGTTTATTCGGGAAGTCAAAACATGCAAAATGAAACACAATAATAATTGAATCTAATATGGTATCAACCCTTTGAACATAAATAAAACACCTTTTATTTATCACCATATGATTACACATTATTCATTGTATACTATTTCAGCTATCAACTTTATTCTTGAATTTAAAACAATAGTTGTCCCATGCTCCAAGCATGTACACTATGTTTTCTTAAACACTAGTCATGCCATACACCAAGTATGCATACTATGTTTGTCTATGATCTTTACTTTGTGAACTAGATCAATTGAACATAACTTCAATGATTCTCTTTTCACACTCCCAAATCCTTACTGCAAATGCAAGAATTCCAAATTCATGCCATTTACTGAAATCTGTTAGATTCTAAACTTATATGCATTGATCTTCTTGTAATGATTATGTACAAAATCAGAAAGACTTGACAACAATCATTACAGAGCATTCCAAAGGAGATCAACTCCTTGGAAACATTCTTCTTGCATTAAGTTTCCTTAATCTTACACAGATTGAAAATTCTAACTTTGAAACATTTCCAGATTCCATTTTGACTATCACTTCTGAACAAGAGTTTCCTCCTTACAGATTATGTCAATATGGTCCGTCCAGAATTATCACTATACTTCCAACTGTCCTTGAGCAACCAATCTTTGGTAAACCTTAGATTGTCCTCGACAATTGTTCAATCCTTTTAGTCATATCCAGTTCTAAACCTCTTCCCTTCTTAATGCCCCAGGCATTTGGAAAATTTTAGAAAGGGTGAATATAGCACATGTAATCGATCCTATATCCGAAGCATATGGGAATCGATTCATGATGTCTCACATAAAGACTAAACCAGTCTTTTGCTATAACATTTCCATTTCAATTTGCCAAGTTCTCATAATTCAGATTATGAAAAGGGATGCCGTAATCATAATCGAATTTTAGAATGCAAATAATGGACCCATATACAAAATTTCCTTATGTTGAGTCATTCCAACATGAAATTCATATATATATATATATCCTTGACTAAGTGATTAAAACCTCACGATCTAAGCATATAGATTTGAGATGAAGTATAATTTCCTCTCCCTTAATTATAGCAAAACAACTCTTTCCCAATTGAAACTTTTGTTTTCTATAATTAACATTGCTAGCTTGCAATACTTATCATAATTATCATGCTCCCACTAACATGATGATTATTAGCATAACACTTATGCTCCCACTAGCTTTGACATGTACTCAGAAATCAGTTGGACTTCTAGAAATCAATACTTCATTGACTTTCTTACCAAAGTTCAGATTTCTGATACTAGATTGTTTTGATAAGACTTTATCAAAATCATACACCTTCCCTTAGATAGAACACTTGTGTGTCTAAGCAATTATGAAGAGGGATGCCGTAATCATAATGGTTAGACCTTTTTGCTACTTCTCACAAGTCCAGGTTAGTGTGCCGGTAAACCACACACGCTCCACTAACGACTTTGAGAATGCAAATATCATAATTGCTATCTAGCTAAAATCTACTTAGTGAAAGTGTTTCCTCACCATCATTTTCATGAATCGGAGAGAAACCTTATGACACTTAGATTTGCTGATGTATGTGTTCTTATCCATGTGAATTGTCATAACCATAGTCACAAGGCAAGGATAATAACAAATCCAAACTAATATGGATTGAACTCAATCTTAATTTCTTGCCACCTGGCAGCTCAAGGGCCTACCATTGCTTCCAAGTTGTTGTGCAACCAATTGAGAACTCTAAGAACTCATATGCAAAGCCAACTTTAACTGGAATGGGCACAAAATATGTCAACACGATAGGTTGTAAACCTCAAGCCGTGTGCTAGTGAAGAACTTCAGGTTTTATTCTTGATTAGTTCTTGAGACTTTCAAGACCTTTAAGACTCCCACTGTCCTCTTGACATATAAGACTCCCTTGTCAAATATCCAAGAGATAGTGTGGATTCTAATCAAGACAAACACTTCACACAATTGGCCTAAGTTGGTATTTGTTTTATCCAAAACATCACAACTTACCAATTTCAAATGTACAAGAGTAGGAAACTTTTACTCTTACATTTGACAAGTGTTTTAAACCTTCTTTAAGACATGTCACTCAAGTTACAATCTTAGAGTATAACTCTAAGAATTGTTTTTGGAACGAAGTATGAATCATCTTCTTGATTTAACCACTTCAACAATTCAAGTTCCTCTTCTTAGCTATAAGAAGGCTCTTAGAGGATGAATTGTGATAAGGTCTCTAAATCATTAAGATGATCATAAAACTGATACGAAAGTACTCTCCCATCTTTTCAGATTTGAGAAATTTTTATCCTTCTGCCTAATTTGATTCTTCTTATTCGCTCTGTCATACATTGGAACCTTTTTCCAATGTCTCAGAGTTACACTTAAGCTTTTAAGTATAATCATATTTACTGAGCTTTAGTAAACTATGACGAATAGTCTTATCAATCTTTTGTGGTGGACTTGACCAGTGCACAAGAATGTGTACTTGATCCCTTAGTCCTTCACTTGACTCACACATCCATGTGAACAAGTAATTAGTCTTAATTTTCCAATACTTGAAAGTTCTCATTCATCATGCTATACAACTTGCATGATTCCAAGTTCCGGTCCAATTGAAACTTGGGTGATGAGAATCTTTCCTTATTTGGTAAATTTTGACATTACCACAAATGAAAGAATCAATTTCATATTTCCACTCTTGCTATTAATGGAATCATATAAGCAACAATGTTTTCCTCAAATGCCATTGTAAGGATATTTTTTAAAAAAAAATTCTTTTATTTTAAAACTTTGCGGAAAAACTTATCCTTACAATCCATATGAAAACTTGTTGTTATCTATTCCTAAGCAATATCTCATAACTCCTAGGGAGTAGCTCAAGAATCCGATTTTTCAAACTATGCGATAGAAATCCATCTATGCGATCAGATTCAGCATATTCTTTCTTTAAGTTTCTTCACTTTTCTTTGATTCTTAAAACATCACCATGTGACCTAATCACATCATGTATCAAGAATCTCAGAATAGAAACTTAACAGAGTTAGACAGTGGACTTTACCTGAAGTAGAGTCAAACTTATTGACTTTAGCATCCTTAGGTAAATTTCGCAGCTTCGCAACCAATGCCCCTTCCTTTGGCAATATAAACATATGGACCCTTTGATAATGGTACACGAGACTATCACAGACTTAGCTTTTCTCTTTACCATTTGGTCAACCGAGTTGACTATGGCCGATCCCTTTCCATTAGGAAGAGAGAGCTTTACTAGATGTCTAATGTCATCATTGTCAATGTCCATAAAGTGTTAGGAAGTTGATCTTAGCAAATAGATAAGATCATTAAGGGTCTTGTCATAGTCTGTTTCATAGGTGTCCCAAAGGAACTCACTATGTGACTTAGAAAGTGATTGAACCACCAACTTTCTCAAGACTTTGACACCCAACTCTCCCGGCTTGTCAATATGTGACTACATCTCTAAGATGTGACCACACCTAGACCTTGCCTTGCCAATAGGGCTTGAGTGACCTTAAAATTTTCCAAGAACTTGAGGGTTAGGGAGAATAATTGGAGGAGGAGAAAGAAGTATGATATCCATGGGACATCATCTTCATTAGGAAACCTTGTTTCAAGAGATTTGGGAAGATCATAGGTGCCTAAACCAGACATCTTTTGGGAGATATTCAAGATAGTTGATTTAAAGTCCTTAATATGACACCCAATATGAAATATTAAGGCTAGGACCCAACAAACTATTTTATAACTTAGAAGAGGTATGCCGTAATCCAAGCTATAAAATATTTGAAGGTACGTGAATGACGATTCACCAATTTCCACCAAGATAAACGAAATGTATTATTAGGTTTTAATTGGTTTTGAAACTCCTAGATCTTTGAGATTCATTGAACTATTCAAAGGCATGTTTCAATCTCGAGTGTGCCCTTCAGGTTTTGTGATTGGGATGCCGAGGATCACAAAACAAGGTGTGAAGTAACCATGCAAATTACTTGGTACCCTTAAGTGTTTACCCCTTAATCGATGTGCCGGTTAACCACACACGCTCCATCGATACTATGATAAACATTAAGTTACCCTTTGCCTACCTTGTTAAATACGCGTTAGTATGCCGGTTAACCACACACGCTCCACCAACCGACTTAAACAAAGTGCAAAGTGTAATTTCATGGATTAGCACCTTATTCACATTTTTCCTAAGTAACTAAGATTGGGTATTATTAAGAGTTTAGTTACTTAGTATTATCATTAATACTTTTAATGAAGGGAAAATTATAGTCCTGTCAAACCCGTTCGGCTAACGACCCTCCACCAGTCAAGCAAGCGGTGGGTGAGAGTGGACACCCATTAAGTTTCCATTTTATAGGCAACAACCTTATACCCACCTTATAGACCGGCTTCGTGAATGAGGCGTACTAGCGGTAAGACTGACTTTACTCTTATACATATATATATTATTAACTTATAATATTATAAAGTATAAGGGTTGAATTTTAACTTTTAAAATTCTAAGGGCTAACTTGGAATTAAAGTATTCATAAGAGAAAACTTTACAAATTCCAAAACTTGAGGGCAAGTTTTGAAACTATTCAAAACTAATTAATTCCATAACTTATGTGTTTAAAGTAGTTTTAATCCAAAAACTCTTCAAGTTCCATAACTTGAGGACAAGTTATGGAAGACTTTAAACTAATAAAAGAATTAACTTTTCTTTATTTTATAACTTATGGATTTAATTATGGTTACATATTTTTCTTTAATGAAGTGACTCTTGAACTTCCATAACTTGAGGATAAGTTATGGAGTCATAAAAAAAAATTATTCAATGACACAAGACTCTTCATTTTGTAACCATTGCCAACTATTATGAATTTTATGAGTCTTTAATGTGACTCTTCATGTAACTTGAGGACAAGTTACACAAACACATTTTATACTCAACTCTTAAATTAAAATGGATTGAAAACAACTATTTCAATTAACTTTTCTATTAATCTAAGCAACTCATAAGTACAAGATAATTCAAATCAAACTTTTTCATGTAATTAGTCCAAGCCTTAAACTAATACAAAACATGAATCTATTGACAATTATCTCTTGAAAATGGATTAGGATGAACATTACCACATCAAAAACAAGTTTATAAGTTGAAAAACAACTTAGGGTAATGTTCCTAGTCCATTTCCAGCCAAAAAACTCGAAAATATGCTGTCTGGGGGTCCAACTCGTCGAGTGCATGAACCAACTCGGCGAGTTGGATCGAATTGATCACATTTTAGGCATGGACTCGCCGAGTCCTCTGATGGACTCGCCGAGTCTGATTTTCAGACAGCAACAAATTCGTTTTGAGCATTCTAACACTGTTGGGTTTTGAGCATTCTAACACTCCTAAGTGTACATGCAACCCTAAATACCTTGGATCTATGTTTTCTCTATTATACATGCAAATAAGAACTTCCAAGGTATTATCCTAATCTAGCATACAAAAACAATGAATGTAACAAGATAGAATACATACCTCTTGATGTAGAAAGTCTTCATGAAGCTTGAGTGCCTAGCCCCAATAGTGTGGAAGCCTCAAATGGAATCACAATCACCAAAACACTTAGAATAACTTGAGAGAATTCTACAACTCATGAAATCGGCTAGCCCTTTTACTTCACACTCTAGTGGCCGATTTGGTCAAGAATAAGATGCTTATATAGTTAGGGTTACACCATGTAAACCCTAATTGACATGGCCTTTCATTTCCATGATCCATGGGTACAAATACACCATGGAGCATCCATGGACCATCCTATGGGTTTTAGCCCAACTTGATTATCCATGGAGCATTAGCCGACTATACAAGTATGGATGATTTACACAATCAACCCATATATTTAATTAGTCTTCTTTTGATCACTTAATTAATCCTAGATTAATTCTTGATCAATACTAATTAAATAATCTTATTATTCTTATTATTAATATACTAGAACTTATAATATATTAATAACCATAAGTGTCTTATTTCTCTCATTATAGTCTATCCAAGTGCATGATGGTATGCAACCCAAATGGACCATGTCGGGTCGGGTCAAGTCTTACCAATTATAGTTATGGACTTAGACATTAATCCAACACTAACGAACCTCCACAGCACGATGCTTCAGTTGAGGGGGAGGACCCATCTTCGTCATCATAGCCGAGCTCACATGTTGAGGGGGAGAATAGTTCTCAAGCTGCTCCCGAATGCACAGCAGTACCCGAAAGTGCTACAACACCCGAAGGTGCGTCAACACCTGAAAGCTCGACACCACCCGAAACCCCTGTAGCTCCGGAAACTCAAGACACACCTGAAACCTTATTTGTCGAGTGGGAGAATGCCGATATGCTTTATGACGATGACAGTCAATCTGAACTAGAAGAGATAGTAAACGCTGAATTGGATCCATCTTATGATCCAAATTACCCTCCTCTTGTCAAATGGACCAGAGATCATCCTGTTTCCCAGGTTGTCGGTAATGTCTCTGAAAAGGTCCTGACCCGATCACAACTAAAGGCAAAACAAACTTCCTTATTTTCAAAAGTAGAATTCTATATGTTTAACTCCTTCATCTCAAAAGTTGAACCAAAGACAGTTAACACTGCTCTTGATCACTCCAATTGGGTTCAAGCTATGCAAGACGAACTGAATGAATTCGAAAGGAATAAAGTTTGGCGCCTCATTCCAACTCCTCAAGATGCCTCAGTTGTTGGTCTCAAATGGGTCTTTAGAAATAAGCTGGACAAGGAAGGCAATGTGGTTAGAAACAAAGCTCGTCTAGTGGTGAAAGGATACTGCCAGGAGGAAGGAATCGACTATGAGGAAACTTTTGCTCCTGTGGCTAGGCTGGAATCTGTTCGAATATTTCTTGCCTATGCTGCACACAAGAACTTTGAGGTCTACCAAATGGACGTAAAGTGTGCATTTCTAAATGGAGAGCTCGAAGAAACTGATGGGTTTTGAGCATTCTAACACTTGCTAAGTGTAGATGCAACCCTAATAAACCTTGGATCTATGTTTGTCTAAGATACATGCAAATAATTATTTTTCCAAGGCTTATATCCTAACTAGCATGGCATGAGGAACTTGAATCAAATAAAGCTAGTAGAAACACTTACCTTGTAGTTGTAGTTGATTCCTTGGAGTTTTAGAGCCTAGCACCAATAATGTGGATGCCTCAAATGAAAGTCACAAATCACCACAAACTTGGAACTTTGAGAGAATAGTCACACTTCTCTTGAAATCGGCCCTCACCTCAACATGTGTCAACTAGTTTTCACTAGTTTGATTTCAAGAGCCAAAGCCTCCTTTATATAGTGAGGTGGATTAGGGTTACATCCATGTAAACCCTAATACCCATGTCTCTTCATTTCCATGAGATCCATGGGTCAAAGCTCCATGGAGTATCCATGGACTTCTCCATCCAAGCCTAGCCCATTCCAAATAAGCATAAGCCCACACTATATAAATATAGAAGCCCATATTTAATTAGTAATATCTTTGATCACTAAATTAATCCTAGATTAATTATAGATCACTACTAATTAAATAATATGATCTTATATTAATATATTAGAACTTATAATATATTAATAAATCATAACTTGTACTATTCTCAAATATTATCCATAAATTGTTTGGGTGAAGTGCAACCCAAATGGACCATGCCGGGTCGGGTCAAGTATATACCAAATATAGTTATGGACTTAGACACTATATCCAACAGTCTCCCACTTGGATAAGTCTAGTAACTGTATTTGCAAGTATAACTTCAGGAACTGATCAGCAATTGTAGCTCTCTAAACTCTGTTGAACTAGAACGCGCCATTTAGATAAGTGATCATATAATCCTCTGTTCTATATATCAGCCGGACAAATACATGGAACATTGTCTTACTTATTGTCCAGCATTTGTTTCCCGATTTCCGATTTGTTTGACATAGAACTCAACTGAACACATCAATTTAGTTCTGACCGGGCCCGGTACATAGGTCAAAACAAAATCATCGAGGGGCCCAGATATCAGCTTCTAATCCAAGAAGGAACAGATAAACTTCGACTCATATGTTTGTTCTACCACTCATTGAATTACACACAAAGGCACGTTTTATAACATCGAGTTACCAATGCGTTTACGTACAATCAATGCATAACCAACTCGTAAGTAACAAATCATATCTCTAGGTTTGAAGACTTATATGATATTACCGTCTCACGATCACTCGAGATAAAATTCCATGAGGTGATTCCAGTGAGCGTGGGTTGAGTCCAATGCTCAGAACTTATGAGCACTCATGATTGTTGTAGCCTTGTCCAACACCTTAGACCTCTACAACCCATCATGACAGTCTTGATTCATGCCTACTTCCGACATATGACCGACTGTGGAGGTTTGAATAATATGATATACCAAACATAATTATTCTGGAAGTCAAAACATGCAAAAGAAATATAGTAAACGATCGACAAGAGATAGCAACACTTTACTCATAAATAAAACACCTTTTATTCATCATCTAATGTCAATTACACTTTACAAATTTCTGGGTTATCTAACTACTAAAACTTATATCATCCTTCAGCCCTATGCTCCGAGTATGCTGGAGATGCTTAACCCTACTCAGTCCCTTCGTGAGGGGATCTTCCGGGTTCTCATCCGATGATACCCTCTTCGCCGTGAGGAGTCCTTCGATTCGATGTCTGATAAAATGGTATTTTCTGTCGATGTGTCTGGATCTCCCATGATCTCTTGGTTCCTTGGCTAAGGCAACCGCACTATTGCTGTCACAGAAAATCTCCATAGGTTCTTTAATAGCTGGTACAACTCCAAGGTCTACGATGAAGTTCTTTAGCCATATCGCCTCCTTTGCTGCTTCACTTGCTGCTATATACTCTGATTCACAAGTCGAATCAGCCACCGTCTCCTGCTTGGAACTCTTCCAAGAAATTGGCCCTCCATTTAAGGTAAAGACCCAGCCCGACTGAGAGCGGAAATTATCCCTATCAGTCTGGAAGCTAGCATCACTATACCCTACAACTCTCAAGTCATTACTCCCACCGAAGGTAAGGACCCAGTCCTTAGTCCTTCGCAGGTACTTGAGGATATTCTTTACCGCAGTCCAGTGTTCCTTTCCAGGGTTCGCCTGATGCCTGCTAACCATGCTCAACGCAAAGGCTACATCAGGTCGAGTACGCGTCATAGCATACATGATCGATCCTACAGCTGAAGCATAAGGAAATCGACTCATTTCTGCTATCTCAGCCTCAGTACTAGGGCTTTGTGTCTTACTCAATCTAGCGTTACACTGAATGGGTAACTCACCTTTCTTGGAGTTATGCATGTTGAATCTTTTCAACACTTTGTCCAAGTAGGTACTTTGACTAAGTCCAATTAGTCTTTTACTCCTGTTTCTCAAAATCTTTATCCCTAGGATATAGGCAGCTTCACCAAGGTCCTTCATAGCGAAACACTTCCTAAGCCAGGACTTTACTTCCTGCAGGGTTGGGATGTCATTTCTTATGAGTAGTATGTCATCCACATACAGTACCAAAAAACTGACTATGCTCCCACTAGCCTTGTTATAGACGCAAGATTCATCTTCACTCCTTGAAAAACCAAATTCCTTGACTTTCTCATCAAAGCAAAGATTCCACCTGCGAGGTGCCTGTTTCAATCCATAAATGGATTTCTCGAGTTTACACACTCTATTAGGGTACTCATTGCTGACAAAACCCTCTGGCTGATTCATGTAAACATCTTCAGCCAACTTTCCATTAAGTAAAGCGGTTTTGACATCCATTTGCCATATTTCATAGTCATGAAATGCAGCTATGGCTAACAGAACCCGAATAGACTTAATCTTGGCTACTGGAGAAAAGGTCTCATCATAGTCCACTCCAGGAATTTGAGAGAAGCCCTTTGCAACCAGTCTCGCCTTATAAGTGTGTACTTTACCATCCATTTCGGTCTTCTTCTTGAAGACCCATTTGCACCCTACAGTCTTACGACCTGGTACATTCTCAACCAAGTTCCAAACTTGATTGTCATACATGGGTTGTATCTCGCTATCCATGGCCTCTTTCCATTTAGCAGCCTCAGGGCCTGTCATGGCTTCCGTGTAGCTGTTAGGTTCATCCAGACCTACTAGTGTCTCGTCACTAATAAGTGTCTCACCTTCCGCAGTAATATGGAAACCATAGTAATGCTCAGGTGCATTCCTAACTCTCGTGGAACGCCTCAGAGGTACGGGCACATCAACTGGCTCAACAGGAGTTTCCTCCTCAAGTTGAGGGCTAGTGTTCGAAGTTCCTTCACCGCTTGATTCTTGAATTTCTTCAAGATCAATTTGCCTCCCACTGTCTCCTTGGCTTATAAATTCTCTCTCTCGAAAGACTCCTCTTCTTGCTACAAAGACCACATTGTCACTAGGTCTGTAGAAGAGGTAACCAAAGGATTGTTGTGGGTAGCCGATGAAAATACACCTCTCGCTTCGAGGTTCGAGCTTATCATGAGTCTCGCGTCTCACGAAAGCCTCACAACCCCAAATCTTGATGTGGTCTAGCTTAGGTACTTTGCCAGTCCACATCTCGTGAGGAGTTTTGGCAACTTTCTTTGTAGGGACAAGATTAAGAATATGGGCGGCAGTCTCTAAGGCATACCCCCAGAATGAGATTGGTAGCGTAGCTCGACTCATCATGGAACGAACCATATCCAACAAGGTTTGATTATGCCTCTCAGCCACACCATTCAACTGTGGTGTCCTGGGAGGTGTCAATTGTGAGACAATCTCACATTCCCTAAGATAGTCGAGGAACTATGAACTAAGATACTCACCTCCTCGATCGGATCGAACCATCTTAATGTTCCTGCCCAATTGATTCTCGACTTCCAGTTTAAATTCCTTAAACCTCTCGAAAGTCTCTGATTTATGCTTGATTAAGTAGACATATCCATATCTATTGTAATCATCAGTAAAAGTCAAATAATAACGATTAGCATTCCTTGTGGCATGTTTGAATGGTCCACACACATCCGTGTGTACAAGGTCCAACAAACCTTCACCCCTCTCACACGAGCCTGTGAAGGGTGACTTTGTCATTTTTCCAAGTAAGCATGATTCGCAACTATCATCTGACTTTAGGTAAAACGACTCCAAGACTCCATCCTTTTAGAGTTGGCCTATGCGTTTCTTGCTTATATGTCCAAGACGACAATGCCATAACGATGCTTTATCCAAGTTATTATTATTAGTAGAATCAATACACAAAACATTATTTCCTAAGTTATCTACAACAGATACAACTTCATACACACCATCACAAGGTAATGCTTTAAAATAAAAGACATTATTATAGAAAACATCTATAGAACCAACTTCATTATTAAATGAAAAGGTAAACCCTTGTTTGTACAAAGCATGAAAGGAAATAATATTTCTTGCCATTCCTGGCGAATAACAACACTTATTCAAATCTAAATTAAACCCACTACTTAGCGATAAAGTATAAACTCCAATCTTGGTAACAGGTAAAGCTTTCCTATTCCCCATGATCAAGTTTATTCTTCCTTGCTCCACATTCTCACTTCTTCTTAGTCCCTGCAAGTCACAACAAATATGAATACCACAACCGGTATCAAGGACCCAAGACTTAGAATGGGGTGAGTTATTAGAAATGATAGTGTAAGTACCTGCATGGTTGGGTTTGACTTTCCCATCCTTCACATCCTGCTGGTACTTTGGGCAGTTACGCTTCCAATGAGACTTTTCATGGCAATAGAAGCATTCAGCCTCTTTTGGGTCAGAAGAAGGAGTGACGAAACCTTTCTTGGTTCCACTTGAAGAAGAGCCATCAAGGGTCCGAGCCTTGGTACCCTTCGAGGATCTCTTTCTCTTCCTCCATCGACCTTTCCCAATTGCCAAAACCGGAGTTGAGTTTGGAGTAGGAGTGATAGCAACCGACTTCCCCTTAAGACCTGATTATGCGGTCTTGAGAAGTCCCTGAAGTTTGCTGAGTGTGACCTCTTCCTTATTCATGTGATATGTCATGCGGAATTGATCATAGCACGATGGTAAGGAGTGCAAAATGATATCTATTGCAAGATCCTCAGGGAAGTTCACATTAAGCTTCAGCAAACGATCCACATACCTTTGCATTTTCTGCATGTGGCTCGTGACGGATTCCCCGTCCTTCATCATGGTTGTTATCATGGAGCAGATGATTTCATACCTCTCTTGTCTTGCACTTTGATGGTATCTTTCCATCAAATCTTGGTGCATTTCATAAGGGTAGAAATCCTCATACGACTTTTGGAGTTCCGCTGTCATCGTGGCCATCATGATGCAAGCCACTTTCGTAGCATCCCTTTCATGTGACCAAAATTCAGCGATCTCCTGAGGAGTTGCAGTGGTCTCATCAATCTCCTTAAGCTCCTTGTCAAGGACATATTCTTTATCCTCATAGCGGGTAATCATCCTGATGTTTCTGATCCACTCATTGAAGTTGGATCCATCAAAGGTGACTTTCCCACACAAGTTCATAAGGGTAAAGGAGCCATTAGGATTAGAGCCAGAAACAGCATTGTTTGAAGACATCTAAAAATAAGAGAACAAGATTAGTTTAGATATAAGAGAGTCCTTAATAAAACACCCAAATGTAATATTAAGGCTAGGATCCAATCACAATATAATATAACTTAGAAGAGGTATGCCGTAATCTAAGCTATACCATATTTGAAAGGTAGGTGAATGACGATTCACTAATTTCCACCACGAAAACCGAAATATTTAAGTATTAGGTTTTTGATTGGTTCTTAGAAATTCCTAGATTCTTTGAGATTCAATGAACTTTTCAAAGGCATGTTTTAATCTCGAGTGTGCCCTCCAAGTTTTGTGACTGGCATGCCGAGGATCACAAAACGAGGTGTGAAGTAACCATGCAAATCACTTGGTACCCTTTAAAGTTTATCACTCAATCGATGTGCCGGTAAACCACACACGCTCCATCGATACTATAATAAACCTTTAAGTCACCCTTTACCTACCTTGTTAAGTCCAAGTTAGTGTGTCGGTTAACCACACACGCTCCACCAACGACTTAAACAAAGTGTAAAGTGTAATTTCATGGATTAGCACCTTATTCACATTTTTCCTAAAGTAACTAAGATTGGGAATTTAGTAAAACATTTAGTTACTTTATAATATTCATCATACTTTGAATGAGAATTTATAAGTCCTTGTCTTACCCGTTCGGCTAACGACCCTCCACCAGTCAAGCAAGCGGTGGGTGAGAGTGGACACCCATTAAGTCACCATTTTATAGGCAACAACCTTATACCCACCTTATAGACCGGCTTCGTGAATGAGGCGTACTAGCGGTAAGACGACTTTGTTCTTATACATATATATATATATATATATATATATATATATAATTATTAAATCATAATAATATAAGTATAAGGGTTGAATTTTAACTTTTAAAATTCTAAGGGTTGGAACTAAAGTTTTAACTTGACTTTACTTGTTCCAAAACTTGAGGGCAAGTTTTGTAAACTTTCAAAACTTTTCATATCTTGTAACTTATGAGTTTAATAGAGTAATAAAATGAAGACTCTTCATTTTTCTAACTCTTGTGTTCTTTTAATGGTTTTCAATCCAAGAGACTTTTGGTTTTCCATAACTTGAGGACAAGTTATGGACTCCATTAAATAACATTATGATCAAGAATTAATCTACGACATAGGTTACAAATAATTCCTATGATCATCTAAACATCATAAGAACAAGATCATGAACATGAACACTTTCATATATCAAAATCACACTTAATCTTTGTAATTTTGATAACTAGTTGTTGTAAATGAGTTAGAAAAGACATTACACCTTCTAAAACAAGTTTTCAAGTACCAAAACAGTTTAGGGTAATGTTTCTAATCCATTTCCAGCAACTAAAGTTGAAAAACTGCACTCTGTCGACCCTACTCGCCGAGTGCATGAACCTACTCGGCGAGTAGGTTGAAGATACAAGTGGACTCGGCGAGTCCCCCCATGGACTCGGCGAGTCCATCAGTCAGACAGCAAAATTTCGACTTTTTCAAGCATATTGCAACAAGTATCAAACAAACAAACCTGGCTCTGATACTACTGATGGGTTTTGAGCATTCTAACACTTCCTAAGTGTACATGCAACCCTAATAAACCTTGGATCTATGTTTGTCTAAGATACATGCAAATAATTATTTTTCCAAGGCTTATATCCTAACTAGCATGGCATGGGGAACTTGAATCAAATAAAGCTAGTAGAAACACTTACCTTGTAGTTGTAGTTGATTCCTTGGAGTTTTAGAGCCTAGCACCAATAATGTGGATGCCTCAAATGAAAGTCACAAATCACCACAAACTTGGAACTTTGAGAGAATAGTCACACTTCTCTTGAAATCGGCCCTCACCTCAACATGTGTCAACTAGTGTTCACTAGTTTGATTTCAAGAGCCAAAGCCTCCTTTATATAGTGTGGTGGATTAGGGTTACATCCATGTAAACCCTAATACCCATGTCTCTTCATTTCCATGAGATCCGTGGGTCAAAGCTCCATGGAGTATCCATGGACTTCTCCATCCAAGCCTAGCCCATTCCAAATAAGCATAAGCCCACACTATATAAATATAGAATCCCATATTTAATTAGTAATATCTTTGATCACTAAATTAATCCTAGATTAATTATAGATCACTACTAATTAAATAATATGATCTTATATTAATATATTAGAACTTATAATATATTAATAAATCATAACTTGTACTATTCTCAAATATTATCCATAAATTGTTCGGGTGAAGTGCAACCCAAATGGACCATGCCGGGTCAGGTCAAGTATATACCAAATATAGTTATGGACTTAGACACTATATCCAACAGAAACGGTGTAGGTGGAGCAACCTCCTGGTTTCGTCAATGAAAAATATCCCAATCACTGTTATATTCTGGACAAAGCGGTATATGGACTGAAACAAGCACCGAGGGCCTGGTATGAAACGCTAACCAAGTTTTTAAAGATGTCCAAATTCAAACAAGGTTCGGTTGACCCAACCTTCTTTCGTAAGAAGGAAGGTAACCACCTTATGATTGTTCAAATCAATGTCGATGATATTATCTTTGGCTCAACGAATCCTAGCTTAACGGCTGAATTTAGAAAGTTGATGGAGACTAAATTTGAAATGAGCTCAATGGGTCCAATTAACTTTTTCCTTGGTTTAAATATTAGACAGGGACCCGAAGGCATCTTTATTAATCAGGAAGCTTACACGAAGACTCTCCTTGCAAAATTTTGCATGATGGGAGATTCAAAGGTTAAAGTTCCAATGGCGTTCGGCACCAAGCTCACTCCATCATTGGATAAGCCAACAGTTGATATTACGCTATATCGCCAGATGATCGGTTCTCTGATGTATCTTACTGCTAGCAGGCCTGATATAATGTTCTCTGTTTGTTACTGTGCTAGATTTCAGGCGAATCCATGTGAACCTCATATGCTTGCAGTGAAGAACATACTCCGTTATCTCAAGCGAACTACCTCTTTAGGCCTATGGTATCCATCCAACTCAGGCTTCTTCGTTCAAGCCTACTCAGATGCAGACCTTGGAGGTTGTGGACTAGACAGGAAAAGCACCACGAGAGGCTGCCAATTCCTTGACGGGAAGTTAGTTAGCTGGCAATCAAAGAAACATACTTGTGTGTCTTTGTCTACAGCTGAAGCAGAATACATTGCAGCTGCCTCCTGTACTTCTCAAGTGATTTGGATCCAAAGTCAACTCCGAGACTATGGACTCAATATGAAAAAGATCCCACTATATTGTGACTCTGAAAGTGCAATTAGGATTTGTCATAACCCAGTACAACACTCCAAGACTAAGCACATAGCACTGAGGTATCACTTCATTAAGGATCATGTGGAAGATAGGAACGTCGAAATTCATTTTGTTCGAACCACTGATCAACTGGCTGACATCTTCACCAAAGCTCTTCCTGAAGCGTCGTTCAACAAAATTCTACAAGGGCTAGGTATGATGGAATCGGAGTCAGTACCAAACATTACCTCTCAAACTCAAAAGTAAGAAGCGAAATAGACTGAACGTTCGGGTTCGTGTCTTGTACTAATGTACCGAAATGAACTGAACGCTCGGGTTCGGTTGAATAATCTGCTTTTCGCTCATCAATCAAAGGTAGTTTTCTTGGTTGTAGATCTTATGTATAATTGTTCCAAATGCATTTATCTTATTGTCAAAGTTATTCTCTTTTTAAAACCTATTTTCTTTGGCAACCGAAATACACCGAACGTTCGGGTTCGGTTCCAAAATTTTTCTCAACCGAAATACACCGAACGCTCGGGTTCGGTTCCAAAGTTTTTCACAACCGAAATAAACCGAACGCTCGGGTTCGGTTCCAAAATTTTTTTTCTATGTATTTTTTTTCTTTTGTCTTATTTTTTATTTCATTTTATTTTTATTATTATCAAAAATTCCAAAAATATTTTTTTATATAAATTCAAAAACTCCAAAAATATTTCGTTCTTTATTTTCTTTTTTGGCTTTAATTTTATTTGTGTGTTCGTTTATGGGGAAATTGTTGAATTAGCTAAGTGCCCCTAGAAGCATGCTGCTGTATGTGTCCAAAGCCTCACCTGATTCTGAATAATAGCCTTAATGACTTGGTATACACAAACCTTGTCTTCCCAATTAGGCTATCATATTTATTCTAATCATGAGCTACCTAACTCTCTTCTCACATGAGATAAGAATTTTCTGCTTGGTCCTATTTTTCACAGCAGAGGTACTTTGATTTCTTACACCATCTAAATTGCATTTCTCCATCACATTCATTTCACAAACGTAACCCTTGAGACTCTCAGAAATTACCACTGAGGTTTATGGTTACACAATTACTGTGTTCATGATCTTAGTTTCGTGCCACTACGATCTAAGTGAAAC
The DNA here is from genome assembly GCF_051521515.1 of Lactuca serriola. NCBI lineage: Eukaryota > Viridiplantae > Streptophyta > Magnoliopsida > Asterales > Asteraceae > Lactuca > Lactuca serriola. The sequence goes on along the minus strand of NC_136408.1, from coordinate 48,782,243 downwards.
CTAAAATTCAATACCCAATACGAATTGACGGTGAACAATTAATTTGCTCTAGTTTTCACTAATGCATTGACGGCCGTACCTCCATGAAATCTCAAATTTTTTCTTTTGTGTGATTCCTATGAAATTGTTAACACCAATAACATTTCTTACCTTGGGATCCAGTTTTAAATTTTTGTTGAGATTTTATATATATATATATATATATATATATATATATATATATATATATATATATATATATATATATATATATTTCCTGGCCAAATTAAATTATCTCCAACCTACTTGTTCAATAGACTACACCGGTCTCACAAGTACTTCGTTCGCTTTCTATCTTATATCAAGATTAGGAAGTTTGAATCGAAACGAAAGCCACCCTAATAAGCCGAGTTAAAAGAAGCCTTTCAACACTTCTTAATAAGTGTTTGATCGTTATTTAACGGGAAACCACACAAACACTTTAAGGTCTCTCTTGACTTTGAAGGAAGAGATTCGTGCCCGGGATCATTTGTTTCGTGTCTTTATTGACATCACATATTTTCCCAAAAATATTGCTTTATTTCTTTTCTTTTACACCCTAAGCACGAAAATCTTTGATTTTCCTAAATTCAGGTTCTATTAATTACAAGGCATTTTACTTGGATTGGCGGTTGATTAAAGGTTGTGGTTGATTTTAATCCACGTGGGAGCATTTTTCAAAAGATGCCGTTACAATTTAAAGGGATAAGATGATGACATGCTGACTCAGGCGGGAGTCTAATCGATTTGATGGTGCCAGCCATCGATTTGATGGTGCCTACCTCCACAGTGGAATGGGATGTTCACTGTTCTCTTCAAGGGGTTATCCGAGAGAAGTGCTGGATCTGATGGTGCCAGCCGTCTATTTCTCTCCATAATGTATGGTATCTGCAATGGCATCAACATGGATTATGGGTCTGTTCTATGGCAACAACTCATCCAGAGTCTCTCCTCTACCTCCAGACATTCAGAGATTTCGTATGCTAGGTTCTGGACTCTTATCACGAAATGGGTGATGGACAAGTACCACGTCCCCATTGTCGCTGGTGCTCCAGTGTCTTCAATTGGTACCTTCCATACCACAAAGATCATTGTGTCAGACGATTCAAAGTTTCCGTTCAACGGGTCTATTCCGGAAACCATGTATGGGGATGTTCCTGCTGACAGCCGGATTATCCAGACGTACAAAGGGTTCAAGCGTTCTGGTCCGAGGGATCTTACTCCAGAGATGTTGAAGTCAATACATGACGCTGACTGTAACACTCGTGTTTCTAGCCTAGGCATTTATACTGAGTTGATAGTCTAGGTTAACCTTTGCAACTCATTCTGAAGAAATGAAAAGGATTTATGTGAATATTATGTGAAATATGTGTTTTATGCTTAATTATTAGGGCTTAATTAATTAAGAATAAAAATAAGCATCAAAATTAAAGTGTGATATAAGCCCGATATCTTTACATAAAGTTGTAGTGGTCGAAACAAGGATTTCAGGGATATAAAGAATACCAAAATCCGAGTTATAACGAAGAAGTTATGACCTGTCGAAGTTTCGCGACAAAACCGGCACGGTGCTGGATGTCGTAAAAAGTGAGTTTTTGATAAACTACTTTTTAGCCTTAATAATCTAAACGAAAGTCGTAGTATTCGTTAAACCGAGAAGTTCGATAAACAGAACGCCCAAATCTGACTTCGTATGAGGAAGTTATGATTTTTCGAAGTTTCAGCGTAGCAGTAGACAGCTAAAAACTCGAATTTTATATCGAGCGATTTTTAGCCGACACAACCTAAAAGAGAATTGAAGGTCTCGTCATTAGGAGCACAACGGTAAAAAGTCTGACGAAAACGGACGTCGGATGAAGAAGTTATGAATTTTTAACGGATTTCTTGTCCCGGTCTGTTAAAAATAATAATATAAAATTTAAAGTCAAAATTAGCTGAGGAAGTCTAAACGGAAGTTGTAGATCGTAATTTTAGCTACGCGTGCATATAAAGAATGTCAAAAACGGAGCTCGTATGCGAAAGTTATGGATTTTAGAAGTTTTGGCGCGAAAACCGAGAAATTTCGCATAGTCACACTTTGCCACGTCACCCTCACCTCGCATGTGACACGTGTCCCGCTGAGTCATCGGGCTGCTGAGTCACCAGGCTGCTGAGTCACGAAGCCACCTGGCGAGGCGTGTCATGTCCTTCCGAGTCCGAGCTGCGGTCCAACCCGCTGACTACACGTAGAAGCCTCGGTGGTAAGCCTCGCATCCAACGCGTGTGTAGTGACTCATGAGTCCGAACCCTCGCAGGTGCCACGAACCCCCCTACTTCGGACCCTAGACCTTGGTCCAATCACAAGCCGCCAGAGAGTCCTTCGCACGCGCAGCCCTCATGCGAGCCTCCCCCTCTGCGAGCCTTCTCAACCGTCGGATCAGAAGACTCCTGACCGTCCGATCAGAACCTTCCCCCCTATAAATAGGAGGGTGCGAGACCTCCCGGGTATTTTTGGTATTTTTCCATATTTAGCCCCTAAACCCATATTTTCTTCATATTAACATCCCGCAAAGCCCCGGTATCGATTGTAAAGCCCGGAATACCCCACGAAGTGCCCGAGAAGCCCGGAAAATTTATCTTTTCGGTTTCGAAGCCCGACTTTTACAAAGCCCGGTTTCTCAATAAAACTCCCGGTTTTATTAGAAACAACCGTTTTAGGAAACGAATTGCTGCCCGATTATCATCAAATCATGTGAGTGTATAGTCACTTTCATTTTACACATAGATATGAAGTATTTACCTTATAATACGTGCTATGTGTAAATATATTAATTATTTATTTGAGGTGATTGTTGTGTTGATGTTTTATACAAGTTTTAAACTGTTTAAGTATTTGTATCTACAAATATGTTGGGTAGAACATGGGTAGATTGTGATGTGTGATAAAATAAAATTGATGAGAGGCCTCGATGTGTTTTGAGATCCAGTCATCTAGCGGAGTTTGGATGACGACCACGGAGTTTCTAGACAGTCCAGTGGGAAACATTTGCAGGTCCGCAACCTGTAGGTGTTAATGAACTAAGAGTGTTCATTCGCTGTACTCCATCCCCCTCATGGTTGCCTTTAGGACATGTATGGTTGAGGAAACCCCTTAGCAGTAGTGTCCATCCCGATGATATTCTTTAGGCTAGGTCCCTTGTGACAAGTGTTTAGGGACATAAAGTGAGGGTAACGGGAACGGGTAATCAGGGTTATTATTGATTGATGAACTTAGTAAGTTTATTATTATTGTGGGTTGAAAACCCTATATGCTCACCAGGCTCCCAAGCCTGACCACTCAGCTTTTTATGTTACAGGTAGTGGACCCCGAGCATAGTCGGAGGACAACGAGAGATTTTTGGATTATAGGCCAGTAGTTGTAAATAACTGTTGAAAGGCTTATAATGTCTTGTTTATGCTTTTGATCTGTATCGGAACATGACATCCCGAGGTTTTGATATATATATATATATATATATATATATATATATATATATATATATATATATATATATATATATATATATATATATGGAAAACATATACCTTCTTAATGAAGGGTTTTGATAAACTTTTATCATGTTTTGTTTGGGGACCAATTCCGCAACATCTTTTAAAAAGATTTCTCTGATTTTATTTTAAAAAGCATAAATTAAATCGGTCTTTTCTGGCCGAGAAATTAGGGGATGTCACAGTTGGTATCAGAGCATTAGTTTAAGCGAACTAAGAAATTGTGGAATTTCTAGACTTGAAGTTAGAATGCTAAGTGATGATTGTGAGATGAGTGTCTACCATATTTTAGACACGAGCACTAGTTTATTTTAGGGAATATGCCTAAACTGCCCTTATGTGCTAAATGCTATGTGTTTGCCATGTGTACCATTATTTGTTCGGATCTATGGTCTGTTGCCGAACGGATCTGGAAACCTTATGTGTGTAGGATTCTAAGCGTATGAATACGAGATTAGAACTAACATGTAAACGTTTCGGAGTGATAAGGGAATTGACATGTCTAACAAGGATAAAGACCTAAATTCGCCTTATTCGTTATATAGATTGTAATGGCCATAACTCGTAGTGGAATTACAAATGCAAATGGAAACAAGGATCAACAGCCTCAACCTCAAGTAGTTGAGCAAGTACCTGTTGTAGGAGCTGCACCTGAGCCAATGACGATGGCTGGGGTACAAGCAATGATGCAAATGATGTTAGATCGCCAAATGGAGGAGACAAGGCGATTACTACAACAACATAGGGAAGAGACTACGATGCCTGTTGAACAGCCTGTATTAAATGAAGGGCAATCAGTAGGAGGGAACTACAGTGGGACTCTTGGTCAAGCCAACCCACCGATAGTTAGACAAAATAACCAGGATGGAGGAGTTGATGGACGCAGATGCAAATACAAAGATTTCATGGCATCCAAACCGCCGTGTCTATCTGGGAGTCCGACACCGGTGGAAGTCATGAATTGGATCTCCAAAATGGAGACGATGTTTGAAAGTTGTGAGTGCAGCAACAAACAAAAGACCGCACTTGCAATTCCTCTGTTAAAGTCTGGTGTGTTGAGCTGGTGGAAGTTACTAGCTGATTTGATGCCCAAGGGTGAAGCTAGTAAGATGTCTTGGGAAGAATTTGTGGTCCAACTGAAATTGCAGTATTGCTCTGAGCAGGATCTTCTGGAAATCAACAATGAGTTTCAGAATTTAAACAAAGGAAAGATGAGTGTTACTGAATACACTGCTAGTTTTATGGAAAAGATGAAGCTAGTTCCTCATCTAGTTCCAACTGAACTCTCTAAGGTCAACAAGTTTGCCCTCGGATTACCAGCGGACTTTGGTCCGATGGTTAAGCAGGCAACCACTTTGAAAGCCGCCATCTGGGCTGCTAAGAATGTCGAGGTTCAGATCAAAGAGAAGGGTCTGGAGAGGGCAGAAGTTGGTGAAAAGAGAAAATTTGAAGGAACTTCGGGTTCCAACAAGAAAAGAAAATTTTCTAAGTCCAAGAAGTTTGGAGGAGGAGGAGGTGAAGTGAAATGGTGTGAGAAGTGCAAGAGAAAGCACTCTGGGAGATGTAGTGAGGAGGTGACTTGCTTCAAATGTGGAAAGACTGGGCATTATGCCAACGTGTGTCCGTCCGACAAGAGGGTATGTTTTGAGTGCCATGAAGTAGGGCATGTTCTTAAAGACTGTCCAAAGAGGAAGGATGTCGCAAAGCCCAATCTACCACCAAAGCCGAAGGCGAGAGCCTTTCAGATGACGCTCGAAGCTGCGAAAGAAGAAGCCGATGTCGCTTCAGGTACCTTTCTCGTAAACGAATTGCCTGCCAAAATTTTGTTTGATTCTGGAGCCAATTACTCCTTTATATCGCATGAATTTGGTAGAAAGCTAGCTTTGCTTGTAGATATGCTAGTTAATGCTATAATAGTCGAGATTGCTAGTGGCAAGTTTGTACCTATTAGCCATCGTATGAAAAACATCCTCATTGACTTGGATGGGAATAAGTTCCAAGAGGAATTATTGCCTATCGAGTTAAATGGATTCGACATAGTTTTAGGAATGGATTGGCTTAGCGCCAATGATGCAGAAATACTATGTAGAAAGAAGATAGTAAAAGTAAACCCGCCAGGGAAAGAGTCGTTTATGGTGTACAGAGACAAACGCAGAGTAAACTCTGGAATCATTTCCCTTATGAAAGCCAGAAAGTGTTTGGCCAAGGGATGTACATCATATCTAGCGTTCGTGATCGATGCCAAGATGGAAAAGAAGGAGGTGCAGAATATTCCGGTGGTGTGTGATTATCCGGAAGTCTTTCTCGAAGATCTTCCCGGATTGCCCCCTGATCGACAAGTAGAATTTCGTATCGACTTGTTACCAGGAATGACGCCGATAGCGAAAGCACCTTATCGATTAGCGCCAACCGAAATGGAAGAACTTATGACACAACTTCAGGAGTTATTGGACAAAGGTTTCATTCGACCTAGTTCATCACTTGGGGAGCCGCTGTGTTATTTGTAAAGAAGAAAGATGGAAGCATGAGAATGTGCATCGATTACAGAGAGCTGAACAAAGTGACGATAAAGAATAAGTACCTGTTGCCAAGGATCGATGACTTGTTCGACCAGTTGCAGGGTTCGAGCTATTTCTCGAAGATCGATCTTAGGTCGGGATACCATCAACTAAAGGTGAGAGAGCAGTATATTGAAAAGACTGTTTTTAGAACGAGATATGGACACTATGAATTTTTGGTTATGTCGTTCGGACTAACCAATGCCCCAACAGCATTCATGGATTTGATGAATAGGGTTTGTAAACCATTCTTAGATAAATCCGTGATAGTATTCATAGATGATATCTTGATTTATTCGAAAAGCAAGCAGGAGCATGAAAAGCATCTACGTGAAGTGCTAGAAGTCCTGAAAAAGGAGAAGTTTTATGCAAAGTTCTCCAAGTGTGAATTTTGGATTCAAGAAGTCCAATTTTTAGGTCATGTGGTTAACCAAGAAGGGATAATGGTCGACCCAGCAAAGATTGAAGCTGTAATGAAGTGGGAACAACCAAAAAGTCCTACGGAGATTCGAAGCTTTTTAGGATTAGCTGGATATTACCGAAGGTTTATCCAAGGCTTTTCTTCGATTGCTACTCCCTTAAAAACTTTGACCCACAAAGGAGCCACTTATGCTTGGAATGAGAAGCATAAGGAAGCCTTTGAGAAGTTGAAGAAGAGATTGTGTGAAGCACCGATTCTTTCATTGCCTGAAGGAGTTGATGACTTTGCAGTTTATAGCGATGCATCTGGAGTTGGGTTAGGTTGTGTTCTGACCCAAAGGGATAAAGTGATCGCATATGCATCGAGGCAATTGAAGGAGCATGAAAAGAACTACCCCACTCATGATTTGGAGTTGGCAGCGGTAGTATTTGCCTTGAAGATATGGAGGCATTATCTTTATGGCACCAAGTGTAAACTTTTCACTGATCATAAGAGTCTCCAATATCTCTTTAATCAGAAGGAATTGAACATGAGGCAACGACGCTGGCTAGAGTTACTCAAGGACTACGACTGCGAGATACTTTACCACCCTGGTAAAGCAAATGTTGTTGCCGATGCTCTCAGTCGGAAGGTAAACCTTGAAAAGAAAAGGCCAAGAGCGTTGAGAATTGAAGTTGTCTCGACAATTGTGGAAAGTATAAAGAAAGCTCAAGAGGAAGCTTTAGAGAAAAATGACCGAAAGGAAGAACATTTGGGAAAAACGTTAGTGTTCGGTACAAACAACCAAGGGTTGAAGGTATTTCAAGATAGAATTTGGGTACCTAAGATGGGCGGAATAAGAGATCTTCTGATGGAAGAAGCTCACAAGACCATGTACTCAATTCATCCCGGCAGTACGAAAATGTATAGGGATCTAAAACCCTATTATTGGTGGCCGACGATGAAGCTCGATGTTGCTAAGTATGTGGCCGAGTGTGTAACTTGTGCTAGGGTTAAGGCACAACATCAGAAACCGTATGAGAGTTTAGAACCTTTACCCGTACCCATGGGTAAATGGGAAGACGTCACCATGGATTTTGTGACTAAACTGCCCAGAACAAGGAATGGTCACGACATGATTTGGGTGGTCGTTGATCGCTTCACTAAGAGTGCGCATTTCATAGCGGCCAAAGAGAAATGGTCTATGGATAAACTTGCGAATTCTTACATGAAGGAAATTGTGAGGCTTCACAGTGTTCTGCTAACGATTGTGTCCGATCGTGACAGTCGTTTTACCTCAAGGTTTTGGAAGAGTCTACAAGAGGAATTGGGTACCAAGTTGTGTTTGAGTACAGCTTACCATCCGCAAACCGATGGTCAGAGCGAGCGAACGATTCAAACATTGGAGGATATGCTGAGAGCATGTACCCTATAATTCCAAGGTAACTGGGATGAACACTTACCTTTAGTAGAATTCTCCTATAATAATAGTTTCCACTCAAGCATTAAGATGGCACCTTATCACGCTTTGTATGGGGAGAAGTGTCGAACGCCATCATGTTGGCTGGAAGCTGGGGAAAAGCAATTTATGGGACCTGAAATAGTCCATGAGACTGCTGAAAAGTTGAAAGTGATAAGGGAAAGGATGTTAGCTGCTCAAGATCGACAAAAGAGTTATGCTGACAAGAAAAGACAACCGATATCCTTCGATGTTGGAGATTTGGTTTTACTTAAAGTCTCGCCGTGGAAGGGACTTATAAGATTTGGTAAGAGAGGGAAGTTGAGCCCAAGGTTTATTGGACCATTTAATGTTCTTCAGAGAATCGGGAATCAAGCTTACAAGCTAGAGTTCCCGGAAGAACTAGAGGGTATTCATAACACCTTTCATGTGTGTTATTTGAGAAAGTTCACAGGAGATGTGCCCGACATAATTCCGATTTCTGAGTTAAGGTTGGATGAAAACATGAGGTTGATCGAAGAACCTGAGGCAATCGTTGACCGTAAGACTATGAAGTTACGACGAAAGATGGTCGATTTAGTGCTTGTGCGCTGGAAACATACGAATGGACCAAATCTCACTTGGGAAACGGAGAGTGACATGATGAGTCGCTACCCGCATTTGTTTGGTGATATATGATTCCGGGGACGGAATCATCCTAAGGGGGAGAGAATTGTAACACTCGTGTTTCTATCCTAGGCATTTATATTGAGTTGATAGTCTAGGTTAACCTTTGTAACTCATTTTGAAGAAATGAAAAGGAGTTATGTGAATATTATGTGAATTATGTGTTTTATGCTTAATTATTAGGGCTTAATTAATTAAGAATAAAAATAAGCGTCAAAATTAAAGTGTGAGATAAGCTCGATATCTTTACATAAAGTTGTAGTGGTCGAAACAAGGATTTCGGGGATATAAAGAATACCAAAATCCGAGTTATAACGAAGAAGTTATGACCTGTCGAAGTTTCGCGACAAAACCGGCACGGTGCTGAATGTCGTAAAAAGTGAGTTTTTGATAAACTACTTTTTAGCCTTAATAATCTAAACGAAAGTCGTAGTATTCGTTAAACCGAGAAGTTCGATAAAAAGAACGCCCAAATCTGACTTCGTATGAGGAAGTTATGATTTTTCGAAGTTTCAGCGTAGCAGTAGACAGCTAAAAACTCGAATTTTAGATCGAGCGATTTTTAGCCGACACAACCTAAATGAGAATTGAAGGTCTCGTCATTAGGAGCACAACGGTAATAAGTCTGACGAAAACGGACGTCGGATGAAAAAGTTATGAATTTTTAACGGATTTCTTGTCCCGGTCTGTTAAAAATAATAATATAAAATTTAAAGTCAAAATTAGCTGAGGAAGTCTAAACGGAAGTTGTAGATCGTAATTTTAGCTACGCGTGCATATAAAGAATGTCAAAAACGGAGCTCGTATGCGAAAGTTATGGATTTTAGAAGTTTTGGCGCGAAAACCGAGAAATTTCGCATAGTCACACTTTGCCACGTCACCCTCACCTCGCATGTGACACGTGTCCCGCTGAGTCATCGGGCTGCTGAGTCACCAGGCTGCTGAGTCACGAAGCCACCTGGCGAGGCGTGTCATGTCCTTCCGAGTCCGAGCTGCGGTCCAACTCGCTGACTACACGTAGAAGCCTCGGTGGCAAGCCTCGCATCCGACGCGTGTGTAGTGACTCATGAGTCCGAACCCTCGCAGGTGCCACGAACCCCCCTACTTCGGACCCTAGACCTCGGTCCAATCACAAGCCACCAGAGAGTCCTTCGCACGCGCAACCCTCATGCGAGCCTCCCCCTCTGCGAGCCTTCTCAGTCGTCGAATCAGAAGACTCCTGACCGTCCGATCAGAAGCTTCCCCCTATAAATAGGAGGGTGCGAGACCTCCCGGGTATTTTTGGAATTTTTCCATATTTAGCCCCTAAACCCATATTTTCTTCATATTAACATCCCGCAAAGCCCCGGTATCGATTGTAAAGCCCGGAATACCCCACGAAGTGCCCGAGAAGCCCGGAAAATTTATCTTTTCGGTTTCGAAGCCCGACTTTTACAAAGCCCGGTTTCTCAATAAAACTCCCGGTTTTATTAGAAACAACCGTTTTAGGAAACGAATTGCTGCCCGATTATCATCAAATCATGTGAGTGTATAGTCACTTTCATTTTACACATAGATATGAAGTATTTACCTTATAATACGTGCTATGTGTAAATATATTAATTATTTATTTGAGGTGATTGTTGTGTTGATGTTTTATACAAGTTTTAAACTGTTTAAGTATTTGTATCTACAAATATGTTGGGTAGAACATGGGTAGATTGTGATGTGTGATAAAATAAAATTGATGAGAGGCCTCGATGTGTTTTGAGATCCAGTCATCTAGCGGAGTTTGGATGACGACCACAGACTTTCTAGACAGTCCAGTGGGAAACATTAGCAGGTCCGCAACCTGTAGGTGTTAATGAACTAAGAGTGTTCATTCCATGTACTCCATCCCCCTCATGGTTGCCTTTAGGACATGTATGGCTGAGGAAACCCCTTAGCAGTAGTGTCCATCCCGATGATATTCTTTAGGCTAGGTCCCTTGTGACAAGTGTTTAGGGACATAAAGTGAGGATAACGGGAACAGGTAATCAGGGTTATTATTGATTGATGAACTTAGTAAGTTTATTATTATTGTGGGTTGAAAACCCTATATGCTCACCAGGCTCCCAAGCCTGACCCACTCAGCTTTTTATGTTACAGGTAGTGGACCCCGAGCATAGTCGGAGGACAACGAGAGATTTTTGGATTATAGGCCAGTAGTTGTAAATAACTGTTGAAAGGCTTATAATGTCTTGTTTATGCTTTTGATCTGTATCGGAACATGATATCCCGAGGTTTTGATATATATATATATATATATATATATATATATATATATATGGAAAACATATACCTTCTTAATGAAGGGTTTTGATAAACTTTTATCATGTTTTGTTTGGGGACCAATTCCGCAACATCTTTTAAAAAGATTTCTCTGATTTTATTTTAAAAAGCATAAATTAAATCGGTCTTTTCTGGCCGAGAAATTAGGGGATGTCACACCGACAAGCCTGCTCCAAGAGGCAAAAAGGCTGATAAGGGGAAACAGGTGGCAAAAGGAGCAAAAGGCCCATCTCCAAAGAAGAGGAAACCCACCAAGCCCGCTCTGTCTCCACAGCAGAAGAGAAGAAAAACTCAGTCGAAACGAAAGCTGATTATCGCTTCCTCCTCAAGCGAGTCTGAGGGTGAGAGTTCAGATTCTGATGACTCTCCACGTGGCAACACTCCACCCAGATCTCCTACCCCAGAAGTTCATGCATCTACTTCTCAAATTTCCTCTCCACCTAAAACCATTCCTATTTCTATTCCCCCCATAACTTCCACTACTTCAATTCCACCCACTTCCATCCCAATACCAACACCAATATTCACCGACGCAACCACAACATCCACTGCAGATGTTAGAGCCAACGTATCTGATATGGGGGTTCATACTGATGCACCCGAAACGACTACAACACCCGAAACCACTACAGCACCCGAAACCACAAAAGCACCCGAACCTACACCAACACCCGAAACAACCCAACCCGAACCTACCCATACTATTACACCACCAGCTTCACCACCACCACCTTCTCCTGGTCATGCTTCAAAGGGAGAAGAACCACTCCTTGGTGGGGAGGATATGACGTTTGACTCGGTCTACTATAGTCCGTTTCAAGTACAGAGTGATGACGATGATGATGCTCCTGTCACAAAAAGACATCTCAAGGAGCTCCATGACAAGATTGACTTGCTCATCGCCTCCTCTTCCTCTTCTCAGTCATCCCTTTCTGAAGATGCAGTTCAAAAGATTGTTGACGCCTTCTCTAAAGCTCAGCAAAATTCCATTGCTTCTGCAACCTCCGCCATAGATGCCTCAACAAAAGCCTGTCAGGCTGCGACCGAAAAAGTCGATAAACTATTTTCTGATGCCTCTTCCCTGTTAAAGTCTTTACAGGAGAGTGCAAATGCTGCCAAGACTATGTTGGAACCTATTGTTCACCAGCTGGCAACGTCAGTCTCCACTGAGTTGAAGTCCTTCGCTTCTTTTCGTCAAATGCTTTCAGACGACAACTCAGCCTTTCGCACAACCATTGCCGAGCGTCTCTCGAAGCTACAAGAAGATTTGGCTGCCGAGAACTCTCTTATGGATGTTCTTGCCAGGAAGACCACTGCTCTGAAGGTCAAGAGCGTTCAACTCTCCAACTCTCAATAGGATATTGACTCTGTTCGGTTCGAAAGGGAGGTGATAAAGTCATTTGTTTCGGATGTCCACTCTGTCATCTCCAACATCCTTGAAGCACATGATCCTATTCTTAACTATACTGTGAGGTGTGACCTTGCAGAGAAGCTCGCTCCTGCCCTTGCCCTGCTCAGCAAACTCGAAGGGCTACTTGATTTCGTGTCCATTCCAAAACAAGGGGGAGAGAAGGAATCAATGTCCCAACCGCCTCCTACCTCAAAGGCAACTCACACAACCGAACCTCCTCCAGTAGGCCAAGCCTCTGGTTTTGGTTTGAAAGACAAAGGAAAAAATATTGCTGAGGAAGAAGAAGAAGAAGACAAAGAAACAATCGCCGACTTGTTGAAGCGTAGAAGTCGACGCAATGAGGCTGACATCAGTGCTCGTGTGGCTAGAGAGGCTGAAGAAGCAGAACGAAAACAGAAGGAAGCCCACGACCTTCTTGAGAGTAGGAAAACTCTTTTTCCTGCCTGGACTCTCGAGAGGATGATAAAAGAAGCCATTGACACACTGAGTATCTTGTGGCTGGAACCGGTAATCTCTCTTGATTGTTCCAACATTGTCGACTCACAGTTCGACATGCCACTGACCCGAAAGACGTTCATCTTTCATGCCTTCTCCAACGTTGCAGAGTTCCCTCATCCTCATCCACAGGTTGATCGGGATCTAATTGATTTCTATATGAAGGCTGCTCAACCTCAGTATTAGACTTGGAGCGCTCAGAAAATTGTCAACATTCGGGTCTTGAAGCCGTATAGTGAAGGGAACTTCATCAACATTTGATTCAAGGTACTTCGGGGATCTGCCAAAACCGAACATGCTATTTCCCTTGCAGATCTTCCTAACCTTAATCCCCATGATTGGATTATCTTGCACAACATCCTACTCACCAACGAAGCTGAATACGGTCCGATCATCGACCATTTCAAGAGGATGCTAGTGTGCTACATCATGGAAGTTGCACTGATGGATCAGGAGATTGCAAGCGTATTTAAGAAGAAACCAAATATATCTCCTGTTGGCTCTGCCAGTGATCTCAACCAAATGTAGATGGGTAAAATTGACTCGAGAAGGAATTCGGTCATGTTCACCAGGAACGAAGGACAGAAATGTCTTTTCGCCTTGGCTGACAAACACCTCTACACCACTGCTTGTTTAGAGCATGTTTTGGGGATCATCCACAGATGCAAGCAGAACACAACGGATGATGTCAAGTACTTCAATGACATGATTCAATGGTACATTCGGTTCAGACAGACTATTCTCGCGCTAATCTCTCGTCTGTTTGATACTACGAAGAAAGTTCCCGCTGCTGGCCCAAGCAAGAAGAAGAAGTAGTCTCGCTCCATTTTGACGCAACGGGGGAGATTGTTGGGTCATGTTTTGTATAATATGTTGCGTCTATTGGGCTCGTTAGCTAGTCCATTCTTGTATCTCCGGTATGGGCCTGTCCATCCGTGATTTTAGTAGGATTGAATATAAATATAGGTGCTTGCATTCATCTTAGGTTAACGATAGAATAGAATGATCAGAGCATTATTCAGAAGTCTATTATTATCGTTCTTGTAACCCTAAATCCTCTACAACGGAAGTTCTTAGTCAAGCTCTGCTGAGGATTGTTTAATCTAATCATTCGACATATTTTGATCCACTCTTGTCTTATTTATTGTTTTGTGTTCATCGCAATACCTGTTACAAAGATCTAATCGATCTTCACGTTTGTTATTATAACCTATCATATATATATATATATATATATATATATATATATATATATATATATATATAATTAAAATGCTAGTCTTACCGTTAGTAGGCCTCATTCACGAAGCCGGTCTATAAGATAGGTATAAGGTTGCGGCCTATAAAATGGCGCTTAATGGGTGTACACTCACACCCACCGCTTGCTTGATCGGTGGAGGGTCGTTAGCCGAACGAGTAGGATAGGGCAACCTCATCTCCTCATTAAAAGTTTAATATTGAAATACAAAGTAACTACATGTTTTCAAAAATTCCCAATCCTAGTTACTTTAGGAAAAGTGAATTGATGCAATCCCATGGAATTACACTTTGCACCCTTGCTAAGAAGTTAGTGGAGCGTGTGTGGTTTACCGGCACACTAATTGGTTCTAAGCATAGGTGGCAAAGGGTGATTCATTGTTTATCATAGTTCGGTGGAGCGTGTGTGGTTTACCGGCACATCGAATATGTGATTGTTACAATGAAGGCACCGAGTAGATTTGCGTGGTTATTCACACCCACTTTGTGATCCTCAACATCCCAGTCACAAAAGAGAGGGGCATATCGAGATTGAAACATGCCATTGAAAAGTTCAATGAATCTCATCGAAACCTAGGAATTCTCAATATATTAGGAACTTAAGGTTATGTTTTTATGGTGGAGAATTAGTGAATCTTCATTCACTTACCTTCAAATTGTTTGCATGTTGGATTACGGCATCCCTTTTATAATATGTAAACATTGTTGTTGGATCCTAGCCCTAATTTTCTTATTGGGTGATAATTAGGGATTCAAATTCTAATCTATCTTTGTTCTTTCTATTTGTAGATGTCGAACGCAAACAACGCTGCTGCTAGTTCATTCACATTGATGAGGCTTTGCCAAAATGTGACTTTCAATGGAACGAACTTTAGCGAATGGATAAGATACATTCGTACGATTGCTCGCTACGAGGACAAGGAGTATGTGTGACATCCCCAAATTTCTCGGCCAGAAAATACCGATTTAATTTATGCTTTTTAAAATAAAATCAGAGAAATCTTTTTTAAAAGATGTTGCGGAATTGGTCCCCAAACAAAATATGATAAAAGTTTATCAAAACCCTTCATTAAGAAGGTATATGTTTTCCATATATATATATCAAAACCTCGATACAGATCAAAAGCATAAACAAGACATTATAAGCCATTCAACAGTTATTTACAACTACTGGCCTATAATCCAAAAATCTCTCGTTGTCCTCCGACTATGCTCGGGGTCCACTACCTGTAACATAAAAAGCTGAGTGGGTCAGACTTGGGAGCCTGGTGAGCATATAGGGTTTTCAACCCACAATAATGTTGGATAAGGTGTCTAAGTCAATAACTTATTTGGTACATACTTGACCCGACCCGGCATGGTCCATTTGGGTTGCACTTCACCCAAACGATTTATGGATAATTTTATGAGAATTGTATACTTACGATTTATTAATATATTATAAGTTATAATATATTAATATGAAGTCATGTTATTTAATTAGTTTTAGTCTTAAATTAATTATGAATTAATTTAGAGATTAAAAAGAAGACTGATTAAATTATGGGCTATTATATTTTAAATAGTGTGGGCTAATACTCATTTGTTAATGGGCTAAGCTAATATGAAAGTCCATGGATGATCCATGGAGCTTTTAACCCATGGATCCTTGGAAAGGAAAAGACATGGGTTATTAGGGTTTCACCCTAACCATGCACACTATATAAAGAAGCATATGATGCAAGAAATGACACTAGTTGTGTGAGACTTAGTGGTGGCCGATTCCACAAGAAAGTATACTACTCTCTCAAATTTTTCCAAGTGTTTGTGGTGATTTGTGATTCCATTTGAGGCATTCACACTATTGGTGCTTGGCTCTCAAACTCCAAACAATCAACCATCATCAAAAGGTATGTATTTCTACTAGTACTTTATGATTCATAATCCTTATGCTATGCTAGTTAGGAAGAAACCTTGGAAGTTATTATTTGCATGTATTTTAGAAGAAAACATAGATCCAAGGTTTATTAGGGTTGCATGCACACTTAGGAAGTGTTAGATTGCTCAAAACCCAACAGTGGTATCAGAACCTAGGCTTGTTTTCTTGAATACTTGATGCAGATTGCTGAAAATCGAAGTTTATATGTTGTCTGCACAACAGAATCGCCGAGTCCATGAAGGGACTCGACGAGTCCAAGACAAAATTCATCCAACTCGGCGAGTTGGTTCATGCACTCGACGAGTTGGAACCCCAAACAGCATATCTTCGAGTTTTGGTGCTGGAATTGGTCTAGAATCATTACCTTAAACTGTTTTGGACTCATAAAACCTGTTTTTCTTGTGGTAATGATGATGGTGGACCAATTTCAAAGTTATAATCAAAATTTCAAGTTTATATGTGTTCATATGATTCTTGAACTTGTTGATGTGGATGTTCATGTTCATATGAGTTTTGTTAGATCATAGGAATTATTTTCAAATTGTTTGTTAGTTAATTCTTGATCTTAATGTGTTTTAATGGAATTCATAATTTGTCCTCAAGTTATGGAACTCCAAAAGTTTTTTCTTTTAAATGTTTTTTTAAGAAGTCATAAGTTACACTTTAGAAGAGTTTTTCTAATAAATGCTTTTATGGACTTCATAACTTGTCCTCAAGTTATGGATTTCCAAGAGACTCTTCATTAAAAGTATTAAACACTTAATTAAAACTCATAAGTTATGAATATCCAAAAGTTTATGAATTGTTCAAAACTTTCCCTCAAGTTTTGGAATTTGTAAAGTCTCACACAAACTTTAATTCCATACCCTAGAAGTTTTAAAAGTTAAAATTCTACCCTTATACTATTATAAGATTAATGGTTAATTATTATATATATGTATAAGAACAAGTCGTTTTACCGTTAGTAGGCCTCATTCACGAAGCCGGTCTATAAGGTGGGTATAAGGTTGCTGCCTATAAAATGGCAACTTAATGGGTGTCCACTCTCACCCACCGCTTGCTTGACTGGTGGAGGGTCGTTAGCCGAACGGGTAGGACAATGACTTTAAATTCTCATTAAAAGTATGATGAATATTATAAAGTAACTAAATGTTTTATTTAACTCCCAATCTTAGTTACTTTAGGAAAAATGTGAATTTGGTGCTAGCCCATGGAATTCACACTTTGTACCTTACCAAGTCGTTGGTGGAGTGTGTGTGGTTAACCGACACACTAACTTGGACTAGTAAGGATCACGAAGGGTGACTTAATGTTTGTCATAGATCAATGGAGCGTGTGTGGTTAACCGGCACATTGATTGGGCGATAATATTAAGGGTACCAAGTGAATTGGTATGGTTATTCACACCTTGTTTTGTGATCCTCGGCATCCCAGTCACAAAATTTGAGAGGGCACACTCGAGATTGAAACATGCCATTGAAAAGTTCAATGAATCTCAAAAGATCTAGGAATTTCAAATCCAATTAAAACCTAATAAATTATTGTTGGGTTTTGAGCAATCTAACACTTCCTAAGTGTGCATGCAACCCTAATAAACCTTGGATCTATGTTTATCTAAATACATGCAAAATAATAATTTTCCAGGGTTCATAACCTATCTAACATGGCATGGGGAATATTTAAACATAAAAGAGTTAGATGAGATTACATACCTTTTTGATGAGATTGATTCTTTAGAGTTTGAGAGCCAAGCACCAATAATGTGAATGCCTCAAATGGAATCACAAATCACCACAAACACTTGGAAACTTTGAGAGAGTGTACACACACTTATATTTTCGGCCACACACAAGCACACACACTAGTGGCTATTTCATGCAACATAAGCATGCTTATATAGTGTACATGGTTAGGGTGAAACCCTAATAACCCATGACCTTTCCTTTTCCAAGGACCCATAGGTTAAAAGATCCATGGATCATCCATGGACTTCCATCCAAGCATAGCCCATTAACAAATGACTGTTAGCCCACACCATATAAAACCAATAGCCCATAATCTAATTAGTCTTCCTTTTAATCTCTAAATTAATTCATAATTAATTTAAGACTAAGACTAATTAAATAACATGACTTCATATTAATATATTATAACTTATAATATATTAATAAACATATGTGTATAACTCTCATAAAATTATCCATAAATAGTTCGGGTGAAGTGCAACCCAAATGGACCATGCCGGGTCGGGTCAAGTATATACCAAATAAGTTATGGACTTAGACACCTTATCCAACAGACTCCCACTTGGATAAGTCTAATAACTGTATTTGCCTATTTAACTTCAGGAACCAACCAGCAATCGTGGCTCTCGAAAACTCTGTTGAACTATGAAGCGCCATTTTAAGACAAGTGATCATATAATCCTCTGTTCTCATGATATCAGCCGGACAAACACATGGAACTATGTCTTGCTTATTGTCTGGCAGTTGTTTCTCGATTTCCGATTTGTTTGACAAAGAACTTTACTGAACACATCAGTTTAGTTCTGACTGGGCCCGGTACATGGGTCAACACAAAATCATCGAGGGGCCCAGATATCGCTTCTATTTCTAGAAGGAACAGATAAACTTCGACTCATATGCTTGTTCTACTACTTGTTAAATTGTACACAAAGGCACGTTTTATAACATCAAGTTACTGATGTGTTTATGTGCAATCAATGCACAACCAACTCATAGGTAACAACTCATATTTCTAGGTTTGAAGACTTATATGATATTATCGTCTCACGATCACTCGAGATAAATTCCATGAAGTGATACAAGTGAGCGTGGGTTTATACCAATACTCATAACTTATGAGTACTCATGAACGTTGCAGCAACCATTGCCATGTCTAAACACCTTTAGCCATCTACAAACCCAATTCATGACAATCTTGATTTATACTTCCGACGTATGACCGATTGTGGAAGTTTGAATAAATTAATTATTCTGGAAGTCAAAACATGCAAAACTGAAACAATAGTAAATAATTGACAATGATAGTAACACTTTACTCATAAATAAATCACAATTTTATTCATCATCAAATGTCGATTACATTTTACAAGTTTCAGGAAAACTATCTAATCTGTAAAACTAATATCGTCCCTTAGCCCGATGCGCCTCACATGTTGAAAATGCTTAACCCTCGTCAGTCCCTTCGTCAGGGGATCTGCAGGATTCTCATCTGACGATACCCTCTTTGCCACGAGGAGTCCTTCTTCAATCTTGTGTCTTATGAAGTGATATTTTCTGTCAATGTGTCGGGATCTGCCATGATCTCTTGGTTCCTTGGCTAAGGCAACCGCACTATTGCTGTCACAGAAAATCTCCATAGGTTCTTTAATAGCTGGTACAACTCCAAGGTCTCCGATGAAGTTCTTTAGCCATATCGCCTCCTTTGCTGCTTCACTTGCTGCTATATACTCTGATTCACAAGTCGAATCAGCCACCGTCTCCTGCTTGGAACTCTTCCAAGAAATTGGCCCTCCATTTAAGGTAAAGACCCAGCCCGAATGAGAGTGGAAGTTATCCCTATCAGTCTGAAAACTAGCATCACTATACCCTAATACTCTCAAGTCATCACTCCCACCAAGGGTAAGGATCCAATCCTTAGTCCTCCGCAGGTACTTGAGAATGTTCTTTACCGCGGTCCAATGAGCCTTGCCAGGGTTCCCCTGATACCTGCTGACCATGCTCAAAGTAAAGGCCACATCAGGGCGGGTACAAGTCATAACATACATGATCGAGCCAACAGCGGAAGCATACGGTAATTTGCTCATCTCAGCTATCTCTGCCTCTGTACTCGGACTCTGAGTCTTACTTAGTTTGGCATTACTTTGGATCGGTAAATCTCCTTTCTTGGAATTCTGCATGTTGAACCTTTTCAACACCTTATCCAAGTAGTTACTCTGACTAAGTCCAATTAGTCTCTTACTCCTTTCTCTTAATATCCTTATCCCTAGGATATAGGCAGCCTCCCCTAGGTCCTTCATAGCAAAGCACTTCCCAAGCCAGGACTTAACCTCCTGCAAGGTTGGGATGTCATTTCCTATAAGTAGTATGTCATCCACATACAGTACCAAGAAGCTATCTATACTCCCACTAGCTCTAACATACACGCAAGACTCATCTTCACTTCTCGAGAAGCCAAACTCTTTGACCTTCTCATCAAAACAAAGATTCCAGCTACGAGATGCTTGTTTTAGTCCATAAATGGATTTCTCAAGCTTGCATACTCTATTAGGGTACTCTGTACTGACAATACCCTCTGGCTGATTCATGTACACATCCTCAGCCAACTTTCCATTAAGGAAAGCGGTTTTGACATCCATTTGCCATATTTCATAATCATGAAATGCAGCAATGGCTAGCATAACCCTAATGGACTTAGTCTTTGCTACCGGCAAGAAGGTTTCATCATAATCAATACCCTGAGTCTGAGTAAAACCCTTCGCAACCAGTCGAGCCTTATAAGTATGCACTTTTCCTTCCATGTCGGTCTTCTTCTTGAAGATCCATTTGCACCCGACTGTTTTACAGCCTGGTACATTGTCAACCAAGTTCCAAACTTGATTGTCATACATGGACTGTATCTCGCTGTCCATAGCATCCTTCCATTTAGCAGACTCCGGGCCTGCCATGGCTTCCTTAACACTGCTAGGTTCATCCAAATTTACCAGTGTACTATCACTGATAAACGTATCACCTTCCGTAGTAATATGAAAGCCATAATAAAACGAAGGTGTGTTCCTAACCCGTGTGGAACGCCTCGGAGGTACAGACATGTCAGCTTGATCAACAGGAGTTTCCTCCTCAGGTTGATTGCTAGTGTCTGAGGTTCCTTCACCAATTGCTTCTTGAATTTCTTCAAGATCAATTTGCCTCCCACTGTCTCCTTGGCTTATAAATTCTCTCTCACGAAAGACCCCTCTTCTCGCTACAAAGACCACATTCTCACTAGGTCTGTAGAAGAGGTAACCGAAGGATTTCTGTGGGTAGCCGATGAAAATACACCTTTCACTTCGGGGTTCGAGCTTATCATGAGTCTCACGCCTCACGAAAGCCTCACAACCCTAAATCTTGATGTGGTCTAAATTGAGAACCTTCCCAGTCCACATCTCATGAGGTGTTTTGGTAACCTTCTTTGTAGGGACTAGATTAAGGATATGGGCGGCAGTCTCTAAGGCATACCCCCAAAAAGAGATTGGTAGCGAAACTCGACTCATCATAGAGCGAACCATGTCCAACAAGGTTCGATTACGCCTCTCAGCTACACCATTCAGCTGTGGTGTCCTGGGAGGAGTCAATTGTGAGACAATCCCATACTCCTTAAGATAGTCAAGGAACTCGGTACTAAGATACTCACCACCTCGATCGGATCGAAGCATCTTAATGTACCTGCCCAATTGATTTTCTACTTCCTGTTTGAATTCCTTAAACCTTTCAAAGGTTTCTAACTTATGTTTGATTAAGTAGACATACCCATATCTACTAAATGTTGGATAAGGTGTCTAAGTCCATAACTATTTCGGGCTTGTACTTGACCCGACCCGGCATGGTCCATTTGGGTTGCATGGCACCATGCAATTGGATAGACTAAATGAGAGAAATAACACTTGGAGATTATTGATATATTATAAGTTCTAATATATTAATAATATTATTTAATTAGTTGATCAAAGAATTAATTTGGAATTAATTAAGTGATCAAAGGATAACTAATTAAATATATGGGTTGATTATGTAAATCATCCATATCTTGTATAGTGGGCTAAGAGGCTCCATGGATTATCAAGTTGGGTTCTACCCATAGGATGCTCCATGGATGCTCCATGGGAGTTACAAACCCATGGGTCATGGAAATGAAGAGTCATGACACATTAGGGTGTAACCCTAGATGTGCCAACACTATATAAGAGTCCCATTCTCCACAAAATTGGCTACACAAGGCTACACAAGTTGAACACTAAGAAACTAGAGGGCTTGGCCGATTTTGAGAAGTGTGTGTTATCTCAAGAGTCTTTCCAAGAGCATTTGGTGTTGTGTGAAGCATTTGAGGCATCACACTTGGGGTGCTAGGCTCACAAGGTTTCAAAGAACACAAGCAACAACAAGGTAAGTTATTCTATCTATGATTCAAGTTAAAATTGTTCCCCATGTATGCTAGATAGGAATATAACCTTGGAATTCAACTTTGCATGATAATTAGACAAACATAGATCCAAGGTTATTAGGGTTGCATGTACACTTAGGAAGTGTTAGAATGCTCAAAACCCATCACTAAAATCATCAATAAAAGTCACATAATACCGATTAGCATCCCTTGTGGCGGTTTTGAATGGCCCACATACATCAGTATGTCTCAGGTCCAACAAACCCTCACCCCTTTCACAAGTTCCAGTGAAGGGTGATTTTGTCATCTTTCCAAGTAGACAAGATTCACAACTATCATCCGATTGAAGGTCGAATGACTCAAAGACTCCACTCTTTTGGAGTTGGCCTATTCGTTTCTTGTTTACATGTCCAAGACGACAATGCCACAATGATGCTTTATCTAGGCTAGTAGAAGAATCAATATACAACACATTATTTCCTAAGTTGTCTACAATCGACACAGTTTCATACACACCATCACAAGGTAACGCTTTAAAATAAAACACATTTTTAAAGAAAGCATTAATACCACCACATTCATTATCAAACGAAAAGGTAAAACCTTGTTTGTACAAAGCATGAAAAGAAATAATATTCCTCGCCATTTTAGACGAGTACACACATTTATTCAAATATAATTTCAACCCATTATTAAGCAACAAAGTATAAACTCCAATCTTGGAAACAGGTGAAGCCTTCCTATTCCCCATGATCAAGTTTATCTTCCTGTGCTCCACATCCTCACTTCTTCTTAGGCCCTGCAAATCAGAACATATGTGAATACTGTTGGATTAATGTCTAAGTCCATAACTATATTTGGTATGTACTTGACCCGACCCGGCATGGTCCATTTGGGTTGCACTTCACCGACACAATTTATATGGATAATCTTTTGAGAATAGTATGTTTATGATTAATATTAATATATTATAAGTTCTAATATATTAATTTGGAATCATATTATTTAATTAGTATTGATCAAGAATTAATTTATAATTAATTAAGTGATCAAAAGGAACTAATTAAATATGGACTCTTATATATATGGAATGGGCCAAGTTCATTTAGGTTGGGCTAAGCTTTCATGGATAGTCCATGGAGTGTTTAACCCATGGATCCTAGGAAATGAAAGGTCATGGGTATTAGGGTTTAACCCTAATCCTCCATACTATATAAAGATGTCTTTGGTTGGTGAAATTGGCACTAGTGTGGATACACTAAAGAAGGGCTAGCCAATTTCACTAGAGAGAACCAAGTAATCATATTCTCTAAAGTATTCCAAGGTGTCTTGGTGATTTGTGATTCCACTTGAGGCTTCCACACTATTGGGGCTAAGCTCTTAAAGCTTGAAGACATCAAGCTACATCAAGAGGTATGTATTCTATCTTGTTACATTCATAGTTTTTGTATGCTAGATTAGGATAATACCTTGGATGTTCTTATTTGCATGTATAATAGAGAAAACATAGATCCAAGGTATTTAGGGTTGCATGTACACTTAGGAAGTGTTAGAATGCTCAAAACCCAACAGTGGTATCAGAGCCACGGGTTGTTTTCTGTTATATTGATGCAAATATTTTATTTTCAAAGTTGGAAAAAAAAAAGAAAAAAAAAACATGAAGTTCGTCAAATTTTAAGATAATTACTTGTTCTTGTGAAAAACTAATTATTTGTAAAATTTGAATAATTTGCTTTATGAGTTGAATTAGGTCAAATTTAATAAAAGATAAAATGATATGATTATTTTATTAGTTTTAAAAGTTTGATCTAAAGAGTTTTATTTTTTGAAACCTCCATAAGTTATGGATATGAAAAGGTTTTAAAAAAAAATTGATTCAAAGTTTTTTTGGAGTTACAAAATTTGGTGTTAATGTTTTAAAGGATTCCATAACTTAAGAATAAGTTATGGATCACCAAAAGTTTTTTGTGTTACCTTGTTTTATGAGTGAATTTAGATTAATGAATAAAATTATGTGATAGTTGGTTTTAATCCAAATTAATCTAAGAATTGATTCTAAAATGTGTTTTTGTAACTTGTCCTCAAGTTATATGAAAAGTCACATTTAAGAATCATAAAACTCATAAAAATTGGCAAAGGTTACAAAAATGAAGAGTCTAGTTCTAATTAAATGGTTTTATGACTCCATAACTTGTCCTCAAGTTATGGAGGTCCAAGAGTCTCTTCATTTAATAAAATAAAATAAAATAAAAAAAAGGTGTAACCTTAATTAATTCCATAAGTTATAAAATAAAGAAAAGTTAATTCCTTTATTAGTTTAAAGTCTTCCATAACTTCTCCTCAAGTTATGGAACTTGAAGAGTTTTTGGATTAAAACTACTTTAAACACATAAGTTATGGAATTAATTAGTTTTGAATAGTTTCAAAACTTGCCCTCAAGTTTTGGAATTTGTAAAGTTTTCTCTTATGAATACTTTAATTCCAAGTTAGCCCTTAGAATTTTAAAAGTTAAAATTCAACCCTTATACTTTATAATATTATAAGTTAATAATATATATATGTATAAGAGTAAAGTCAGTCTTACCGCTAGTACGCCTCATTCACAAAGCCGGTCTATAAGGTGGGTATAAGGTTGTTGCCTATAAAATGGCAACTTAATGGGTGTCCACTCTCACCCACCGCTTGCTTGACCGGTGGAGGGTCGTTAGCCGAACGGGTTTGACAAGACTATAATTCTCCTTCATTAAAAGTATTAATGATAATACTAAGTAACTAAACTCTTAATAATACCCAATCTTAGTTACTTAGGAAAAATGTGAATAAGGTGCTAACCCATGAAATTACACTTTACACTTTGTCTAAGTCGTTAGTGGAGCGTGTGTGGTTAACCGGCACACTAACTTGGACTTAACAAGGTAGGTAAAGGGTGACTTAATATTTATCATAGTATCGATGGAGCGTGTGTGGTTAACCGGCACATCGATTGAGGGGTAATTTATTAAGGGTACCAAGTGATTTGCATGGTTACTTCACACCTTGTTTTGTGATCCTCGGCATCCCAGTCACAAAACCTGAAGGGCACACTCGAGATTGAAACATGCCTTTGAACAGTTCAATGAATCTCAATAGATCTAGGAGTTTCAAAACCAATTAAAACCTAATAATTCATTTCGTTTATCTTGGTGGAAATTGGTGAATCGTCATTCACCTACCTTCAAATATTTTATAGCTTGGATTACGGCATACCTCTTCTAAGTTATAAAATAGTTTGTTGGGTCCTAGCCTTAATATTTCATATTGGGTGTCATATTAAGGACTTTAAATCAACTATCTTGAATATCTCCCAAAAGATGTCTGTAATAGACACCTATGATCTTCCCAAATCTAGTGAAACAAGGTTTCCTAAATGAAGATGATGTCCTTTGGAAATCATACTTCTTTCACCTCCTCCAATTATTCTCCCCAACCCACAAGTTCTTGAAAAGTTTAAGGTCACTCAAGCCCTATTGGCAAGGCAAGGTCTAGGTGTGAACACATCTTGGAGATGTAGTCACATATTGACAAGCCGGGAGAGTTGGGTGTCAAAGTCTTGAGAAAGTTGGTGGTTCAATCACTTTCTAAGTCACATAGTGAGTTCCTTTGGGACACCTATGAAACAGACTATGACAAGACCCTTAATGATCTTATCTATTTGCTAAGATCAACTTCCTAAAACTTTATGGACATTGACAATGATGACATTGGATATCCAGTAAAGCATTCTCTTCCCAATGGAAAGGGATCGGCCATAGTCAACTCGGTTGACCAAATGGTAAAGAGAAAAGCTAAGTCTGTGATAGTCTCGTGTACCATTATCAAAGGGTCCATATGTTTATATTGCCAAGGGAAGGGGCATTGGTTGCGAAGCTGCCAAATTTACCTAAGGATGTTAAAGTCAATAAGTTTGACTCTACTTCAGGTAAAGACCACTATCTAACTCTGTTAAGTTTCTATTCTGAGATTCCTGATACATGATGTGACTGGGTCACATGGTGATGTTTTAAGAATCAAAGAAAAGTGAAGAAACTTAAAGAAAGAATATGCTGAATCTGATGGCGTAGATGGATTTCTATCGCATAGTTTGAAGATCGGATTCTTGAGCAACTTCTTAGGAGTTATGAGATATTGCTTAGGAATAGATAACAACAAGTTTTCATATGGATTGTAAGGATAATTTTTTCCGCAAAGTTTTAAAATAAAAGAAAATTTTTTTGATTTTATTTATTTTAAAATATCCTTACAATGGCTTTTGAGGAAAAATTGTTGCTTATATGATTCCATTAAGAGCAAGAGTGGAAATATGAAGTTGATTCTTTCATTTGTGGTAATGTCTATATTTACCAAATAAGGAAAGATTCTCATCACCCAAGTTTCATTTGGACCGGGACTTGGAATCATGCAAGTTATATAGCATGATGAATGAGAACTTTCAAGTTTTGGAAAAATTAAGACTAATTACTGGTTCACATGGATGTGTGAGTCAAGTGAAGGACTAAAGGATCGAGTACACAGTCTTGTGCACTGATTAAGTCCACCACAAAAGATCGATAAGATTATTCGGCATAGTTTACTAAAGCTCAGTAAATATGATTATACTTACATGCTTAAGTGTAACTCTGAGACATTGGAAAAGGTTCCAATGTAAGGCAGAGCGAATAAGAAGAATCAAATTAGGCAGAAGGATAAAAGTTTCTCAAATCTGAAAAGATGGGAGAGTACTTTAGTATCAGTTTTTGTGATCATCTTAATGATTAAGAAACCATATCAAAATTAGTTCTCTAAGGAAAACTTAGTGCATTCTTATGACTAAGAAGAGGAACTTGAATTGTTGAAATGGTTAAATCAAGAAGATGAGTCATACTTCGTTCCAATACAAGTCTTAGAGTCATACTCCAAGATTGTCATTTGAGTGACATGTCTTAAAGAAGGTTTAAAACACTTGTCAAATGTAAGAGTAAAAATTTTCTACTCTTGTACATTTGAAATTGGTAAGTTGTGATGTTTTGGATAAAACAAAGACCAACTTAGGCCAATTGGGTAAAGTGTTTTTCTTGATTAGAATCCGCACTATCTCTTGGATGTTTGACAAGGGAGTCTTATATGTCAAGAGGACAGTGGTAGTCTTAAAGGTCTTGAAAGTCTCAAGAAATAATCAAGAATAAAACCTGAAGTTCTTCACTAGCACACGACTTGAGGTTTATAACCTATCGTGTTGACATATCTGTGCCCATTCCAGTTAAAGTTGGCTTTGCATATGAGTTCTTAGAGTTCTCAGTTTGTTGCATAACAACTTGGAAGCAATGGCAGGCCCTTGAGCTGCCAGGTGGCAAGAAGTTAAGATTGAGTTCAATCCATATGGTTTTGGATTTTTCATTATCTTTGTCTTGTGATTATGGTTTGACAAATTCATATGGGTAGGAACTCATACACCATATAAATCTAAGTGTCATAAGGTTTCTCTCCGATTCATGAAAATGATGGTGAGGAAACGCTTTCACTAAGTAGATTTTACGAAGATATCAATTGTGTTATTTGCATTTTCAAAAGTCGTTAGTGGAGCGCGTGTGGTTAACCGGCACACTAACATGGACTTGTGAGAAATGGCAAATGCCTAAGCAATTGAGACCATGATTACAGTATCCCTTTTCATGGTTCTTGAAATTGCTTAGACACACAGGTGAGCTATCTACGGAAAGGGTGTATGAATCTAAATTTCAGACTGTCCAGCTGATTTCTGAGTACATGTAAAAGCTAGTGGGAGCATAAGTGTTATGCTAATAATCATCATGTTAGTGGGAGCATGATAATTATGATAAGTATTGCAAGTCAGCAATGTTAATTATAGAAAACAAAAGTTTCAATTGGGAAAAAGTTGTTTTGCTATAATTAAGGGAGAAGAAATTATGCTTCATCTCAAATCTATAAGCTTAGATCGTGAGGTTTTAATCATTTAGTCAAGGATATATATGAATTTCATGTTGGAATGGCTCAACATAAGGAAATTCTGTATATGGGTCCATTATTTGCGTTCTAAAATTCGATTATGATTACGGCATCCCTTTTCATAATCTGAATTATGAGAACTTGGCAAATTGAAATGGAAATATTATAGCAAAAGACTGGTTTAGTCTTTATGTAAGACATCATGAATCGTGTCCCATATGCTTCGGATATAGGATCGATTACATGTGCTATATTCATCCGTTCTAAAATTTTCCAAATGCCTGGGGCATTAAGAAGGGAAAAGGTTTAGAACTGGATATGACAAAAAGGATTAAACAATTGTCGAGGACAATCTAAGGTTTACCAAAGATTGGTTACTCAAGGACAATTGGAAGTATAGTGATAATTCTGGAAGGACCATATTGACATAATCTGTAAGGAGGCAACTCTTGTTCAGAAGTGATAGTCAAAATGGAATCTGGAAATGTTTCAAAGTTAGAATTTTCAATCTGTGTAAGATTAAGGAAACTTAATGCAAGAAGGATATTTCCAAGGAGTTGATCTCCTTTGGAATACTCTGTAATGATTGTTGCCAAGTCTTTGTGACTTTGTGCATAATCGTTACAAGAGGATCAATGCATATAAGTTTAGAATCTAACAGATTTCTGTAAATGGCATGAATTTGGAATTCTTGCATTTGCAGTAAGGATTTGGGAGTGTGAAAAGAGAATCATTGAAGTTATGTTCAATTGATCTAGTTCACAAAGTAAAGATCATAGACAAACATAGTATGCATACTTGGTGTATGGCATGACTAGTGTTTAGAAAACATAGTGTGCATGCTTGGAGCATGGGACAACTATTGTTTTAAATTCAAGAATAAAGTTGATAGCTGAAACAGTATACAATGAATAATGTGTAATCATATGGTGATAAATAAAAGGTGTTTTATTTATGTTCAAAGGGTTGATACCATATTGGATTCAATTATTATTGTGTTTTATTTTGCATGTTTTGACTTCCCGAATAAACTGGGTTATTCTTCCTGAATGACTAAGTTATTCAAACATCCACAGTCGGTCATATGTTGGAAGTAGATATGAATTAAGACTGTCATGGGTTGGCTTGTAGAGGTCTAAGGTGTTGGACAAAGGGCTACAACACTCATGAGTGCTCATAAGTTCTGAGTATTGGATTCAACCCGCGCTCATTGGAATCACTTCATGGATTTTATCACGAGTGATCATGAGACGATAATATCTTATATTCTTCAAACCTAGAGATATGAGTTGTTACTATGAGTTGATAGTACATTGATTGCACGAAAACGCATTTGGTAACTCGGTGCTATAAAACGTGCCTTTGTGTATGATTCAACAAGTAGTAGAACAAGCCATATGAGTCGAAGTTTATCCATTCCTTTTACCTTCGGGATAAAAGCGATATATGTGGGCCCCTCAATGATTTGATGATGACAAATGGAAGTGCTCGGCCGGGCCAGGACTGATTTGATTTGTTCAATTAGTCAGTCGTCATAAATCGGAAATCGGGAAACAACAAATGGACAGAGAGAATAATTATAATCCATGTCTCGGTCCATATGATATCTAGAATGGAGGAATATATGATCCCTTATCTAATGGACAAGTTCGTTGACAAGATCAGAGTTCGACAGCAGCTTTAAGAGCTACGATTGCCAGTTAGGTTTGAAGTCATACGCAATAATAGTTTTAGACTTATCCAAGTGGGAGACTGTTGGATTAATGTCTAAGTCCATAACTATATTTGGTATGTACTTGACCCGACCCGGCATGGTCCATTTGGGTTGCACTTCACCGACACAATTTATATGGATAATCTTTTGAGAATAGTATGTTTATGATTAATATTAATATATTATAAGTTCTAATATATTAATATGGAATCATATTATTTAATTAGTATTGATCAAGAATTAATTTATAATTAATTAAGTGATCAAAAGGAACTAATTAAATATGGACTCTTATATATATGGAATGGGCCAAGTTCATTTAGGTTGGGCTAAGCTTTCATGGATAGTCCATGGAGTGTTTAACCCATGGATCCTAGGAAATGAAAGGTCATGGGTATTAGGGTTTAACCCTAATCCTCCATACTATATAAAGATGTCTTTGGTTGGTGAAATTGGCACTAGTGTGGATACACTAAAGAAGGGCTAGCCAATTTCACTAGAGAGAACCAAGTAATCATATTCTCTAAAGTATTCCAAGGTGTCTTGGTGATTTGTGATTCCACTTGAGGCTTCCACACTATTGGGGCTAAGCTCTTAAAGCTTGAAGACATCAAGCTACATCAAGAGGTATGTATTCTATCTTGTTACATTCATAGTTTTTGTATGCTAGATTAGGATAATACCTTGGATGTTCTTATTTGCATGTATAATAGAGAAAACATAGATCCAAGGTATTTAGGGTTGCATGTACACTTAGGAAGTGTTAGAATGCTCAAAACCCAACAAATACCACATCCTGTATCAAGAACCCAAGAGTTAGAATATGTTGAGTAATTAGACAATATAGTGTAAACACCTGCATGGGTGGGTTTCACTTTCCCATCCTTTAGATCCTGCAAGTACTTAGGGCAGTTTCGCTTCCAGTGTGCCTTTTCATGGCAATAGAAGCATTCAACATCCTTGGGAATGGCAGAAGGAGTGACAAAACCGCTCTTGGTCTTCGATGAGGAGCCTTCAAGAGACTTTCCATTGGTACCCTTCGAAGGGTGCTTCCTCTTTTTCCCTTTGCCTTGCCCGATAGCCAAAACAAGGGTAGATGTTGGAGTAGGAGTAGTAGAGGTAACAACCGCCTTGCCCTTAAGACCGGTTTCAGCGGTCTTCAAGAGTCCTTGAAGCTTGCTGAGGGTAACTTCCTCCTTGTTCATATGATATGTCATACGAAATTGGTCATAACAAGAAGGTAAGGATTGCAAAATGATGTCAATTGCCAACTCCTCAGGGATGTTCACATTCAGCTTCAGCAAACGGTCCACATACCTTTGCATCTTTTGCATGTGAGCCGTGACGGAATCACCGTCCTTCATGCGGGTAGTTATTATGGAGGAGATTATTTCATACCGCTCCTGACGAGCACTCTGATGGTACCTTTCCATCAGGTCTTGGTGCATCTCAAAAGGGTAGAAATCTTCATATGACTTTTGGAGCTCGGCTGTCATCGTGGCCATCATGATACATGCCACCTTAGTAGCATCTCTCTCATGTGTCCTGAATTTAGCGATCTCCTCAGGAGTAGCAGTAGACTCATCAAGCTCTTTTAACTCCTTATCGAGGACATATTCCTTGTCCTCATAACGAGTAACCATCCTGATGTTCCTAATCCAATCCATGAAGTTGGAACCATCAAAGATGACCCTCCCACAAAGATTCATGCGAGAGAAAGAACCAGTTGGGTTAGAGCCTGAAGCATTAGTGTTGGAAGACATCTG
Organism: Lactuca serriola; assembly: GCF_051521515.1. Classification (NCBI taxonomy): domain Eukaryota; kingdom Viridiplantae; phylum Streptophyta; class Magnoliopsida; order Asterales; family Asteraceae; genus Lactuca; species Lactuca serriola. The sequence goes on along the minus strand of NC_136408.1, from coordinate 48,750,599 downwards.
AAAGAAGAAAGCAAGTTTAGATTAGATATATAGAATCCTTAATAAGACACCCAAATGTAATATTAAGGCTAGGACCCAATCACAATATATTATACTTAGAAGAGGGATGCCGTAATCTAAGTAATAATATATTTGAAAGGTAGGTGAATGACGATTCACCAATTTCCACCATGAAAAACAAAATGAATTATTAGGTTTTAATTGGATTTGAAATTCCTAGATTCTTTTGAGATTCATTGAACTTTTCAATGGCATGTTTCAATCTCGATTGTTCCCTTCAAGTTTTGTGACTGGGATGCCGAGGATCACAAAACAAGGTGTGAATAACCATGCTAATTCACTTGGTACCCTTAATATTATCACCTAATCAATGTGCCGGTTAACCACACACGCTCCATTGATCTATGACAAACATTAAGTCACCCTTCGTGATCCTTACTAGTCCAAGTTAGTGTGTCGGTTAACCACACACGCTCCACCAACGACTTGGTAAGGTACAAAGTGTGAATTCCATGGACTAGCACCATGTTCACATTTTTCCTAAAATAAATAAGATTGGGAATTAAAAAGGTTTAGTTACTTTATAATAATCATTATACTTTTAATGAGGATTTAAAGTCATTGTCCTACCCGTTTGGTTAACGACCCTCCACCAGTCAAGCAAGCGGTGGGTGAGACTGGACACCCATTAAGTTGCCATTGTATAGGCAACAACCTTATACCCACCTTATAGACCGGCTTCGTGAATGAGGCTTACTAACAGTAGAACGACTTATTCTTATACATATATATAATAATTAACCATTAATGTTATAAATAGTATAAGGGTTGAATTTTAACTATTAAAACTCTAAGGGTTGGAATTAAAGTTTATTAAATTGTGTGAAACTTTACAAATTCCAAAACTTGAGGGCAAGTTTTGTAACTATCCAAAACTTTTCATTTCATAACTTATGAATTAAAGGTTCATAAAAATGAAGACTCTTCATTTTCATGTAACTTATGTGTTTAAATGTGTGTGTTAAAGAAAAGTGACCTTTGGATATCCATAACTTGAGGAAAAATTATGGACTCCATTAAAACACATAAATGATCAAGAATTAATTCTAAACAATTCAGCAAATAATTCCTATCATCTTCTAAATTCATAAGAACATGAACATGATCATCAAAATTTCAAGAATTATATGAACACATAAAAATATGGAATTTTGATATATGCTATTATTGTAAATGGATTAGAACCACCATTACACCAACTAAAACAAGTTTTAAAACACCAAAACAGTTTAGGGTAATGTTTCTAGTCCATTTCCAGCAGCAAAAGTCGAAATTCTGCATTCTGATCATTCTACTCGCCGAGTGCACGAACCTACTCGCCGAGTAGGATGCATTTTGCCTTAAACTCGGCGAGTCCCCCCATGGACTCGGCGAGTGCATCAGCCAGACAGCAACAATTTCAACTTTTTTTTTCATTATTTTGCATCAAGTATCAAACAAGCAAGCCTAGGCTCTGATACCAATGTTGGGTTTTGAGCAATCTAACACTTCCTAAGTGTGCATGCAACCCTAATAAACCTTGGATCTATGTTTGTCTAAATACATGCAAAATAATAATTTTCCAAGGTTCATAACCTATCTAACATGGCATGGGGAACATTTAAACATAAAAGAGTTAGATGAGATTACATACCTTTTTGATGACATTGATTCTTTGGAGTTTGAGAGCCAAGCACCAATAATGTGAATGCCTCAAATGGAATCACAAATCACCACAAACACTTGGAAACTTTGAGAGAGTGTACACACACTTATATTTTCGGCCACACACAAGCACACACACTAGTGGCTATTTCATGCAACATAAGCATGCTTATATAGTGTACATGGTTAGGGTGAAACCCTAATAACCCATGACCTTTCCTTTTCCAAGGACCCATGGGTTAAAAGCTCCGTGGATCATCCATGGACCTCCATCCAAGCCTAGCCCATTAACAAATGAGTGTTAGCCCACACTGTGACATCCCCAAAACCTCGGCCATAAAAGACCGATTTTCATTTATGCTTTTAAAATAATTTCAGAGTAAATCCTTTTGATTTGAAAGAGTTGCGGAATTTGTTCCCAAAAACAAAACGTGATAAAACAATGTTTACCAAAGCATTTCATAAAAGAAATGTATTTTTCATTATATAATCAAAACTCGGGGTGTCATGTTACGATACAGACCAATAAGCATAAACGATAACATTACAAGTCATTCAACAAATATATACATATACAGACTTGTAAACAAAACAACTTGATGGTTCATCCATCTTATGCCCTCGCACCACTTCCTATAATACAAATAAAACTGAGTGGGTCAGGCTTGGAAGCCTAGTGAGCATATAGGGTTTTCAACCCACAATAAATAATTATATTTAATTTCCACCAACCAACAATAACCCAATTACTCATTCCCGTTATTCTCACTTTATGTCCCTAAGACAACTAACATAAGGGACCTAGTCTAAGAATATTTCATCGGGGCGACAACACATGCTTCGGGGGTACCTCAGCAATATAAGTCAAATAAGGCAACCATGAGGGGGATGGAGTACATCGAATGAACACCCAAGTTCATTAACACCTACAGGTGGCGAACCTGCTAATGTTCCACAAGACTATCTAGAAAAGTCCGTGGTCGTCATCTAAACTCCACTAGATGACTAAATCAAACAACAACGAGGCCTCTCATCTGTTTATTACACACCAACTATCTACCCATGTTCTACCCAACATATTAGTAGATAAAAATATACATTTTATACATAGTTTAAAAACCTGTATAACATGCTTTAATCAATACATATTCCACATAAAAGATGAGGCACACACACGCATAACACGTATTTCATAGAGAATAAATCAGATCTATGAGATAGAAGAGAGTGAATACACATTCACACATATAACAACAAAATATATACACATAGCACGTATTTTATATAAAATAATTCATAATATTTTATTGGAAGAAAAATAACTACACACTCACTTGATCAGAAGATGATCGGACAACACTACGGCTTGTAGAAGTAGTATTCTTCGGCAGATGTAGAAGATCTTCACAAAAACCGGACCCCTCGCGGGCAGAGATTCGGCTCGGGAATCTTACTTCTCGGGATCTTTAGGACCTCGGGACTTGCTTCGGGGCTCGGGAATGATACCGGGGCTTCGGGATAATTCTTGCACAAAAAACGATGCAAAACCGCGAGAAAAAGAGAAGAAATGAGCAAACTACTCGGCTGCCATCGACACCCTTTTATAGGGGCTGGAAGGCCGATTTACGCAGGGCGTAAATCCTAGTTACGCGGGGCGTAACCTGGATAGGATCGCTGACTGCCCCCCTTCGGATAATATCAGCCAATATATATATATATATATATATATATATATATATATATATATATATATATATATATATATATATATATATATATATATATATATATAATATCGAAAATATTTAATAAATTTCAAAAATTCATATCTTCCTCATACGAACTCCGTTTTCGACGTTCTTTATTTCCACGCGTAGGTGAGACTACGATCTACAACTTTCGTTTAGACTCCGTCGGCTAATTTTGAGTTTATTTTTATTATTTATTTTTAGTAGGCCGGGACAGGAAAACTCCGTTATAAAATCATAACTTCTTCATCCGACGTCCGTTTTCGCCTATCTTTTTATCGTTTTACTACAATTAATGAAATCTTCGATTCTCATTTAGATTGTTTCGGCTAAAAACCGCTCGGTCTCAAATCGAGTATTCGGGCTGCATACCGCTAAGTCGAAACTTCGAAAAATCATAACTTCCTCATACGAAGTCAGATTTTGGCGTTCTTTATATGCACGCTCTCGGTTTAACGAACTCTACAACTTTCGTTTAGATCACTAAGACTAAATATCGCTCTAACGTAAATTTCACTTTTTACGTCATTCAGCGTTGTCGGTTCTGTCGTGAAACTTCGACAGGTCATAACTTCTTCGTTGTAACTCGGATTTTGGCATTCTTTATATCTTCGGAATCCTTGTTTCAACCACTACATCTTTATGCAAAAATATTGGGATTATCCCACACTTCAAATTTGACGCTTATTTTATTCTTAATTCATTAAATATAATAATTAAGAAAATAAACACATAATTCACATAATACTCAAATATTTCATCATTAATACTCCAAAAAGAGTTACAAGGGTTAATCTAGACTATTACATCAATGAAAATGCCTAGCCTGGAAACACGGACGTTACACACACCATATAAAACCAATAGCCCATAATCTAATTAGTCTTCCTTTTAATCTCTAAATTAATTCATAATTAATTTAAGACTAAGACTAATTAAATAACATGACTTCATATTAATATATTATAACTTATAATATATTAATAAACATATGTGTATAACTCTCATAAAATTATCCATAAATAGTTCGGGTGAAGTGCAACCCAAATGGACCATGTCGGGTCGGATCAAGTATATACCAAATAAGTTATGGACTTAGACACCTTATCCAACAATTATTTCGTTTTTCATGGTGGAAATTGGTGAATCGTCATTCGCCTACCTTCAAATAATTTATAGCTTGGATTACAGCATCCCTCTTCCAAATTATAAAATATTGTGTTGGGTCCTAGCCTTAATATTTCATATTGGGTGTTATATTAAGGATTTTGAATCAACTAACTTGATTTTCTCCCATTATAGATGTCTGGTTCAGACAACTATGATCTTCTCAAATCTCTTGAAGATGGTGTCCCTCAACATCATGCTTCACTTCCTCCACCTCCTCCAATTATTCTCCCTCACCCACAAGTTCTTGAAAAGTTTAAAGTCACTCAATCCCTATTGGCAAGCATAGTCTATGTGTGCTCACATCTTGGAGATAAAGTCACATGTTGACAAGCCGGGAGAGTTGGGTGTCAAAGTCCCGTGAAAGTTGGATGTTCAATCACTTTCTTAGTAACATAGTGAGTCTCTTTAGGACTACTGTGAGATGGACTATGACATGACCCTTAACGATGTTATCTATTTGCTTGATGTCGTGGAATCAGCAATGATTTGGAACACCAGTAAAGCAAATTTGATTAAAAGAACAACTTCCCAAGTCTTAAATGGACATTGAAAATGGTAGCATTGGATATCTAGAAAAAGATTTCTCTTCCCAATGGAAAGGGATCGGCCATAGTCAACTCGGTTGACCAAATGGTAAAGAGAAAGGCTAAGTTTGAGATAGTCTCATGTGCCATTACCAAAGGGTCCATGTGTTTTGTTGCCAAAGGAAGGGGCATTGGTTGCGAAGCTGTCTTATTCACCTGAAAGGTCATAAGGTTGATCAAGTCAAGAGGTTTGACTCTACTTCGGGTAAAGTCCACTGTCTAACTCTATTAAGTTCCTATTTGGAGATTCTTATTACATAATGTGAATGGGTCACATGCTGATGTTTTTTAAGAATCGAAGAAAAGATAGGAAGCTTAAAGTAAGTATATGTTGATTCTGATTGCAAAGTTGGGTTTTCGATCGCATGGTTCGACAATCAGAATTTTGAGTTGTTGCTTAAGAGTTATAATATATTGCTTGTGAATAGATAACAACAAGGTTTTCATGTGGATTGTAAGGATAAGTTTTTCCGCAAAGTTTAAAAAAAAAGGGGGGGGGGGGTTTAATTTTATTTATTTTAAAAATATCCTTACAATGGCATCTGTGGAAAATTGTTGCTTATATGTTTCCAGTAATAGCAATATTGGAAAGTGGATTTGATTCTTTCATTTGTGGTAGTGTCTGAATTTACCAAATGAAGAAAGTTTTTCATAACCCAAGTTTTAATTAGACAGAAACTTGGAATCATACAAGTTGTATTGTATGATGAATGAGAATTTTCATCTTTGAAAATTAAGACTAATTCTTTGATCACATGTATATGTGAGTCAATTGAAGGACTAAGGAATTAGGTACTCTGGGTGTGCGTTGGTCAAGGTCCACCACAAAGATTGATTTGTCATGATTTACTAAAGATTAGTAAATATGATTATACTTATGAGGTTAAGTATAATTTTGTAACATTGGAAAGGTTACAATGTATGGCAAAACAAATGAGAAGAATCAAATTAGGCAGAAAGATAAAAGTTTCTCAAATCTGAAAGGATGGGAGAGTACTTTAGTATCATATTTCATGATCATCTTAATGATTATGAAACCATATCACAAATTCATACTCTAAGGACGTCTTAGTGCATTGTTATGGCTAAGAAGAGAGGTCATGAATTGTTGGATTGGTTAAGATCGAGAAGATGAGTCATACTTCGTTCCAAAACAATTCTTAGAGTCATACTCCAAGATTGTAACATTGAGTGACATAAAGTACGACGTTGTTCCACGTATTTGTCCGGCTGATATCATAAGAACAGAGGATTATATGATCACTTATCTAAAATGGCGCTTCATAGTTCAACAGAGTTTTCAAGAACTACGATTGCTGGTTGGTTCCTGAAGTAACATACGCAAATATAGTTATTAGACTTATCCAAGTGGGAGTCTGTTGGATAAGGTGTCTAAGTCCATAACTTATTTGGTACATACTTGACCCGACCCGGCATGGTCCATTTGGGTTGCACTTCACCCAAACGATTTATGGATAATTTTATGAGAATTGTATACTTACGATTTATTAATATATTATAAGTTATAATATATTAATATGAAGTCATGTTATTTAATTAGTTTTAGTCTTAAATTAATTATGAATTAATTTAGAGATTAAAAAGAAGACTGATTAAATTATGGGCTATTATATTTTATATAGTGGGGGCTAATACTCATTTGTTAATGGGATAAGCTAATATGAATGTAACACCCAGAGTTTTAAAGACCAAGAAAGGGAAGAAAACCCTAAGTTTAGGGGGTCGACTCGGCGAGTCCAAGGAGGGACTCGGCGAGTCGGAGCGGGATCCGGGTCGAGGAGTAAGTGACCAAGTAACACCGTAAATTTCAAAATAATTTTTCAAAATATATAAAAACATTTCTCATTAACTTTTTTGTAAAAACATTAAGTTTAAATCCCAATTCACATTATACAAAATCCCAAGATCATATGTATATCAAAATCCCATGCGTGTGTACAGATCAAGCCGACGCCTTCCCACGGTCATCGCTAGTACCTGTAACAACAACACTAACACTGTAAGCACAAAGCTTAGTGAGTTCCCCAAAATACCACATACATAACACATATATTAGCCACTCGAGGCTATAACTCTATGGGTCCGTGCACCGAAACTCTGTGAACCCTCAGGTTCTAACTCTGGGAACCTTCCGGTTCCAACTCTATAAACATGCATAGCATAAATCACATAGACATCATGCAGTACAACACATAGCATACACATAATATACATACTCTGACACATAACTCTGATTACCTACTCAAGGTAAAGTATAGTGAGAAGACTCACCTCGCATATCTCGATAACTCGCGATTCCTGGAATCACTCGTGCTCGATCCTCCGAGCTATAATCCTCCTATAACATCATATGACTCTAATTAACACTTTTACCACTAAGGTTGACTACCCCTATTAAGTCAACACTGGTCAACTCTGGTCAACGGTCAACTTTGACCGGACTCGGCGAGTGCACTAGGGCGACTCGGCGAGTCTAAGCGTTTTCACCAACTCTCTAGGATTCCCTTTTTGACACGTCGTGTATTCCCCTAACTCGACGAGTTCCACCTGGTAAGAATCGCGGGGCCACCCCGACTCAACTCGCCGAGTCTCAAGAACAACTCGGCGAGTTCCAGTTCGACTCAGTCCACCTGTCAACTTCTAACTCGCCCTGCCTCACTGAGTCAACTCATAACTCGGCTGGACCACTCACCGAGTGATCAAGGATAATCTTCATGCTACTCGCCGAGTCTGTTCTTCAGACTCGGCGAGTCCATGCCATGCATCAACTCAAACTTGCTTCTGAGGTCAGATCTGCTCCAACAACTCATAGATCTGGCCCTCCTAAGCCAATTCATCACGTAAAGTCCATAACTTGGTGCTCATAACACACCCCATGACTCATAAATGGTGTTTTGGCCTTAAGCACAAAGACCCCAATCCAAAACCCTCATAGATTCATAAAAAGCTTGGGCAAAGGGACACTCTGGACCTCCAAAGGTCCAGATCTATAACTTAACTCACTTAAGGGACCAAGGAAGCACTAGATCTAACCAAAAAAGGGCTCAATAAGCCCTAAATCAATATAAACCTCAACATAACAGAAATAGCTCGAAGATAATACCTCAAATGTGATGTTCTGGACCTTAAACCTTCAGGAAGTGGCTCCTCTTGCTTTCCCTTAGCTAATTCTTCTTTTCCCTTGCAAAATGATACCTCCAAGGTCAATAATGGCTTCCTACTTTGCTCCAAATGCTCACACTTGCTAGGGTTTCACTCAAGGGACTGGTGAGCACAAATGACGGCCTAAAGGCCCTTTAAATAGGTCCCAAACCCGAGAAATTAGGGTTTCATTAAATAGCGCAGACTCGCCAAGTCCATACCTTGGACTCGCCGAGTCCAGGCGCGAACCCGCGTCCAGAACCGCGATCCTACTCGGCGAGTCTGAGCTCCAACTCGCCGAGTCCTCTCACAAAACACCAAAAACATAATCATAAAAGATACCTGGAAATCCAGGCTGTTACAACTCTCCCCCACTAGAACTAGACTTCGCCCTCGAAGTCTCACTCTGGAAATAACTTCGGATGCTGCTCACGCATCTCACGCTCCGGCTCCCAGGTCATCTCTGATCCCTTCCGATGTTGCCACTGATCCAACACCAAAGGTACCTCCTTTTTCCTCAGAACCTTGATCTTCCGATCTCTGATGGCCACTGGTCTCTCGGCATAATTCAGGCTCGCATCCACCTGAATATCCTCTAATGGAACCACTGCCGACTCATCGGCTATACACTTCCTCAACTGCGACACATGAAAAGTGTCGTGAATCTGCCCCAACTCTGCTGGCAAATCCAAACGATAGGCTACCCGGCCTACCCTCGCGATCACGCGAAATGGACCAATATAACGGGGCCCCAACTTGCCCCTCTTCCTGAATCGAATCACTCCTTTCCAAGGAGAGACCTTCAGGAGAACAAAGTCGCCGACCTGGAACTCAATCTCGGACCGGCGTCTGTCTGCATAACTCTTCTATCGGCTCTACGCGGTCAACAACCTCTGTCTGACATGCTGAATATGCTCTGTCGTCTGAAGCACGATCTCTGTACTGCCCATCACTCACTGCCCAACCTCTCCCCAACAAATGGGGGTCCGACACCTCCTCCCATACAACAGCTCAAAGGGTGGCATACCAATGCTCGAATGATGGCGGTTGTTGTAGGAAAACTCTGCCAAGGGTAAATACGCATCCCAGCTACCCCCGAAATCCAACACACATGCCCGTAGCATGTCCTTAAGCGTCTGAATCGTCCGCTCACTCTGACCGTCTGTCTGGGGATGATATGCGGTACTAAAATGCAGTCTAGTACCCAACTCCTCATGAAATTTCTTCCAGAATCTGGAAGTGAAACGCACATCACGGTCTGAAACAATCGAGATCGGCACCCCATGCCGAGATACCACTTCCCTCACATACACCTCCGCCAATTTCTCTGCTGAAGAACTCTCACTAATGGAAAGGAAGTGAGCGTTCTTCGTCAACCTGTCCACAATCACCCAAATTGCATCAACTCCTCTGGCAGTCCTCGGCAATTTGGTGATGAAATCCATAGTGATCTGTTCCCACTTCCACTCGGGAACCTCCAATGGCTGCAACTTGCCATGCGGCCTCTGGTGCTCGGCCTTAACCTTACGGCAGGTCAAGCACCTCTCAACAAACCATGCGACGTCCCTCTTCATACAGGGCCACCAATACTCCTTTCCCAAATCCAAATACATCTTAGTGGCCCCCGGATGGATCGAAAATTTCGACCGATGAGCCTCCTCCATCAAAGTGGTACGCGTTCCTCCCACAAACGGTACCCAGATACGCCCCTGAAATGTCATAAGACCCCGAACATCGGTCACGAACTCTGAAACCAAACCAACAACCCGTTCCCTCTTCTGCATCTCAGGTTGCACAGCCTCGACCTGTTCCCCGCGAATGGCGTCCAATACCGGAGCTATCACGGTCAATCTCAAACATACATTCCGCAACGGAGTGCTCTCCGCCTTGCGGCTCAACGCATCGGCTACCGCATTAGCCTTGCCTGGGTGGTACAGGATCTCACAATCATAATCCTTGACCACATCCAACCACCTTCTCTGTCGCATATTTAGGTTGGGCTGATCCATCAAGTACCTCAAACTCTTATGGTCCGTGTATATCGTACACCGAACCCCATACAAATAGTGACACCAAATCTTGAGGGCGAACACTACTGCCCCCAACTCTAGATCATGGGTGGGATATCTCGTCTCATGAGGCTTCAGTTGCCTCGATGCATATGCTATCTGTAACAGCCCGGAATTCCAAATATTGATATAATTATGATTTTGGGGATGTTTTAAGAAGGGACTCGGCGAGTTGGAGCCAGACTCGCCGAGTAGGACCGCAGACTTGGTCGCGGGTTCGCGACTGGACTCGACGAGTCCAGATACGGGCTCGGCGAGTCGACGCTGTTCAGCAGAAACCCTAGCCGTTTGGTTTTGGATCGTATATAACGCCTCTTAGGCCGTCATTGTCTGTCTTTTGGCCGATTGAGAAGAACCCTAGTCGTTGTGGACGTCTAGAGCAGGAGAGAAAGCTATTGGAACTTGGAGGAACTTGTTAGGCAAGAAGAAGAAGAGTTTGGCCAAAGGAATATCAAGGAGGATCGAGTCCTGAGGTTTGGGGACACAGAGAGTGCTATTCCAGGTAATACTCGGACCATTTCTGTTATTTTGATGTGTATACGAATCTAGGGTTTATGAAACCCATTTAGTGATTAGATGGGTTATTATGTTATTACCCAGACGATTATACCCCAGTAATAAGATGTTTAGAAGTCCAGAAAGTCCCATGATTGTATATCTCGGGACCATACGTATTTCAGGAAGCAGTTGCTCGTCTGCATGGCATGGACTCGCCGAGTCCAATGATCAGACTCGGCGAGTAGCTTGAAGATTCACTGGGACTCGTCGAGTTGTTCTTCAGACTCGGCGAGTTGAGTCGGGGTGGCCCCGCGATTCTTCCAGGAGGAACTCGTTGAGTAAAAAGGGGATACTCGACGTGCAGAAAGGGAATCTTAATGAATCGGTGAGTCAAGGGCGAGTGGACTCGGAGTCGTTGAACTCGGCGAGCCTTGGGGTGACTCGGCGAGTTAGGTCGCGGGTTAAGTGAAGTTCTGAGTATGGGGACTCGGCGAGTCACAGGGTTGACTCGACGAGTAGGGTCAGTCAGGGGTTGACTTTGACCTTGTCTTTGACCAAGGATTGACCAGTGGTTCCAGGGGTATTTTGGTAATTGTTGTTTATTGTTTGAGTTCAGTGCATTGGTGACTGTTCAGAGGTGGAGATCGTATCAGTGATCGGAGCAGCTTGAGCTATCTGTTCAGTCGGCAGTTTCGAGGTGAGTTATCCTCACTATATCGTTAGGGTTTATGGCACCAAGGCCGACCCCTCTTTACCGGATGGGAATCCGGGTAGTTGTCATTATATGTTGCAGGCCGGAAGGCATTACTATGTGGACCGGAAGGTCATGGCCTGGAAAGGCGTATGTTTATAATTAGTATGATGACTGATTCCTATGATTATGTTATGCTAGTGACTGGTTAGTCCGGTATCTTGGTTAGAGTAATGCTTTGTTATGTGATCTGTTGATCAATTGCTAACTGTGAACTGTTATATGATTATGTGTTATGTGTATGATTGCTAGATCTGGGGTGTGACCGGTATGCAGGGTCGTTCTATGATTTGCTATGCTATGTATGCATTTTATGCTATGGGCCGGAAGGCAATATGTTATGGGCCGGAAGGCAAGATGTTATGGGCCGGAAGGCGATATGTATGGACCGGAAGGTCGTGGCCTGGAAGGGCGTATGTGTGGTTGGTATATTGGGGGTATCTCACTAAGCTTTCGGGCTTACAGTTGTGGTTTTATGTTTCAGGTTCTCAAGAGTCCGTGGCAAGGCAAAGGCGTGATCGTACCGTTCCTCGCGTTGGTGTTTTATGATATGAACCTGGGAAATTACTCTGTTTAATAATGTATTGAAAACCTTTTTGCAACAATGTTAATAAAATGGGTGATTTTGAAAAGTTTTAATTGTTTTGAAATCTTGGATGTTACACTATCACATGCCCTCTCTGCATCAACACCGCCCCCAGCCCCAAAATCGATGCATCACAGTATACCACAAAGTCCTCCATCCCTTTCGGGAGAGCTAATATCAGGGCTTCGCACAACCTTTGGCGAAGTGTATCAAAGGAGGCCTGCTGCTCAGAACCCCATGAGAAAGCAACACCCTTCCGGGTCAATCTGGTGAGTGGCACTGCAATCTTGGAGAAATCCTTGATAAATCTCCGATAATACCTTGCCAACCCTAGGAAACTCCTGATCTCGGAGGGTGACTTCGGCACCTCCCATCCCATCACTGCCTCAACCTTGGCCGGATCGACCAATATCCCTTCCTGGTTAATGAGATGTCCTAAGAACTGAACCTCCCGCAACCAGAAATCACACTTGGAGAATTTGGCATAAAGACTCTCCGATCTCAGACTCCGAGAACCTCTCTCAGATGCTCCTCATGCTGCTCTTTAGATCTCGAATACACCAGAATGTCGTCGATAAACACAATCACCGACCGATCCAGCGTCGGCCTACACACTCGGTTCATGAGATCCATGAACACCGTCGGGGCATTGGTGAGCCCAAAAGGCATCACCACAAACTCATAATGCCCATAACGCATCCTGAACGCTGTCTTCGGGACGTCCTCATCCCGCACCCTCACCTGATGATATCCAGACCGCAAATCGATCTTGGAGAACCAAGATGCTCCCTGCAACTGATCGAACAGATCGTCGATCCTCGGCAATGGGTAACGGTTCTTGACCGTCAGCTTGTTCAACTCCCGGTAATCAATGCACATCCGGTGTGAACCATCCTTCTTCTTGACGAACAGGATAGGTGCTCCCCACGGCGAGCTGCTCGGCCGAATAAACCCCTTCCCCAGCAGCTCCTGAAGCTGTGAGGATAACTCTTGCATCTCTAGAGGTGCAAGGCGATAAGGCACCTTAGCAATAGGTGCAGCTCCCGAAACCAAATCGATACTGAACTCCACTTGCCTCACAGGAGGCACACCCGAAAACTCCTCGGGAAATACATCCGGGAACTCACGCACTACCGGAACCTCCTTAACTGAACTCGGCCTCTCGGAAATCACCCGCGTATCCATCACATACGCCACAAAACCCTTACAGCCCTGCTGTAGACACTGCCTCGCCCTAGCGGCCGAACAAAACGCTGATCCTGAACGTGTACCCTCGCCGTACACCGAAAGAACTCCCCCACTAGGGTCTCGTATGGTCACCAGCTGACGCTCGCAGTCGATAACCGCACCGAATCTGCTCAACCAGTCCATGCCCACAATGACAACAATGACACAGACATCACCCATCACAATATGAACCAGATCAATCGGGAACTCAACACCGAAAATCTCGACTACGCAACCTCGGAGAACCTCTGTGGCATATATCACTCTCTTGTCAGCTATGGAAACTCTCAGAGGCCGACTCAACGCCTCACGACTAACACTAATATGCTGACTAAAAGCCAAAGATACAAAAGACCGACTCGCACCCGAGTTAAATAACACCAAGGCAGGTACAGAATTCACAAGAAAAGTACCTACGCATAACATAACATAAGCATAATATCTCAACATCAAAATAAATACACGAAAGAATACATACCAGCAACGACATCGGGTGCTGCGCGGACCTCTTCCGCGGTCAGCTGAAAAGCTCCCCCTCGTGCCCTCGGCGCCTCGGCCTTCACCGGCCGACTCTCCGTAGCTCTGATGGCGGCAGGGGCAGATCCCTGAGGTGCTCCCTGAGATGACCCTCGCAACTGCGGACACTCTGCCTTCCGGTGTCCGGTCTGGTTGCAGTGGAAACACACTGCAAACCCCTTGGGGCAATCCTTGGCCATATGCCCCTCCTTGCCACATTTGTAGCAAGATCCTGCTCTGCAGACTCCATCGTGACCCTTTCCGCACTTCCCACAAGTGCGGCCCTTCTGGCTCCCTGGTTTGGGATCAGCGGGCTTGGCCCGCTTGGGTGCCGGCTGAGACTGTGCCGGTTGCCGATCCCTCCACTGAGACTCCGCCTCCTCCCTGGCCTAAGTCTCAAGCTCAATCTCCCTCTTCCGGGCATTTGCCTGAAGCTCAGCAAATGTCCGGTACGAGGAGTTCGCAGCGAACTCCTGAATATCCCGCCTCAAAATGCTCAAATAACGGCTCATACGTGCCTGCTCAGTGGACTTGTGCTCAGGGAAGAACATCGCCCTCTCATGGAACATCCTGGTAATCGCTGTAACTGACTCAGTACCCTGCTTGAGGGTCAGAAACTCCTGGGCCAAACGCTCCCTCTCCACCTGGGGAACATACTCATCTCGAAATATGGTAGTGAACCTCTCCCAGGTCACTGCCGCAAGCTCAGCAGGCGTGAAATGCGCCGTCACAAACTTCCACCAGTCCTTCGCTCCCAAGCGAAGCTGGTTTAGTGCGAATCGAACCTTCAAATGCTCAGGAGATGAGCAAGTGAAGAAGCACCCCTCTATATCAGATATCCACCTCATTGCTGCCACCGGATCCCGGGTCCCATCAAACTCTGGTGGTTTTGTGTTGCTAAACTCCCGGAACAATCGTTGCGGTAGCCGCTGCAACAGCAGCCTCAGAAAGGGCGGCATAACGCTCGTCAAAAGTCTCAATCAGCGTGGTCTTTATAGACCCAAACATCTCCAGTATCTCTGCCCTGATGGCCGCAGCCACCTCCTCATGGATGATCCGGCGAATCTCCTCATCACTGGTACCACTGCTCTCGGTCATCAAGCGTGTCCTCACCATGATCTACCTCTGAAATACAACATACGATAAATTAGAACCCATACGAGCATACTCACACTCGTCAACTCTTTCCTCCTTGATTCTTGGTATTCCAAAGATTCTTACTTGGGCTGTACACCGCTCCGGTGCTTTCAGTAGTACGGGCCCAATACTACTATCCACACCGTATCAGAATACACCCCAAGTCCTCCTCTTCGGATCCCAAATTCCAAGTACTCTATCGTGCATAGACCTCCCTCTAATAGATCTCTCATAAGCCCCTCGCTGCTACCTACTCACTCTCAAGCATCTCATAGCAGCTCACCTCTTCCTAGGCTAAGGCATCACAAATCAGGCCACTCTAGTCCTAATAGGAATACCTAGCCTACTCTAGCATGCGAATACATCATATCAGTATCAATATCACATAACATAAGGGTATTTTGGGAATCACCATTCGGGCGCGGGCTGATCGTACACACAACTCTGCTCTGCATTTTCAAAATCTTTTATTCTTTTTGAAAATCCTTCTCAAATCCTCAGTTTGAGTTCAAATACGCCCGAAGGTGTACTCGAATCCCTCAAACCAAGGCTCTGATACCAACTTGTAACACCGTAAATTTCAAAATAATTTTTCAAAATTTATAAAAACATTTCTCTTTAACTTTTCGTAAAAACATTAAGTTCAAATCCCAATTCACATTATACAAAATCCCAAGATCATATGTATATCAAATCCCATGCGTGTGTACAGATCAAGCCGGCGCCTTCCCACGGTCATCGCTAGTGCCTGAAACAACAACACTAACACTGTAAGCACAAAGCTTAGTGAGTTCCCCAAAATACCACATACATAACACATATATTAGCCACTCGAGGCTATAACTCTATGGGTCCGTGCACCCAAACTCTGTGAACCCTCAGGTTCTAACTCTGGGAACCTTCCGGTTCCAACTCTATAAACATGCACAGCATAAATCACATAGACATCATGCAGTACAACACATAGCATACACATAACATACATACTCTGACACATAACTCTGATTACCTACTCAAGGTAAAGTATAGTGAGAAGACTCACCTCGCGTATCTCGATAACTCGCGACTCCTGGAATCACTCGTGCTCGAGCCTCCGAGCTATAATCCTCCTATAACATCATATGACTCTAATTAACACTTTTACCACTAAGGTTGACTACCCCTATTAAGTCAACACTGGTCAACTCTGGTCAACGGTCAACTTTGACCGGACTCGGTGAGTGCACTAGGGCGACTCGGCGAGTCTAAGCGTTTTCACCAACTCTCTAGGATTCCCTTTTTGACACGTCGAGTATTCCCCTAACTCGACGAGTTCCACCTGGTAAGAATCGCGGGGCCACCCCGACTCAACTCGCCGAGTCTCAAGAACAACTCGGCGAGTTCCAGTTCGACACAGTCCACCTGTCAACTTCTAACTCGCCCTGACTCACTAAGTCAACTCATAACTCGGCTGGACCACTCACCGAGTGATCAAGGACAATCTTCATGCTACTCACCGAGTCTGTTCTTCAGACTCGGCGAGTCCATGCCATGCATCAACTCAAACTTGTTTCTGAGGTCAGATCCGCTCCAACAACTCATAGATCTGGCCCTCCTAAGCTAATTCATCACGTAAAGTCCATAACTTGGTGCTCATAACACACCCCATGACTCATAAATGGTGTTTTGGCCTTAAGCACAGAGACCCCAATCCAAAAACCTCATAGATTCATAAAAAGCTTGGGCAAAGGGACACTCTGAACCTCCAAAGGTCCAGATCTATAACTTAACTCACTTAAGGGACCAAGGAAGCACTAGATCTAACCACAAAAGGGCTCAATAAGCCCTAAATCAATATAAACCTCAACATAACAGAAATAGCTCAAAGATAATACCTCAAATGTGATGTTCTGGACCTCAAACCTTCAGGAAGTGGCTCCTCTTGCTTTCCCTTAGCTGATTCTTCCTTTCCCTTGCAAAATGATACCTCCAAGGTCAATAATGGCTTCCTACTTTGCTCCAAACGCTTACACTTGCTAGGGTTTCACTCAAGGGACTGGTGAGCACAAATGACGGCCTAAAGGCCCTTTAAATAGGTCCCAAACCGGAGAAATTAGGGTTTCATTAAACAGCACAGACTCGCCGAGTCCAGGCGCGAACCCACGTCCAGAACCGCGATCCTACTCGACGAGTCTGAGCTCCAACTCGTCGAGTCCTCTCACAAAACACCAAAAACATAATCATAAAAGATACCTGGAAATCTGGGCTATTACAGACCAACTCGGCGAGTCGGCCAAGTGGACTCGGCGAGTCTGGTCTGTGCATGGAAAACCCTAAATTCGGGACTTGGAGCCTATATAAACGTCTTAATCTTCTTCCTAGGGCTCCTTACTGCCTCTTAAGCCCTGGATACCAAACCCTAGCCGCCATATCCTCTATTTGAGCCATTTATTGCCTTCAAGAGTGCATTAAGCTTGGAGAAAGAAGAAGAATCTTGAGAGTGCAAGAAGGGGGCTGTAGATCCGGGATTGGGAAGACATTTCTGAGCTTTTGGAGGTATAAACTAGTTTCTGGACCCTTTTTACATCTAGATTTATGTGTGGTTGTTGGGTCTCTTTAGCCATAATGATATTATTTTGAGTTAGGAGCCAGATCTGGAGTTGCTACTTCAGATCCAAGTGTGTTATGGACTGGAGAAGCATAAAGTATCAGCCCTTGAGTCGATTTTGAAGCCCCTTGGCCTTAAACCCTAGTTTATGGTGCTTTTTGCTTAGATCTCCCTCTCTACACGTAAAGTTTGCAACTTTACGTGGGGGATAGGCTTGGGAAGGGTAGATCTACAGTTTGGAGTCCATGCATGACTCGAAAGTCCTCTGCATGTATGTAGATCTGAATGGACTCGGCGAGTAGCTTGAAGATGAGGAGGAACTCGACGAGTGGGATGAACAGCTCGTCGAGTCGGATGAAGACGGGCATGAAATCGGCGAGTTGGATGAACAACTCGGCGAGTTGGATGAAGATTGCCGTGCACTCGGCTAGTCTGTTCTTAGACTCGGCGAGTCAGGTCGCGTAGTCCCAAACCCTTCGAGTTAAGACTCGAGTCAGCGAGTCGAGCAAGGACTCAGTGAGTTGGTCAGGACAGGATTCAGGAATCTATAGACTCGACGAGTCAAGTTGCGATTGGAAGGACTTTGAGCATAAGAACTCGACGAGTCAGTAAGTGGACTCGGTGACTAGGGTTGACCTGGAAGGTTGACTTTGACCAGGACTTTGAATTTGACAAGATTTGACTTAGTTGACCTTTGAAGGTCAGTTGGACTAAGTATTATGTTGATATTGGTAGCCCGGGGAGCTAGTGGAGCAGCAGTTCAGCAGTATCAGGTGAGTTTCCCTTGTGTGAATGGGTCTACGGCCACAATGTCGGCCCATGTAGTTATGAGTAGAAGACCCGGGGGTTAGCCCTAGGCACAGTATGCTAGTATAATACTCGGGACGAGGTCCAATGATAGAGGGCGGGTGCCCAAGGAATGGTTTATGTGATAGTTATACTTGTTGTCTGTGTGATACTTGTATGTACCTGGTAGGGAGGTGAGTGTGGGAGAGGTCCCGTATCTCACCTATAGCAGAGTGTGGATGGTGTTCCACATCTCAGTAGCAGCAGAGCAGGGGTGAGGCCCAAGTCAGGAAAGGAGTGAGTGTGGGCTGGGCCCGTATCTCACTACCAGTAGGAGCATGGACGGGGTTCCGTGACTCATCGGTAGCAGTTCAGGGGCGGGGCCCAAAGATAGGCGAGGCCTTAGGACAAGATCCGTTAGTATGTGTTTAGCTTATGTGAGATGTTAATGTGCTATTATATGTTAGTAGGCGAGGCCCTGTGACAGGTTAGGCCTACATGAAATAGATTTGTATCCGAGCGGGGCTCGAAGCCAGGCGGGGCCGTTGTAGCGGGCGAGGCCCGAAGTAGGGGGCGAGGCCCAGGATAGCGGGCACGGCCTAGTATGTGCAGTATGTGGTTATGCATGGTATGTGGTAGGGTGGGGAACTCACTAAGCTTCGTGCTTACGATTTTCAATTTTGGTTTCAGGTACTTCCGGTAGCGGATGATGGAGCTCGGGATGATCGCATGGCACACACCATAGCTTAGACAGCCTGGGAATGTTTACTCTGATGACGGATATGTATTTTGGAAACTAATACTTTGTTTATGTTTGAAAACGATGAATTTGCTTAGCGTAATGTTTTATTAAAAGAAATTTTTAGTCTTGAATTTTGGGATGTTACAAGTTGGTATCAGAGCCTTGGTTTGAGGGATTCGGACATACTCTCGGGTATGTCTGAACTCAAACTGAGGAATTGGTATAAAAGTTTTCAAATGAAAAGACAGTTTTGTAAAAAGAGAGTTTTTGAGAAAGAAAACAGTTTTAGAAAAGCAAACATAATTCAGAAAGGAAAGAAATTTGAAATGAGAAAAAGGGTGTGGTGCATGCACCAAGAACTCTGCCCATGACAATTGCAATGGCTCATTAGGGTTTAAGGTCTTCCCTAGAGTGTTCCACCAATGAACGGCTCCACCTCGGAACTGACGCACTGCATAGATAGTCTGCAGCTTACCTCTGCAGCCACAAGTCATGAAGGCTAACTCCATTTCAGAGATCCAATCCATAACCCCAATCGGATCCTCCTTTCCATTAAAGGTCGATGGTTTGCAAGTTAAAAAGTCCTTATACTTGCATCCCATTCCATCATTCCTTCCATCATGGTTATCTTGCCTAACTATCGGTGGGTTGGCTAGACCAACAGACCCACTGAAGTTTCCCCCTTCCGAGTGCCCTTCATTTAATTCAGGCTCTTCCACACGAATTGACAGTTCTTCATGATTCTGTTGAAGCAATCGTCTAGTTTCATCCATCTGACGATCCAACATCGCCTGAATCATCATTTGCACACCAGCCATGGTTATTGGCTCAGGTGCTGCTGCTACGACAGGTATTTGTTCAATCACTGGTGGTTGATTCCTGTTTTCGTCAGCATTTCCAACTCCACTTCTTGTTCTCACCATTTTGATCTACACACCGAATAAGGTGAAATTAGATCCTTAATCACGATAGATATTCAAATCATCCTTATCACTCCGAAACGTTTACATGCTAGTTCTAATATTGTAGACGTACGCTTAGAATCCTACACACATAAGGTTTCTAGATCCGGTCGGCAACAGACCGTAGATCCGAACAAATAATATCATATATGGCAACATATAACATTTAGCACATAAAAGCATTTTAGGCAACTCTCCTAAAATAAACTAGTGCTCGTGTCTAAAACACAACAGACACACATCTCAAAATTCCACTTAGCATTCTAAGTTTAAGTCTAGAAATCCTACAAATTCCTAGTTCGCTTAAACTAATGCTCTGATACCAACTGTGACATCCCCAAAATCTCGGCCATAAAAGACCGATTTTCATTTATGCTTTTAAAATATTTTCAGAGTAAATCCTTTTGATTTGAAAGAGTTGCGGAATTTGTTCCCAAAATCAAAACATGATAAAACAATGTTTACCGAAGCATTTCCTAAAAGAAATGTATTTTCATTATAATCAAAACTCAGGGTGTCATGTTCCGATACATACCAATAAGCATAAACGAATACATTACAAGTCATTCAACAAATATAAACATATGCAGACTTGTAAACAAAACAACTTGATGGTTCATCCATCTCATGCCCTTGCGCCACTTCCTGTAATACAATTAAAACTAAGTGGGTCAGGCTTGGGAGCCTGGTGAGTATATAGGGTTTTTAACCCACAATAAATAATCATATTTAATTTTCACCAACCAACAATAACCCAATTCCTCATTCCCGTTATTCTCACTTTAATGTCCCTAAGACAACTAACATAAGGGACCTAGTCCCAGAATATTTCATCGGGGCGATAACACATGCTTCGGGGGTACCTCAGCAATATAAGTCAAATAAGGCAACCATGAGGGGGATGGAGTACAGCGAATGAACACCCAAGTTCATTAACACCTACAGGTGGCGAACCTGCTAATGTTTCCACAAGACTATCTAGAAAAGTATGTGGTCGTCATCTAAACTCCGCTAGATGACTAGATCAAACAACAACGAGGCCTCTCATCTGTTTATTACACACCAACTATCTACCCATGTTCTACCCAACATATTAGTAGATAAAAATATACATTTGTATACATAGTTTAAAAACTTGTATAGCATGCTTTAATCAACACATATTTCACATAACAGATGAGGCACACACATAACACGTATCTCATAGAGAATAAATCATATCTATGAGTTAGAAGAAAGTGAATACACATTCACACATATAAACAACAATATACTTAATACACTCAAACCATACTTGTATTATTATTGTGTTTATGAAAGGTAATATACACTCACTTGATCAGAAGATGATCGGACAGCACTACGACTTGCAGAAGCAGTAATCCTCAGCAGATCTGGAAGATCTCTACAAAAATCGAACTTCTCGCGAGCAGAGATTCGGCTCGGGAACCGCACTTCTCGGGATCTTCGGGATCTCGGGACTTGCCTCGGGGCTCGGGAACAATACCGGGGCTTCGGGATATTTCTGGCATGCAAAACGATGCAAAACGGGAGAGAGAAGAGAGAAAATTGGCAAATGGGTCGGCTGCCCTCGCATCCTATTTATAGGAGGTTGGAGCCTCGGAGTACGCGGGGCGTACAGGTCTCCGAAGTCGTCACCGCATGCGTCATCCGAAGTGTCAACACTCTTCGGAGTACGCAGGGCGTACCTCAGATCGGACTGCTGACTCGCCTTCGGATAATGCCAGATTTAAAGATTAAAAATAAATACAATTTATTTAACAAACTTCGGAAATGCATATCTTCTTCATACGAACTCCGTTTTCGACGTTCTTTATATCCACGGAAAGGTGAGACAACGCTCTACAACTTTCGTTTAGACTTCGTCGGCTAATTTTTGACTTTATTTATATTATTTATTTTTAATAGGCCGTGACAGAAAAACTTCGTTATAAATTCATAACTTCTTCGTTTGACGTCCGTTCTCGCCTAACTTTTTATCGCTTCGATACCAACAATGAGATATTCGACTCTCATTTAGATTGATTCGGCTAAAAACCCCTCGATCTCAAATCGAGTAAAACAGGCTGCATACCGCTAAGCCGAAACTTCGATAAATCATAACTTCCTCATACGAAGTCAGATTTGGGCGTTCTATATATATTCAGAAACCTCGTTTCAACTACTACAACATAAATCAAAGATATTAAGTTTATTTTACACTTAAATTTTGACGCTTATTTTTATTCTTAATTAATCAAACCACGTAATTAAGCAATTAAGCACAAAACACATAATACTCAAATAATACAATCTTATTATTTCAAAACGGGTTACAAAGGTTAACCTAGACTATTACATTGCTAAAAGTGGCAAGCCCGGAAACACAGGCGTTACAATTCTCTCCACCTTAGAATGATTCTGTCCCCGGAATCACACATCAACAAACAAATGCGGATAGCGACGCAACATGTCACTCTCCGTCTCCCAGGTGAGATTCGGCCCATTCGTGTGTTTCCATCGGACAAGCACTAACCCAACCATTTTGCGTCGCAACTTCTTAGTCTTTCGGTCAACAATTGCCTCTAGTTCTTCAATCAACCTTTTGTTCTCATCAATTCTCAATTCAGAAATTGGAATTATATCGGGAACTTCTCCCGTGAACTTCCTCAAATAACACACATGAAAAGTGTTGTGAATTCCATTCAGTTCTTCGGGTAATTCGAGCTTGTAAGCTTGGTTCCCAACCCTCCGAAGAACTTTAAACGGTCAAATAAACCTTGGACTCAACTTTCCCCTTTTACCAAATCTTATAAGTCCCTTCCACGGCGAGACTTTAAGCAAAACCGAATCTCCAACCTCAAAAGTCATCGGTCTTTGCTTCTTGTCAGCATAGCTCTTTTGACAATCCTGAGCCGCTAACATTCTTTCCCTAATTATTTTCAACTTTTCAGCAGTTTGATGAACCATCTCTGGTCCCATAAACTTTTTTCCCCAGCCTCAAGCCAACAAGACGGCGTACGACACTTATGTCCATACGAAGCTTGATAAGGTGCCATCTTAATGCTCGAGTGAAAACTATTATTATAGGAAAATTCTACCAAAGGTAAATGTTCATCCCAATTACCTAGGAATTCCAAGGTACATGCTCTCAGCATATCTTCAAGTGTTTGTATCGTTCTTTCACTCTGACCATCAGTCTGCGGATGGTAAGCTGTGCTTAAACATAACTTGGTACCCATTTCCTCTTGTAGACTTTTCCAAAACCTTGAGGTGAAACGGCTATCACGATCCGATACAATCGTTAACGGAACACCGTGAAGCCTCACAATTTCCTTTACATAAGAATTCACAAGATTTTCCATAGACCATTTCTCCCTGGCCGCTATGAAATGCGCACTCTTAGTGAACCGATCAATGATCACCCAAATCATGTCATGACCATTCTTTATTCTGGGCAGTTTAGTGACAAAATCCATAGCAATGTCTTCCCACTTACCCATAGGCACAGTCAATGGTTCTAAACTCCCATACGGTTTCTGATGTTGTGTCTTGACTCTTGCACAAGTCACACACTCGGCCACATACTTTGCAACATCAAGCTTCATCGTCGGCCACCAGTAGTAGGATTTCAGGTCCCTATACATTTTAGTGCTACCCGGATGAATTGAGTACATGGTTTTGTGAGCTTCTTCCATCAGAAGATCCCTAATTCCTCCTGACTTAGGTACCCAAATAAGATCTTGGAATACCTTTAGTCCATGACCGTTAGTACCAAACATCAACGTTTTACCCAAACGTTCCTCCTTTCGGTCATTTTTCTCAGAAGCTTCCTCTTGAGCTTTCTTTATACTTTCCACAATGGTCGAAACAACTTCAATTTTCAACGCTCTTGGCCTTTTCCTTTCAAGATTGACTTTCCGACTGAGAGCATCAGCAACAACATTAGCTTTACCGGGGTGGTAAAGTATCTCGCAGTTGTAGTCTTTAAGTAATTCTAGCCAGCGTCGTTGCCTCATATTCAATTCCTTCTAATTAAAGAGATATTGGAGACTCTTATGATCAGTAAAAAGTTTGCACTTCGTGCCATAGAGGTAATGCCTCCATATTTTCAGAGCGAAAACTACCGTTGCCAACTCCAAATCATGAGTCGGGTAATTCTTTTCATGCTCTTTCAGCTGTCGAGACGCATATGCTATCACCTTTCTCTTTGGGTCAAAACACAACCCAATCCAACACCAGACGCATCGCTATAAACAGCGAAGTCTTCAACTCCATCGAGTAGAGAAAGTATCGGTGCCTCACATAGCTTCTTCTTTAACTTCTCGAATGCTTCTTTATGCTTATCACTCCAAGCGTAAGTAGCTCCTTTGTGGGTCAAATCTGTTAATGGAGTAGCGATCGAAGAAAAGCCTTGGATAAACTTGTGGTAATATCCGGCTAATCCCAAAAAGCTTCGAATCTCCGTGGGACTTTTCGGTTGTTCCCACTTCATCACAGCTTCAATCTTCACTGGATCAACCATTATCCCTTCTTGGTTGACCACGTGACCCAAGAATTGGACTTCACGAATCCAAAAATCACATTTGGAGAACTTTGCATACAGCTTCTCCTTCTTCAAAACTTCTAACACTTCTCGCAAGTGTCTGCCATGCTCCTCCTGGCTTTTCGAGTAAATCAGAATGTCGTCTATGAACACTATCACAGATTTATCAAGGAAAGGATTACAAACCCTATTCATCAAATCCATGAACGCTGCGGGAGCATTGGTTAGTCCAAAGGACATAACCAAGAACTCTAGTGTCCATATCTAGTTCTGAATGCAGTCTTCTCGATATCTTGCTCTCTTACTTTCAGCTGATGATATCCTAACCTAAGATCGATCTTCGAGAAATAGATCGAACCTTGCAATTGATCAAACAGGTCATCAATCATCGGCAACGGATATCTATTCTTTATTGTTGCCTTGTTCAGCTCTCTGTAATCGATGCACATTCGCATACTTCCATCTTTCTGTTGGGTTTTGAGCATTCTAACACTCCTAAGTGTACATGCAACCCTAAATACCTTGGATCTATGTTTTCTCTATTATACATGCAAATAAGAACTTCCAAGGTATTATCCTAATCTAGCATACAAAAACAATGAATGTAACAAGATAGAATAGATACCTCTTGATGTAGAAAGTCTTCATGAAGCTTGAGTGCCTAGCCCCAATAGTGTGGAAGCCTCAAATGGAATCACAATCACCAAAACACTTAGAATAACTTGAGAGAATTCTACACTTCATGAAAATCAGCTAGCCCTTTCTTACTCTCTCTAGTGGCCGATTTTTCCCAAGAATGTGATCTTTATATAGTGTTACAATTAGGGTAAACTCTTAATTGTCATGGCTTTCCATTTCCTTGGATCCATGGGTTCAAATACACCATGGAACATCCATGAACCATCCTATGGGTTTTAGCCCAACTTGATTATCCATGGAGCATTAGCCCACTATACAAGTATGGATGATTTACACAATCAACCTATATATTTAATTAGTCTTCTTTTGATCACTTAATTAATCCTAGATTAATTCTTCATCAATACTAATTAAATAATCTCATTATTCTTATTATTAATATACTAGAACTTATAATATATTAATAACCATAAGTGTCTTATTTCTCTCATTTAGTCTATCCAAGTGCATGATGTCATGCAACCCAAATGGACCATGTCGGGTCGGATCAAGTCTTACCAATTATAGTTATGGACTTAGACATTAATCCAACAGTTTCCCACTTGGATAAGTCTAAAACTATTGTTGCGTATGACTTCAGGAACCAACTGGCAATCGTAGCTCTCAAAAGCTTCTGTCAAACTCTGACCTTGTCGATGAACTCTGACCTTTGTCAATGACTTGTCCATTAGATAAGGGATCATATATTCCTCCATTCTAGATATCATATGGACTGAGACATGGATTATAATCATTCTCTCTGTCCATTTGTTGTTTCCCGATTTCCGATTTATGACGACTGACTAATTGAACAAATCAAATCAGTCCTGGCCCGGCCGAGCACTTCCATTTGTCATCATCAAATCATCGAGGGGCCCACAGATATCGCTTTTATCCCGACGGTAAAAGGAACGGATAAACTTCGACTCATATGGCTTGTTCTACTACTTGTTGAATCATACACAAAGGCACGTTTTATAACACCGAGTTACCGTATGCGTTTTCGTGCAATCAATGTACAACCAACTCATAGTAACAACTCATATCTCTAGGTTTGAAGAATATAAGATATTATCGTCTCATGATCACTCGTGATAAAATCCATGAAGTGATTCCAATGAGCGCGGGTTGAATCCAATACTCAGAACTTATGAGCACTCATGAGTGTTGTAGCCCTTTGTCCAACACCTTAGACCTCTACAAGCCAACCCATGACAGTCTTAATTCATATCTACTTCCAACATATGACCGACTGTGGATGGTTTGAATAACTTAGTCATTCCGGAAGAATAACCTAGTTTATTCGGGAAGTCAAACATGCAAAGTGAAACACAATAATAATTGAATCCAATATGGTATCAACCCTTTGAACATAAATAAAACACCTTTTATTTATCACCATATGATTACACATTATTCATTGTATACTGTTTCAGCTATCAACTTTATTCTTGAATTTAAAACAATAGTTGTCCCATGCTCCAAGCATGCACACTATGTTTTCTAAACACTAGTCATGCCATACACCAAGTATGCATACTATGTTTGTCTATGATCTTTACTTTGTGAACTAGATCAATTGAACATAACTTCAATGATTCTCTTTTCACACTCCCAAATCCTTACTGCAAATGCAAGAATTCCAAATTCATGCCATTTACTGAAATCTGTTAGATTCTAAACTTATATGCATTGATCCTCTTGTAATGATTATGCACAAAGTCAGAAAGACTTGACAACAAAGATTACAGAGCATTCCAAAGGAGATCAACTCCTTGGAAACATCCTTCTTGCATTAATTTTCCTTAATCTTACACAGATTGAAAATTCTAACTTTGAAACATTTCCAGATTCCATTTTGACTATCACTTCTGAACAAGAGTTGCCTCCTTACATATTATGTCAATATGGTCCTTCCAGAATTATCACTATACTTCCAATTGTCCTTGAGTAACCAATCTTTGGTAAACCTTAGATTTTCCTCGATAATTGTTTAATCCTTTTAGTCATATCCAGTTCTAAACCTTTTCCCTTCTTAATACCCTAGGCATTTGGAAAATTTTAGCAAGGATGAATATAGCACATGTAATCGATCCTATATCCGAAGCATATGGGAATCGATTCATGATGTCTCACATAAAGACTAAACCAGTCTTTTGCTATAACATTTCCATTTTTATTTTCCAAGTTCTCATAATTCATATTATGAAAAGGGATGCCGTAATCATAATCGAATTTTAGAACGCAAATAATGGACCCATATACAGAATTTCCTTATGTTGAGCCATTCCAACATGAAATTCATATATATGTCCTTGACTAAATGATTAAAACCTCACGATCTAAGCTTATAGATTTGAGATGAAGTATAATTTCCTCTCCCTTAATTATAGCAAAACAACTCTTTTCAACCCCTGCAACCTCACGAATTGAAACTTTTGTTTTCTATAATTAACATTGCTAACTTGCAACCTTTATCATAATTATCATGCTCCTACTAACATGATGATTATTCGCATAACACTTATGCTCCCACTAGCTTTGACATGTACTCAGAAATCAGCTGACTTTCTTACCAAAGTTCAGATTTCTGATACTAGATTGTTTTGATAAAACTTTATCAAACTCATACACCTTCCCATAGATAGCACACTTGTGTGTCTAAACAATTATGAAGAGGGATGTCGTAATCATAATGGTTAGACCTTTTTGCCACTTCTCACAAGTCCAAGTTAGTGTGCCGGTAAACCACACACGCTCCACTAACGACTTTGAGAATGCAAATATCACAATTGCTATCTAGCTAAAATCTACTTAGTGAAAGTGTTTCCTCACCATCATTTTCATGAATCGGAGAGAAACCTTATGACACTTAGATTTAATGATTTATGTGTTCTTATCCATGTGAATTGTCAAAACCTTAGTCACAGGACAAGGGTAATGACAAATCCAAACTCATATGGATTGAACTCAATCTTAACTTCTTGCCACCTGGCAGCTCAAGGGCCTGCCATTGCTTCCAAGTTGTTGTGCAACACATTGAGAACTCTAAGAACTCATATGCAAAGCCAACTTTAACTGGAATGGGCACAGATATGTCAACACGATAGGTTATAAACCCCAAGTCGTGTGCTAGTGAAGAACTTCAGGTTTTATTCTTGATTAGTTCTTGAGACTTTCAAGACCTTTAAGACTCCCACTGTCCTCTTGACCTATAAGACTCCCTTGTCAAACATCCAAGAGATAGTGTGGATTCTAACCAAGACAAACACTTCACACAATTGGCCTAAGTTGGTCTTTGTTTTATCCAAAACATCACAACTTACCAATTTCAAATGTACCAGAGTAGAAAACTTTTACTCTTACATTTGACAAGTGTTTTAAACCTTCTGTTAAGACATGTCACTCAAATTACAATCTTGGAGTATGACTCTAAGACTTGTATTGGAACGAAGTATGACTCATCTTCATCATTTAACCATTTCAACAATTCAACTTCCTCTTCTTAGTCATAGGAATGCACTAAGACTTCCTTAGAGAACTAATTGTGATATGGTTTCTTAATCATTAAGATGATCACAAAACTGATACTAAAGTACTCTCCCATCTTTTCAAATTTGAGAAACTTTTATCCTTCTGCCTAATTTGATTCTTCTTATTCGCTCTGCCATACATTGGAACCTTTTCCAATGTCTCTGAGTTACACTTAAGCTTGTAAGTATAATCATATTTACTGAGCTTTAGTAAACTATGACGAATAGTCTTATCAATCTTTTGTGGTGGACTTAATCAGTGCACAAGAATGTGTACTCGATCCCTTAGTCCTTTACTTGACTCACACATCCATGTGAACGAGTAATTAGTCTTAATTTTTCCAATACTTGAAGGTTCTCATTCATCATGCTATACAACTTGCATGATTCCAAGTTCCGGTCCAATTGAATCTTGGGTGATGAGAATCTTTCCTTATTTGGTAAATTTAGACATTACCACAAATGAAAGAATCAATTTCATATTTCCACTCTTGCTATCAATGGAATCATATAAGCAACAATTTTTCCTCAAATGCCATTGTAACGATATTTTAAAACAAATAAAATCAAAATTTTCCTTTATTTTAAAACTATGCGGAAAAACTTATCCTTACAATCCATATGAAAACTTGTTGTTATCTATTCCTAAGCAATATCTCATAACTCCTAAGAAGTAGCTCAAGAATCCGATCTTCAAACTACGCGATAGAAAACCATCTATGCAATCAGATTCAGCATATTCTTTCTTTAAGTTTCTCCACTTTTCTTTGATTCTTAAAACATCAACATGTGACCCAGTCACATCATGTAATAAGAATCTCAGAATAGAAACTTAGCAGAGTTAGATAGTGGACTTTACCTGAAGTAGAGTCAAACTTATTGACTTTAACCTCCTTAGGTAAATTTGGTAGCTTCGCAAACAATGCCCCTCCCTTTGGCAATATAAACATATGGACCCTTTGATAATGGTACACGGGACTATCACAGACTTAGCTTTTCTCTTTACCATTTGGTCAACCAAGTTGACTATGGCCGATCCCTTTCCATTGGGAAGAGAATGCTTTACTAGATACCCAATGTCATTATTGTCAATGTCCATCAAGTTTTAAGGAAGTTGATCTTAACAAATAGATAAGATCATTAAGAGTCTTGTCATAGTCTGTTTCATAGGTGTTCCAAAAGAACTCACTATGTGACTTAGAAAGTAGTTGAACCACCAACTTTCTCAAGACTTTGACACCCAACTGTTGGGTTTTGAGCATTCTAACACTCCTAAGTGTACATGCAACCCTAAATACCTTGGATCTATGTTTTCTCTATTATACATGCAAATAAGAACTTCCAAGGTATTATCCTAATCTAGCATACAAAACAATGAATGTAACAAGATAGAATACATACCTCTTGATGTAGAAAGTCTTCATGAAGCTTGAGTGCTTAGTGCCCCAAGTGTGACACCTCAAATGGAATCACAATCATCAAAACACTTAGAATGACTTGAGAGAATTCTACACTCACCAAAATCGGCTAGCCCTTTCTTCACACACACTAGTGGCCGATTTTTCCTCAATAATAAGATGCTTATATAGTTACACAATTAGGGTAAACTCTTAATTGTCATGGCTTTCCATTTCCTTGGATCCATGGGTACAAATACACCATGGAGCATCCATGGACCATCCTATGGGTTTTAGCCCAACTTGATTATCCATGGAGCATTAGCCCACTATACAAGTATGGATGATTTACACAATCAACCCATATATTTAATTAGTCTTCTTTTGATCACTTAATTAATCCTAGATTAATTCTTGATCAATACTAATTAAATAATCTTATTATTCTTATTATTAATATACTAGAACTTATAATATATTAATAACCATAAGTGTCTTATTTCTCTCATTATAGTCTATCCAAGTGCATGATGGTATGCAACCCAAATGGACCATGCCGGGTCGGGTCAAGTCTTACCAATTATAGTTATGGACTTAGACATTAATCCAACAGTCTCCCACTTGGATAAGTCTAAAACTATTATTGCGTATGACTTCAGGAACCAACCGGCAATCGTAGCTCTCAAAAGCTTCTGTCGAACTCTGACCTTCTCGATGAACTCTGACCTTTGTCAATGACTTGTCCATTAGATAAGGGATCATATATTCCTCCATTCTAGATATCATATGGACTGAGACATGGATTATAATCATTCTCTCTGTCCATTTGTTGTTTCCCGATTTCCGATTTATGACGACTGACTAATTGAACAAATCAAATCAGTCCTGGCCCGGCCGAGCACTTCCATTTGTCATCATCAAATCATCGAGGGGCCCACAGATATCGCTTTTATCCCGACGGTAAAAGGAACGGATAAACTTCGACTCATATGGCTTGTTCTACTACTTGTTGAATCATACACAAAGGCACGTTTTATAACACCGAGTTACCGTATGCGTTTTCGTGCAATCAATGTACAACCAACTCATAGTAACAACTCATATCTCTAGGTTTGAAGAATATAAGATATTATCGTCTCATGATCACTCGTGATAAAATCCATGAAGTGATTCCAATGAGCGCGGGTTGAATCCAATACTCAGAACTTATGAGCACTCATGAGTGTTGTAGCCCTTTGTCCAACACCTTAGACCTCTACAAGCCAACCCATGACAGTCTTAATTCATATCTACTTCCAACATATGACCGACTGTGGATGGTTTGAATAACTTAGTCATTCCGGAAGAATAACCTAGTTTATTCGGGAAGTCAAACATGCAAAGTGAAACACAATAATAATTGAATCCAATATGGTATCAACCCTTTGAACATAAATAAAACACCTTTTATTTATCACCATATGATTACACATTATTCATTGTATACTGTTTCAGCTATCAACTTTATTCTTGAATTTAAAACAATAGTTGTCCCATGCTCCAAGCATGCACACTATGTTTTCTAAACACTAGTCATGCCATACACCAAGTATGCATACTATGTTTGTCTATGATCTTTACTTTGTGAACTAGATCAATTGAACATAACTTCAATGATTCTCTTTTCACACTCCCAAATCCTTACTGCAAATGCAAGAATTCCAAATTCATGCCATTTACTGAAATCTGTTAGATTCTAAACTTATATGCATTGATCCTCTTGTAATGATTATGCACAAAGTCAGAAAGACTTGACAACAAAGATTACAGAGCATTCCAAAGGAGATCAACTCCTTGGAAACATCCTTCTTGCATTAATTTTCCTTAATCTTACACAGATTGAAAATTCTAACTTTGAAACATTTCCAGATTCCATTTTGACTATCACTTCTGAACAAGAGTTGCCTCCTTACAGATTATGTCAATATGGTCCTTCCAGAATTATCACTATACTTCCAACTGTCCTTGAGCAACCAATCTTTGGTAAACCTTAGATTGTCCTCGACAATTGTTTAATCCTTTTAGTCATATCCAGTTCTAAACCTTTTCCCTTCTTAATGCCCCAGGCATTTGGAAAATTTTAGAACGGATGATTATAGCACATGTAATCGATCCTATATCCGAAGCATATGGGACACGATTCATGATGTCTCACATAAAGACTAAACCAGTCTTTTGCTATAACATTTCCATTTCAATTTGCCAAGTTCTCATAATTCAGATTATGAAAAGGGATGCCGTAATCATAATCGAATTTTAGAACGCAAATAATGGACCCATATACAGAATTTCCTTATGTTGAGCCATTCCAACATGAAATTCATATATATCCTTGACTAAATGATTAAAACCTCACGATCTAAGCTTATAGATTTGAGATGAAGTATAATTTCCTCTCCCTTAATTATAGCAAAACAACCTTTTCCCAATTGAAACCTTTTGTTTTCTATAATTAACATTGCTAGCTTGCAATACTTATCATAATTATCATGCTCCCACTAACATGATGATTATTAGCATAACACTTATGCTCCCACTAGCTTTGACATGTTCTCAGAAATCACCTGGACTTCTAGAAATCAATACTTCATTGACTTTCTTACCAAAGTTCAGATTTCTGATACTAGATTGTTTTGATAAAACTTTATCAAAATCATACACCTTCCCTTAGATAGCACACTTGTGTATCTAAACAATTATGAAGAGGGATGCCGTAATCATAATGTTTAGACCTTTTTACCACTTCTCACAAGTCCATATTAGTGTGCCGGTTAACCACACGCGCTCCACTAACGACTTTGAGAATGCAAATATCACAATTACTATCTAGATAAAATCTACTTAGTGAAAGTGTTTCCTCACCATCATTTTCACGAATCGGAGAGAAACCTTATGACACTTAGATTTAATGGTGTATGTGTTCTTATCCATGTGAATTGTCAAAATCATAGTCACAAGACAAGGATAATGACAAATCCAAACTCATATGGACCGAACTCAATCTTAACTTCTTGCCACCTGGCAGCTCAAGGGCCTGCCATTGCTTCCAAGTTGTTGTGCAACAAATTGAGAACTCTAAGAACTCATATGAAAAGCCAACTTTAACTGGAATGGGCACAAAATATGTCAACACGACAGGTTATAAACCTCAAGTTGTGTGCTAGTGAAGAAATTCAGGTTTTATTCTTGATTAGTTCTTGAGACTTTTAAGACTCCCACTGTCCTCTTGACCTATAAGACTCCCTTGTCAAATATCCAAGAGATAGTGTGGATTCTAACCAAGACAAACACTTCACACAATTGGCCTAAGTTGGTCTTTATTTTATCCAAAACATCACAACTTACCAATCTCAAATGTACAAGAGTAGAAAACTTTTACTCTTACATTTGACAAGTGTTTTAAATCTTCTTTAAGACATGTCACTCAAGTTATAATCTTGGAGTATGACTCTAAGACTTGTATTGGAACGAAGTATGACTCATCTTCCATTTCAACAATTCAAGATCCCTCTTCTTAGTCATAAAAATGCACTAAGATTTCCTTAGAGAACTAATTGTGATATGGTTTCTTAATCATTAAGATGATCACAAAACTGATACTAAAGTACTCTCCCATCTTTTCAGAATTGAGAAACTTTTATCCTTCTGCCTAATTTGATTCTTCTTATCGATCTTTTGTGGTGGACTTAATCAGTGCACAAGAATGTGTACTCGATCCCTAAGTCCTTTACTTGACTCACACATCCATGTGAACAAGTAATTAGTCTTAATTTTCCAATACTTGAAAGTTCTCATTCATCATGCTATACAACTTGCATGATTCCAAGTTCCGGTCCAATTGAAACTTGGGTGATGAGAATCTTTCCTTAATTTGGTAAATTTAGACATTACCACAAATGAAAGAATCAATTTCATATTTCCACTCTTGCTATTAATGGAATTATATAAGCAACAATTTTTCCTCAAATGCCATTGTAAGGATATTTTAAAATAAATAAAATCAAAAAAATTTCTTTTATCTTAAAACTTTGCGGAAAAAACTTATCCTTACAATCCATATGAGAACTTGTTGTTATCTATTCCTAGGCAATATCTCATAACTCCTAAGAAGTAGCTCAAGAATCCGATTTTTCAAACTATGCGATAGAAATCCATCTACGCGATCAGATTCAGCATATTCTTTCTTTAAGTTTCTTCACTTTTTTTCCTTTGATTCTTAAAACATCGCCATGTGACCCAGTCACATCATGTATCAAGAATCTCAGAATAGAAACTTAACAGAGTTAGATAGTGGAATTTACCTGAAGTAGAGTCAAACTTATTGACTTTAACATCCTTAGGTAAATTTGGCAGCTTCGTGACCAATGCCCCTTCATTTGGCAATATAAACATATGGACCCTTTGATAATGGTACACGGGACTATCACAGACTTAGCTTTTTCTCTTTACCATTTGGTCAACCGAGTTGACTCTGGCCGATCCCTTTCCATTGGGAAGAGAATGCTTTACTGGATATCCAATGTCATCATTGTCAATGTCCACAAAGTTTTAGGAAGTTGATCTTAACAAATAGATAAGATCATTAAGGGTCTTGTCATAGTCTTTTTTATAGGTGTTCCAAAAGAACTCACTATATGACTTAGAAAGTAGTTGAACCACCAACTTTCTCAAGACTTTGACACCCAACTCTCCCGGCTTGTCAATATGTGACTACATCTCCAAGATGTGATCACACCTAGACCTTGCCTTGCCAATAGGGCTTGAGTGACCTTAAACTTTTCAAGAACTTGTGGGTTAGGGAGAATAATTGGAGGAGGAGAAAGAAGTATGATATCCATGGGACATCATCTTCATTAGGAAACCTTGTTTCAAGAGATTTGGGAAGATCATAGGTGTCTAAACCAGACATCTTTTGGGAGATATTCAAGATAGTTGATTTAAAGTCCTTAATATGACACCCAATATGAAATATTAAGGCTAGGACCCAACAAACTATTTTATAACTTAGAAGAGGTATGCCGTAATCCAAGCTATAAAATATTTGAAGGTAGGTGAATGACGATTCACCAATTTCCACCAAGATAAACGAAATGTATTATTAGGTTTTAATTGGTTTTTGAAACTCCTAGATCTTTGAGATTCATTGAACTTTTCAAAGGCATGTTTCAATCTCGAGTGTGCCCTTCAGGTTTTGTGACTGGGATGCCGAGGATCACAAAACAAGGTGTGAAGTAACCATGCAAATCACTTGGTACCCTTAATAAATTACCCCTCAATCGATGTGCCGGTTAACCACACATGCTCCATCGATACTATGATAAATATTAAGTCACCCTTTACCTACCTTGTTAAGTCCAAGTTAGTGTGCCGGTTAACCACACACGCTCCACTAACGACTTAGACAAAGTGTAAAGTGTAATTTCATGGGTTAGCACCTTATTCACATTTTTCCTAAGTAACTAAGATTGGGTATTATTAAGAGTTTAGTTACTTAGTATTATCATTAATACTTTTAATGAAGGGAGAATTCTAGTCCTGTCAAACCCGTTCGGCTAACGACCCTCCACCAGTCAAGCAAGCGGTGGGTGAGAGTGGACACCCATTAAGTTGCCATTTTATAGGCAACAACCTTATACCCACCTTATAGACCGGCTTCGTGAATGAGGCGTACTAGCGGTAAGACTGACTTTACTCTTATACATATATATATTATTAACTTATAATATTATAAAGTATAAGGGTTGAATTTTAACTTTTAAAATTCTAAGGGCTAACTTGGAATTAAAGTATTCATAAGTGAAAACTTTACAAATTCCAAAACTTGAGGGCAAGTTTTGAAACTATTCAAAACTAATTAATTCCATAACTTATGTGTTTAAAGTAGTTTTAATCCAAAAACTCTTCAAGTTCCATAACTTGAGGACAAGTTATGGAAGACTTTAAACTAATAAAAGAATTAACTTTTCTTTATTTTATAACTTATGGAATTAATTAAGGTTACACCTTTTTTTTTATTTTATTAAATGAAGAGACTCTTGGTCCTCCATAACTTGAGGACAAGTTATGGAGTCATAAAACCATTTAATTAGAACTAGACTCTTCATTTTTGTAACCTTTGCCAATTTTTATGAGTTTTATGATTCTTAAATGTGACTTTTCATATAACTTGATGACAAGTTACAAAAACACATTTTAGAATCAATTCTTAGATTAATTTGGATTAAAACCAACTATCACATAATTTTATTCATTAATGTAAATTCACTCATAAAACAAGGTAACACAAAAAAACTTTTGGTGATCCATAACTTATTCTTAAGTTATGGAATCCTTTAAAACATTAACACCAAATTTTGTAACTCCAACAAAACTTTGAATCAATTTTTTTTTAAAACCTTTTCATATCCATAACTTATGGAGGTTTCAAAAATAAAACTCTTTAGATCAAACTTTTAAAACTAATAAAATAATCATATTATTTTATCTTTTATTAAATTTGACCTAGTTCAA
Source organism: Lactuca serriola (assembly GCF_051521515.1). Classification (NCBI taxonomy): domain Eukaryota; kingdom Viridiplantae; phylum Streptophyta; class Magnoliopsida; order Asterales; family Asteraceae; genus Lactuca; species Lactuca serriola. The sequence goes on along the minus strand of NC_136408.1, from coordinate 48,713,667 downwards.
CTCATAAAGCAAATTATTCAAATTTTACAAATATTTAGTTTTTTCACAAGAACAAGTAATTATCTTAAAATTTGACAAACTTCATGTTTTTTTTTCAACTTTGAAAATAAAATATTTGCATCAATATAACAGAAAACAACCCGTGGCTCTGATACCACTGTTGGGTTTTGAGCATTCTAACACTCCTAAGTCTACATGCAACCCTAAATACCTTGGATCTATGTTTTCTCTATTATACATGCAAATAAGAACTTCCAAGGTATTATCCTAATCTAGCATACAAAACAATGAATGTAACAAGATAGAATACATACCTCTTGATGTAGAAAGTCTTCATGAAGCTTGAGTGCTTAGTGCCCCAAGTGTGACACCTCAAACGGAATCACAATCATCAAAACACTTAGAATGACTTGAGAGAATTCTACACTCACCAAAATCGGCTAGCCCTTTCTTCACACACACTAGTGGCCGATTTTTCCTCAATAATAAGATGCTTATATAGTTACACAATTAGGGTAAACTCTTAATTGTCATGGCTTTCCATTTCCTTGGATCCATGGGTACAAATACACCATGGAGCATCCATGGACCATCCTATGGGTTTTAGCCCAACTTGATTATCCATGGAGCATTAGCCCACTATACAAGTATGGATGATTTACACAATCAACCCATATATTTAATTAGTCTTCTTTTGATCACTTAATTAATCCTAGATTAATTCTTGATCAATACTAATTAAATAATCTTATTATTCTTATTATTAATATACTAGAACTTATAATATATTAATAACCATAAGTGTCTTATTTCTCTCATTATAGTCTATCCAAGTGCATGATGGTATGCAACCCAAATGGACCATGCCGGGTCGGGTCAAGTCTTACCAATTATAGTTATGGACTTAGACATTAATCCAACACCAACTCTCCCGGCTTGTCAATATGTGACTACATCTCCAAGACGTGACCACACCTAGACCTTGCCTTGCCAATAGGGCCTGAGTGACCTTAAACTTTTTCAAGAACTTGTGGGTTAGGGAGAATAATTGGAGGAGGTGAATGAAGTATGATTTCCAAGGGACATCATCTTCATTTAGGAAAGCTTGTTTCAAGAGATTTGGGAAGATCATAAATGTCTAAACCAAACATCTTTTGGGAGACATTCAAGATAGTTGAATTTTAAAGTCCTTAATATGACACCCAATATGAAATATTAAGGCTAGGACCCAACAAACTATTTTATAACTTAGAAGAGGTATGCCGTAATCCAAGCTATAAAATATTTGAAGGTAGGTGAATGACGATTCACCAATTTCCACCAAGATAAACGAAATGTATTATTAGGTTTTAATTGGTTTTGAAACTCCTAGATCTTTGAGATTCATTGAACTGTTCAAAGGCATGTTTCAATCTCGAGTGTGCCCTTCAGGTTTTGTGACTGGGATGCCGAGGATCACAAAACAAGGTGTGAAGTAACCATGCAAATCACTTGGTACCCTTAATAAATTACCCCTCAATCGATGTGCCGGTAAACCACACACGCTCCATCGATACTATGATAAATATTAAGTCACCCTTTACCTACCTTGTTAAGTCCAGGTTAGTGTGCCGGTTAACCACACACGCTCCACTAACGACTTAGACAAAGTGTAAAGTGTAATTTCATGGATTAGCACCTTATTCACATTTTCCTAAGTAACTAAGATTGGGTATTATTAAGAGTTTAGTTACTTAGTATTTATCATTAATACTTTTAATGGAGGGAGAATTATAGTCTTGTCAAACCCGTTCGGCTAACGACCCTCCACCAGTCAAGCAAGCGGTGGGTGTGAGTGGACACCCATTAAGTTGCCATTTTATAGGAAACAACCTTATACCCACCTTATAGACCGGCTTCGTGAATGAGGCATACTAGCGGTAAGACTGACTTTACTCTTATACATATATATATTATTAACTTATAATATTATAAAGTATAAGGGTTGAATTTTAACTTTTAAAATTCTAAGGGCTAACTTGGAATTAAAGTATTCATAAGGAAAACTTTTCAAATTCCAAAACTTGAGGGCAAGTTTTGAAACTATTCAAAACTAATTAATTCCATAACTTATGTGTTTAAAGTAGTTTTAATCCAAAAACTCTTCAAGTTCCATAACTTGAGGACAAGTTATGGAAGACTTTAAACTAATAAAAGAACTAACTTTTTCTTTATTTTATAACTTATGGATTTAATTATGGTTACATATTTTTCTTTAATGAAGTGACTCTTGAACTTCCATAACTTGAGGACAAGTTATGGAGTCATAAAAAATTATTCAATGACACAAGACTCTTCATTTTGTTACCATTGCCAACTTTTATGAGTTTTATGAGTCTTTAATGTGACTCTTCATGTAACTTGAGGACAAGTTACACAAACACATTTTATACTCAACTCTTAGATTAAAATGGATTGAAAACAACTATTTCAATTAACTTTTACTATTAATCTAAACAACTCATAAGAACAAGATAATTCAAATCAAACTTTTTCATGTAATTAGTCTAAACCTTAAACTAATACAAAACATGAATCTATTGACAATTATCTTTGAAAATGGATTAGCATGAACATTACCACATCAAAAATAAGTTTATAAGTTCAAAAAACCACTTAGGGTAATGTTCCTAGTCCATTTCTAGCCAAAAAACTCGAAAATATGCTGTCTGGGGGTCCAACTCGTCGAGTGCATGAACCAACTCGGCGAGTTGGATCGAATTGATCACATTTTAGGCATGGAGTCGCCGAGTCCTCTGATGGACTCGCCGAGTCTGATGATCAGACAGCAAAAAATTCGTTTTTTTCAGCTTCTATTGCAGGTATAACAAGAAAACAAGCCTAGGCTCTGATGCCACTGTTGGGTTTTGAGCATTCTAACACTCCTAAGTGTACATGCAACCCTAAATACCTTGGATCTATGTTTTCTCTATTATACATGCAAATAAGAACTTCCAAGGTATTATCCTAATCTAGCATACAAAAACAATGAATGTAACAAGCTAGAATACATACCTCTTGATGTAGAAAGTCTTCATGAAGCTTGAGTGCCTAGCCCCAATAGTGCGGAAGCCTCAAATGGAATCACAATCACCAAAACACTTAGAATAACTTGAGAGAATTCTACACTTCATGAAAATCGGCTAGCCCTTTCTTACTCTCTCTAGTGGCCGATTTTTCCCAAGAATGTGATCTTTATATAGTGTTACAATTAGGGTAAACTCTTAATTGTCATGGCTTTCCATTTCCTTGGATCCATGGGTTCAAATACACCATGGAGCATCCATGAACCATCCTATGGGTTTTAGCCCAACTTGATTATCCATGGAGCATTAGCCACTATACAAGTATGGATGATTTACACAATCAGCCTATATATTTAATTAGTCTTCTTTTGATCACTTAATTAATCCTAGATTAATTCTTCATCAATACTAATTAAATAATCTCATTATTCTTATTATTAATATACTAGAACTTATAATATATTAATAACCATAAGTGTCTTATTTCTCTCATTTAGTCTATCCAAGTGCATGATGCCATTCAACCCAAATGGACCATGCCGGGTCGGGTCAAGTCTTACCAATTATAGTTACGGACTTAGACATTAATCCAACACTTTCTTCTTCACAAATAACACCGGAGCTCCCCAGGGCGATGAACTAGGTCTAATGAAACCTTTGTCCAATAACTCCTAAAGTTGCATCATCAGCTCCTTCATCTCCGTTGGTGCTAATCGATAAGGTGCTTTTGCTAATGGCGTGGTTCCTGGTAACAAGTCAATTCTGAACTCCACTCGTCGATCAGGTGGTAATCCAGGAATATCCTCGGGAAATACTTCCGGATAATCACACACCACTGGAATGCTCTGCATCACCTTCTTTTCTTTCTTAGCATCAATCACAAATGCTAAATATGATGTACATCCCTTGGTCAAACACTTTCTAGCTTTCATTAGAGAAATGATTCCAGAATTCACTCGCCGTTTGTGCCCATACACCATAAACGAATCTTTACCAGACGGGTTTACTTTAACTATCTTCTTCTTGCATAAAATTTCGGCATCATTGGTGCTAAGCCAATCCATTCCCAAAACGATGTCGAAACCATTTAGATCGATGGGCAACAATTCCTCGTGAAACTTATTCCCATTAAGGTCGATTAAGATGTCTTTCATACGATGGCTAACAGGTACAAACTTGCCACTAGCTACTTCGACTAACAAAGCATTATCTAGTCTATCAATAGGCAAAGTTAGCTTTCTACCAAACTCATGCGAAATAAAGGAGTAGTTGGCTCCAGAATCAAACAAAATTTGAGCAGGTAATTCGTTTATGAGAAAGGTACCTGAAGCGACATCAACTTCATCTTTAGCAGCCTCAAGTGTCATCTAGAAGGCTCTCGCCTTCGGCTTTGGTGGAATGTTGGGCTTAGCTGCCTCCTTCTTCTTCGGACAGTCTTTCAAAATGTGCCCCTCTTCATTACAACCAAAACACATGCTTTTGTTGTTCGGACATTCATTGGCAAAATGTCCAACCTTTCCACATTTGTAGCAGGTCACATCCTCGCTACATTTCCCAAAGTGCTTTTTCTTACACTTATCACACCACTTTGCTTCGCCTCCTTTTCCTCCAAACTTTTTCGAATCAGATTTTGAAAATTTTCTTTTCTTACCGGAACCAGATTTTCCCTCAAACTTTCTTTTCTCACCAACATCAACCTTGTCGGTGGTTCTCCCCTTGATCATGTTCTCAACAGACTTGGCAGCCCAGATAGCTGCCTCTAGAGTAAGTGTCTGACGTACTGGCACCTCGTACTCCCATGGGAGTCCCTTCGCATACCGATCCACCTTTGTCAGCTCATCTGGAACGATGCGCAAAGCAAACTCCATCTTATCGGTGAAGTTATTGGTGTATTCATCAACTGACATGCTACCCTTCGTCAATGATAGGAACTTGTTCTCCAACTCCAACAAATTTTGAGCCGAGCAGAAATTGTGCTTGAACTGCACCAAGAACTCTGCCCATGACAATTGCAGTGGCTCATTAGGGCTCAAAGTCTTCCCTAGAGTGTTCCACCAACGAACGGATCCACCTCGGAACTGACGCACTGCATAGATATTCTGCAGCTTACCTCTGCAGCCACAAGTCATGAAGGCTAACTCCATTTCAGAGATCCAATCCATAACCCCAATTGGATCCTCCTTTCCATTAAAGGTCGATGGTTTGCAAGTTAAAAAGTCCTTATACATGCATCCCATTCCATCATTCCTTCCATCATGGTTATCTTGCCTAACTATCGGTGGGTTGGCTGGACCAACAGACCCACTGAAGTTTCCCCCTTCCGAGTGCCCTTCATTTAATTCAGGCTCTTCCACACGAATTGATAGTTCTTCACGATTCTATTGAAGCAACTGTCTAGTTTCATCCATCTGACGATCCAACATCGCCTGAATCATCATTTGCACACCAGCCATGGTTATTGGCTCAGGTGCTGCTGCTACGACATGTATTTGTTCAATCACTGGTGGTTGATTCCTGTTTTCGTCAGCATTTCCAACTCTACTTCTTGTTCTCTCCATTTTGATCTACACACCGAATAAGGTGAAATTAGATCCTTAATCACGATAGATATTCAAATCATCCTTATCACTCTGAAACGTTTACATGCTAGTTCTAATATCGCAGACGTACGCTTAGAATCCTACACACATAAGGTTTCTAGATCCGGTCGGCAATAGACCATAGATCCGAACAAATAATATCATATATGGCAACATATAACATTTAGCACATAAAAGCATTTTAGGCAACTCTCCTAAAATAAACTAGTGCTCGTGTCTAAAACACAACAGACACACATCTCAAAATTCCACTTAGCATTCTAAGTTTAAGTCTAGAAATCCTACAAATTCCTAGTTCGCTTAAACTAATGCTCTGATACCAACTGTGACATCCCCAAAATCTCGGCCAGAAAAGACCGATTTTCATTTATGCTTTTAAAATATTTTCAGAGTAAATCCTTTTGATTTGAAAGAGTTGCGGAATTTGTTCCCAAAAACAAAACATGATAAAACAATGTTTACCGAAGCATTTCATAAAAGAAATGTATTTTCATTATAATCAAAACTCGGGGTGTCATGTTCCGATACAGACCAATAAGCATAAACGAATACATTACAAGTCATTCAACAAATATAAACATATGCAGACTTGTAAACAAAACAACTTGATGGTTCATCCATCTCATGCCCTTGCGCCACTTCCTGTAATACAATTAAAACTGAGTGGGTCAGGCTTGGGAGCCTGGTGAGCATGTAGGGTTTTCAACCCACAATAAATAATCATATTTAATTTTCACCAACCAACAATAACCCAATTCCCCATTCCCGTTATTCTCACTTTAATGTCCCTAAGACAACTAACATAAGGGACCTAGTCTCAGAATCTTTCATCGGGGCGACAACAAATGCTTCGGGGGTACCTCAGCAATATAAGTCAAATAAGGCAACCATGAGGGGGATGGAGTATAGCGAATGAACACCCAATTTCATTAACACCTACATGTGGCGAACCTGCTAATGTTTCCACAAGACTATCTAGAAAAGTATGTGGTCGTCATCTAAACTCCGCTAGATGACTAGATCAAACAACAACGAGGCCTCTCATCTGTTTATTACACACCAACTATCTACCCATGTTCTACCCAACATATTAGTAGATAAAAATATACATTTGTATACATAGTTTAAAAACCTGTATAGCATGCTTTAATCAACACATATTTCACATAACAAATGAGGCACACACACACACATAACACGTATCTCATAGAGAATAAATCATATCTATGAGCTAGAAGAAAGTGAATACACATTCACACATATAAAAAACAATATACTTAATACACTCAAACCATACTTGTATTATTATCGTGTTTATGAAAGGTAGTATACACTCACTTGATCAGAAGATGATCGGACAGCACTACGACTTGCAGATGCAGTAATCCTCAGTAGATCTGGAAGATCTCTACAAACATCGAACTGCTCGCGGGCAGAGATTCGGCTCGAGAACCGCACTTTTCGGGATCTTCGGGATCTCGGGACTTGCCTCGGGGCTCGGGAACAATACCGGGGCTTCGGGATATTTCTGGCATGCAAAACGATGCACAACGGGAGAGAGAAGAGAGAAAATTGGCAAATGGGTCGGCTACCCTCGCATCCTATTTATAGGAGGCTGGAGCCTCGGAGTACGCGGGGCGTACAGGTCTCCGAAGTCGTCACTGCATGCGTCATCCGAAGTGTCGACACTCTTCGGAGTACGCGGGGCGTACCTCGGATCGGACTGCTGACTCGCCTCCGGATAATGCCGGATTTAAAGATCAAAAATAAATACCATTTATTTAATAAACTTCGGAAATTCATTTTTTCTTCATACGAACTCCGTTTTCGACGTTCTTTATATCCACGGAAAGGTGAGACTACGCTCTATAACTTTCGTTTAGACTTCCTCGGCTTATTTTTGACTTTATTTTTATTATTTATTTTTAATAGGCCGTGACAGAAAAACTTCGTTATAAATTCATAACTTCTTCGTTTGACGTCCGTTCTCGCCTAACTTTTTATCGCTTCGATACCAACAATGAGATCTTCGATTCTCATTTATATTGCTTCGGCTAAAAACCCCTCGATCTCAAATCGAGTAAAACAGGTTGCATACCACTAAGCCGAAACTTCGATAAATCATAACTTCCTCATACAAAGTTAGATTTGGGTGTTCTATATATATTCGGAAACCTTGTTTCGACTACTACAACATAAATCAAAGATATTAAGTTTATTTTACACTTAAATTTTGACGATTATTTTTATTCTTAATTAATCAAACCACGTAATTAAGCAATTAAGCACAAAACACATAATACTAAAATAATACAATCTTATTATTTCAAAACGGGTTACAAAGGTTAACCTAGACTATTACATTGCTAAAAGTGGCAAGCCCGGAAACACAGGCGTTACACTGGTTGAAAGCTGTCAACTCTCCTTCCGAACCTATCCTTGGAGTCGCTTATGGAGTAATTGTCGAGATCAGAGGATGGAAGGGCCCTATCCATCTAACCGTAGTTCCCATGGATGATTATCATATGGTCTTGGGGATGGAGTTCTTTGACCAGGTACGCCCTTTCTCGTTCGAAAATCAAACCATGCGTATCACCAAAGATTCAACGATACACATCGTACCCGTGGAAAGAAGCAAAACTGAGTCCCGGATCTTATCAGCCATACAACTCAACAAGGGACTAAAGAAGAGAGAGGTAACATACTTAGCTACATTAAAAGAAGAAACTGAACTCTCCAAGTCAGAACCGGGGAGCTATCCGCATTGCCTTGATTGCTCGAATTACGACCAAAAAAATAGCCTTGTTACCTTGATTCCTCGAACATGTTGCTTAATTTGTCGAACAATGACCTGATGACTAGCGTTGTTGCTTAGATTTCTGTAACGATGACCTTAAAACTAGCCCTGCTGCCTTGTTTTCTTGAGTTTGTTGCCTTGATTTTTTGAACGATGACCTCAAAACTAGCCTCTTGGAGTACCATAGAGACGAAGAAACCACCGAGCTCCGACAAGGCAAGCCACAAGACCCATGAAAGAAGCCCACCCTCAATATGTTAGCTTGGTTGCTCGAACGACGACCAGAGAAGATGCCATGTTGCCTTGATTACTCAAACTTGTTGAAATATTTTTTCGAACGATGACCTGATGACAAGCCCTGTTGCCTACATTTATCGAACGATGGCCTTGAAATATGCCTCCCCCACCACGTTGCCTTGTTAGCAAGTTCCATGTTGCCTTGATTTCTCCAACACGTTGCCTTGACATGTCGAACGATGTCCTGAAAACTAGCCAGGTTCTCTTTATTTCTTGAACAACGACCTGGAAAGAAGCCTCGTTACCTTGGTTGTTGGAACACGTTGCCTTGATATTGTCGGATTAATGTCTAAGTCCATAACTATAATTAGTAAGACTTGACCCGACCCGGCATGGTCCATTTGGGTTGCATACCATCATGCACTTGGATAGACTATAATGAGAGAAATAAGACACTTATGGTTATTAATATATTATAAGTTCTAGTATATTAATAATAAGAATGATAAGATTATTTAATTAGTATTGATCAAGAATTAATCTAGGATTAATTAAGTGATCAAAAGAAGACTAATTAAATATATGGGTTGATTGTGGAAATCATCCATACTTGTATAGTGGGCTAATGCTCCATGGATAATCAAGTTGGGCTAAAACCCATAGGATGCTCCATGGTATATTTGTACCCATGGATCATGGAAATGAAAGGCCATGTCAATTAGGGTTTACATGGTGTAACCCTAACTATATAAGCATCTTATTCTTGACCAAAATCGGCCACTAGGGTGTGAAGTAAAAGGGCTAGCCGATTTCATGAGTCGTAGAATTCTCTCAAGTTATTCTAAGTGTTTTGGTGATTGTGATTCCATTTGAGGCTTCCACACTATTGGGGCTAGGCACTCAAGCTTCATGAAGACTTTCTACATCAAAGAGGTATGTATTCTATCTTGTTACACTCGTTGTTTTTGTATGCTAGATTAGGATAATACCTTGGATGTTCTTATTTGCATGTATAATAGAGAAAACATAGATCCAAGGTATTTAGGGCTGCATGTACACTTAGGAGTGTTAGAATGCTCAAAACCCAACAGTGGTATCAGAGCCTAGGCTTGTTTTCTATTATACTTGATGCAAATTGCTGAAAAATGCTGAAAAACTCGATTTTCTGGCTTTCTGGGCACTGGACTCGCCGAGTCCACTGATGAACTCGCCGAGTCCATGAGTAAAATCATCCTACTCGCCGAGTAGGTTCATGCACTCGCCGAGTAGGAGCCCCAGACAGCATATTTTCGAGGTTTTTGGCTAGAAATGGACTAGGAATATTACCCTAAGTTGTTTTTGAACTTATAAACTTGTTTTTGATGTGGTAATGTTCATGCTAATCCAATTTCAAAGATAATTGTCAATAGATTCATGTTTTGAATTAGTTTAGTGATTAGGCTAATTGCATGAAAAAGTTTGATTTGAATTATCTTGTTCTTATGAGTTGCTTAGATTAATAGAAAAGTTAATTGATTATGTGTTTTCAATCCAAATTAATCTAAGAGTTGATTCTAAAATGTGTTTTTGTAACTTGTCCTCAAGTTATATGAAAAGTCACATTTAAGTTTCATAAAACTCATAAAAGTTGGCAATGGTTACAAAAGATGAAGAGTCTTGTCCTTAAGTTATGGGGGTTCAAGATTCACTTCATTAATAAATAAATAAATAAAGTGTAACCATAATTAAATCCATAAGTTATAAAATAAAGAAAAGTTAATTCTTTTATTAGTTTAAACTCTTCCATAACTTGTCCTCAAGTTATGGAACTTGAAGAGTTTTTGGATTAAAGCTACTTTAAACACATAAGTTATGGAATTAATTAGTTTTGAATAGTTTCAAAACTTGCCCTCAAGTTTTAGAATTTGAAAAGTTTTCACTTATGAATACTTTAATTCCAAGTTAGCCCTTAGATTTTTAAAACTTAAAATTCAACCCTTATACTTTATAATATTATAAGTTAATAATATATATATATATATATATATATATATATATATATATATATATGTATGTATAAGAGTAAAGTCAGTCTTACCGCTAGTACGCCTCATTCACGAAGCCGGTCTATAAGGTGGGTATAAGGTTGTTGCCTATAAAATGGCAACTTAATGGGTGTCCACTCTCACCCACCACTTGCTTGACTGGTGGAGGGTTGTTAGCTGAACGGGTTTGACAAGACTATAATTCTCCCTTCATTAAAAGTATTAATGATAAATACTAAGTAACTAACCTCTTAATAATTCCCAATCTTAGTTACTTAGGAAAATATGAATATGGTGCTAGCCCATGGAATTCACACTTTGTACCTTACCAAGTCGTTGGTGGAGCGTGTGTGGTTAACCGGCACACTAACTTGGACTAGTAAGGATCACAAAGGGTGACTTAATGTTTGTCATAGATCAATGGAGCGTGTGTGGTTAACCGGCACATTGATTGGGTGATAATATTAAGGGTACCAAGTGAATTGGTATGGTTATTCACACCTTGTTTTGTGATCCTCGGCATCCCAGTCACAAAACCTGAAGGGCACACTCGAGATTGAAACATGCCTTTGAACAGTTCAATGAATCTCAAAGATCTAGGAGTTTCAAATCCAATTAAAACCTAATAATACATTTCGTTTATCTTGGTGGAAATTGGTGAATCGTCATTCACCTACCTTCAAACATTTTATAGCTTGGATTACGGCATACCTCTTCTAAGTTATAAAATAGTTTGTTGGGTCCTAGCCTTAATATTTCATATTGGGTGTCATATTAAGGACTTTAAATCAACTATCTTGAATATCTCCCAAAAGATGTCTGGTTTAGACATTTATGATCTTCCCAAATCTCTTGAAACAAGCTTTCCTAAATGAAGATGATGTCCTTTGGAAATCATACTTCTTTCTCCTCCTCCAATTATTAATTATTATCCCTAACCCACAAGTTCTTGAAAAAGTTTAAGGTCACTCAAGCCCTATTGGCATGGCAAGGTCTAGGTGTGGTCACATCTTGGAGATGTAGTCACATATTGACAAGCCGGGAGAGTTGGGTGTCAAAGTCTTTAGAAAGTTGGTTGTTCAACTACTTTCTAATTCACATAGTGAGTTCCTTTGGGACACCTATGAAACAGACTATGACAAGACCCTTAATGATCTTATCTATTTGTTAAGATCAACTTCCTTAAAACTTGATGGACATTGACAATAGTGACACAGGAAATCCAGAAAAAGCATTCTATTCCCAAGGAAAGGGATTGACCATAGTCAACTCGGTTGACCAAATGGTATAGAGAAAAGCTAAGTCTGTGATAGTCCCGTGTACTGTTATCAAAGTCTCCATATGTTTATATTGCCAAAGGGAGGGGCATTGGTTGCGTAGCTGCCAAATTTACCTAAGGAAGTTAAAGTCAATAAGTTTGACTCTACTTCAGGTAAAGTCCACTATCTAACTCTGTAAAGTTTCTATTATGAGATTCTTGATACATGATGTGACTGGGTCACATGGTGGTGTTTTAAGAATCAAAGAAAAGTGAAGAAACTTAAAGAAAGAATATGTTGAATCTGATCGCATAGATGGATTTCTATCGCATAGTTTGAAGATCGGATTCTTGAGCTACTTCTTAGGAGTTATGAGATATTGCTTAGGAAGAGATAACAAGTTTTCATATGGATTGTAAGGATAAGTTTTTCCGCAAAGTTTTAAATAAAAGAAAAATTTTTGATTTTATTTATTTAAAAATATCCTTACAATGCCATTTGAGGAAAAATTGTTGCTTATATGATTCCATTAATAGCAAGAGTGGAAATATGAAATTGATTCTTTCATTTGTGGTAATGTCTAAATTTACCAAATAAGGAAAGATTCTCATCACCCAAGTTTCAAGTGGACCGGAACTTGGAATCATGCAAGCTGTATAGCATGATGAATGAGAACTTTCAAGTATTGAAAAATTAAGACTAATTACTTGTTCACATGGATGTGTGAGTCAAGTAAAGGACTAAGGGATCGAGTACACATTCTTGTGCGCTGATTAAGTCCACCACAAAAGATTGATAAGACTATTCGTCATAGTTTACTAAAGCTCAGTAAATATGATTATACTTACAAGCTTAGGTGTAACTCTAAGACATTAGAAAAGGTTCCAATGTATGGTAGGGCGAATAAGAAGAATCAAATTAGGCAGAAGGATAAAAGTTTCTCAAATCTGAAAAGATGGGAGAGTACTTTAGTATCAGTTTTGTGATCATCTTAATGATTAAGAAACCATATCAAAATTAGTTCTCTAAGGAAAATCTTAGTGCATTCTTATGACTAAGAAGAGGAACTTGAATTGTTGAAGTGGTTAAATCAAGAAGATGAGTCATACTTCGTTCCAATACAAGTCTTAGAGTCATACTCCATGATTGTAACTTGAGTGACATGTCTCAAAAGAAGGTTAAAGCAATTGTCAAATATAAGAGTAAAAGTTTTCTACTCTTGTACATTTGAAATTGGTAAGTTGTGATGTTTTGGATAAAACAAAGACCAACTTAGGCCAATTGTGTGAAGTGTTTGTCTTGATTAGAATCCACACTATCTCTTGGATATTTGACAATGTAGTCTTATATGTCAAGAGGACAGTGGGAGTCTTAAAGGTCTTGAAAGTCTCAAGAACTAATCAAGAATAAAACCTGAAGTTCTTCACTAGCACACGACTTGAGGTTTACAACCTATCGTGTTGACATATTCTGTGCCCATTCCAGTTAAAGTTGGCTTTGCATATGAGTTCTTAGAGTTCTCAATTGGTTGCACAACAACTTGGAAGCAATGGTAGGCCCTTGAGCTGCCAGGTGGCAAGAAATTAAGATTGAGTTCAATCCATATGGTTTTGGATTTGTCATTATCTTTGTCTTGTGATTATGGTTTTGACAAATTCATATGGGTAGGAACTCATACACCATATAAATCTAAGTGTCATAAGGTTTCTCTCCGATTCATGAAAATGATGGTGAGGAAACACTTTCACTAAGTAGATTTTATCTAGATAGCAATTGTGATATTTGCATTCTCAAAGTCGTTAGTCGAGCGTATGTGGTTTACTGGCACACTAACCTGGACTTGTGAGAAGTGGCAAAAAAAGGTCTAACCATTATGATTACGACATACCTCTTCATAATTGTTTAGACTCACAAGTGTGCTATCTAAGGGAAGGTGTATGATTATGATAAGGTTTTATCAAAACAATCTAGTATCAGAATATGAACTATGGTAAGACAGTCAGCTGATTTCTGAGTACATGTCAAAGCTAGTGGGAGCATAAGTGTTATGCTAATAATCATCATGTTAGTGGGAGCATAATAATTATGATAAAGGTTGCAAGTTAGCAATGTTAATTATAGAAAACAAAAGGTTTCAATTGGGAAAAGTTGTTTTGCTATAATTAAGGGAGAAGAAATTATACTTCATCTCAAATCTATAAGCTTAGATCGTGAGGTTTTAATCATTTAGTCAAGGATATATATGTGAATTTCATATTGGAATGGCTCAACATAAGGAAATTCTGTATATGGGTCCATTATTTGCGTTTTAAAAAATTTGCGTTCTAAAATTCGATTATGATTACGGCATCCCTTTTCATAATCTGAATTATGAGAACTTGGCAAATAGAAATGGAAATGTTAAAGCAAAAGACTGGTTTAGTCTTTATGTGAGACATCATGAATCGATTCCCATATGCTTCGGATATAGGATCGATTACATGTGCTATATTCATCCTTTCTAAAATTTTCCAAATGCCTAGGGCATTAAGAAGGGAAAAGTTTTAGAACTGGATATGACTAAAAGGATTAAACAATTGTCGAGGACAATCTAAGGTTTACCAAAGATTGGTTGCTCAAGGACAGTTGGAAGTATAGTGATAATTCTGGAAGGACCATATTGACATAGTCTGTAAGGAGGCAACTCTTGGTCAGAAGTGATAGTCAAAATGGAATCTGGAAATGTTTCAAAGTTAGAATTTTCAATCTGTGTAAGATTAAGGAAACTTAATGCAAGAAGGATGTTTCCAAGGAGTTGATCTCCTTTGGAATGCTCTGTAATGTTTGATGTCAAGTCTTTCTGACTTTGTGCATAATCATTACAAGAAGATCAATGCATATAAGTTTAGAATCAAACAGATTTCAGTAAATGGCATGAATTTGGAATTCTTGCATTTGCAGTAAGGATTTGGGAGTGTGAAAAGAGAATCATTGAAGTTATGTTCAGTTGATCTAGTTCACAAAGTAAAGATCATAGACAAACATAGTATGCATACTTGGTGTGTGGCATGACTAGTGTTTAGAAAACATAGTGTACATGCTTGGAGCATGGGACAACTACTGTTTTAAATTCAAGAATAAAGTTGATAGCTGAAACGGTATACAATGAATAATGTGTAATCATATGGTGATAAATAAAAGGTGTTTTATTTATGTTCATAGGTTTTGATACCATATTGGATTCAATTATTATTGTGTTTCATTTTGCATGTTTTGACTTACCGAATAAACTAGGTTATTCTTCCGGAATGACTAAGTTATTCAAACCATCCACAGTCGGTCATATGTTGGAAGTAGATATGAATTAAGACTGTCATGGGTTGGCTTGTATAGGTCTAAGGTGTTGGACAAAAGGCTACAACACTCATGAGTGCTCATAAGTTATGAGTATTGGATTCAACCCATGCTCATTGGAATCACTTCATGGATTTTATCATGAGTGATCATGAGACGATAATATCTTATATTCTTCAAACCTAGAGATATGAGTTGTTACTATGAGTTGGTTGTACATTGATTGCACGAAAACGCATTTGGTAACTCGGTGCTATAAAACGTGCCTTTGTGTATGATTCAATAAGTAGTAGAACAAGCCATATGAGTCGAAGTTTATCCATTCCTTTTATCTTCAGGATAAAAGCGATATCTATGGGCCCCGCGATGATTTGATGATGACAAATGGAAGTGCTCGGCCAGGCTAGGACTGATTTGATTTGTTCAATTAGTCAGTCGTCATAAATCGGAAATCAGGAAACAACAAATGGACAGAGAGAATGATTATAATCCATGTCTCAGTCCATATGATATCTAGAATGGAGGAATATATGATCACTAACGACGACCTACAAAACATGCATGGTTGCCTTGAATAATGGAACACATTGCCTAGAAAACTTGCCTTGATGACCTGAAAACTAGCCTTTTGTGGCCTTGGTTTCTTGAACGATGACCTGAAAACTAGCCATGATGTCTTGATTTCTCCCGACGTCGTGCACATACTTAAAATTATGCATCCTCGGGCAAATCAACGTCTGTTGCCTTGATTTCTTGAACATGTTGCCTTGATTTTTAGAACGATGACCTGAAAACTAGCCTTGTGGCCTTGAATTGTAGGGCATGTTGTCTTGATATCTCAAACGAAAGCCTGATTGCTATCCCCATTGCCTTGATGGCGACGAAGCCACCATCGAGCACCGACAAGGCAAGCCCAATGACCCGTGAAGGAAGCCCGCCCCAACATCTTGCCTTGTTTTCTCGAACGACGACCTGTAAACTTGTAACGCCTGGGTTTCCGGGCTTGCCATTTTTAGCAATGCAATGGTCTAGGTTAACCTTTGTAACCCATTTTGAAATATTAAGATTTTATTATTTGAGTATTGTGTGTTTTGTGCTTAATTGCTTAATTATGTGGTTTGATTAATAAAAAATAAAAATAAGCGTCAAAATTTAAGTGTAAAATAAACTGAATAACTTTGATTTATGTTGTAGTAGTTGAAACGAGGTTTCCGAATATATATAGAACGCCCAAATCTGACTTCGTATGAGGAAGTTATGATTTATCGAAGTTCTGGCTTAGCGGTATGCAACCTGTTTTACTCGATTTGAGATCGAGGGGTTTTTAGCCGAAGCAATCTAAATGAGAATCGAAGATCTCATTGTTGGTATCGAAGCGATAAAAAGTTAGGCGAGAACGGACGTCAAACGAAGAAGTTGTGAATTTATAACGAAGTTTTTCTGTCGCGGCCTATTAAAAATAAATAATAAAAATAAAGTCTTAATTAGCCGACGGAGTCTAAACGAAAGTCGTAGAGCGTGGTCTCACCTTTCCGTGGATATAAAGAACGTCGAAAACGGAGTTCGTATGATGAAGTTATGAATTTCTGAAGTTTATTAATCATTTTGTATTTATATTTAAATCAAAATTCGGAAGCATTATCCGAAGCGAGTCATCGATCTGATCCGAGGTACGCGCCGCGTACTCGAGTACGCCTCGCGTACTCCGAGGGTGTCGATATCGCAGCAAGTGGCTTCGGATGACGCATGCGCTTACGAACTTGAAGCAGTACGCGTTGCGTACTGTTGTACGCCCCGCGTAATTGAGGCTTCCAGCCTCCTATAAATAGGATGCGAGGGTTCCGGGTTCTTTTTCCAATTTCCTCTCATTTTCGTGTCGAAGCTCTGCGCAAAAACCCCCGAAGCTATACCGAAGTCCCGGTATCATACTCTAGCCCCGAGGCAAGTCCCGAGATCCCGAAGATCCCGAGAAGTGCGGTTCCCGAGCCGAAGCTCTGCCCGCGAGAAGTTCGATTTTCGAGGAGATCTTCCAGATCTGCTAAGGATTACTACTTCTATAAGCCGTAGTGCTGTCGGATCATCTTCTGATCAAGTGAGTGTGTAGTTATTTTCTTCCAAATACAATAATATGAAGTATTTTATATAAAATACGTGCTATGTGTATATATTTGGTTGTGTTATGTGTGAATGTGTATTCACTCTCTCCTATCGTATAGATCTGATAATTTCTCTATGAGATATGTGTTATGTGTGTGTGTGCCTCATCTGTTATGTGATATATGTGTTGATTAAAGCATGCTATACAGGTTTTTAAACTATGTATACAAATGTATATTTTTATCTACTAATATGTTGGGTAGAACATGGGTAGATAGTTGGTGTGTAATAAACAGATGAGAGGCCTCGTTGTTGTTTGATTTAGTCATCTAGCGGAGTTTAGATGACGACCACATACTTTTCTAGATAGTCTTGTGGAAACATTAGCAGGTTCGCCACCTGTAGGTGTTAATGAACTTGGGTGTTCATTCGCTGTACTCCATCCCCCTCATGGTTGCCTTATTTGACTTATATTGCTGAGGTACCCCCGAAGCATGTGTTGTCGCCCCGATGAAATATTCTTAGACTAGGTCCCTTATGATTAGTTGTATTAGGGACATTAAAGTGAGAATAACGGGAATGGGTAATTGGGTTATTATTGGTTGGTGAAAATTAAATATGATATTTATTGTGGGTTGAAAACCCTATATGCTCACCAGGCTCCCAAGCCTGACCCACTCAGTTTTAAATTGTATTACAGGAAGTGGCAGAAGGGCATGAGATGGATGAACCATCAAGTTGTTTTGTTTACAAGTCTGCATATGTTTATATTTGTTATATGACTTGTAATGTATTCGTTTATGCTTATTGGTCTGTATCGGAACATGACACCCCGAGTTTTGATTATAATGAAAATGCAGTTCGTTTATGAAATGCTTCGGTAAACATTGTTTTATCATGTTTTGTTTTTGGGAACAAATTCCGCAACTCTTTCAAATCAAAAGGATTTACTCTGAAAATATTTAAAAGCATAAATGAAAATCGGTCTTTTCTGGCCGAGATTTTGGGGATGTCACAGTTGGTATCAGAGCATTAGTTTAAGCGAACTAGGAATTTGTAGGATTTCTAGACTTAAACTTAGAATGCTAAGTGAAATTTTGAGATGTGTGTCTGTTGTGATTTAGACACAAGCACTAGTTTATTTTAGGAAAGTTGCCTAAAATGCTTTATGTGCTAAATGTTATATGTTGCCATATATGATATTATTTGTTCGGATCTATGGTCTGTTGCCGACCGGATCTAGAAATCTTATGTGAGTAGGATTCTAAGAGTACGTCTACGATATTAGAACTAGCATGTAAACGTTTCGGAGTGATAAGGATGATTTGATTATCTATCATGATTGAGGATCTAATTTCACCTTATTCGGTGTGTAGATCAAAATGGTGAGAACAAGAAGTGGAGTTGGAAATGCTGACGAAAATAAGAATCAACCACCAGTGATTGAGCCAATACCTGTCGTAGCAGCAGCGCCTGAGCCAATAACCATGGCTGGTGTGCAATTGATGATTCAGACGATGTTGGATCGTCAGATGGATGAAACTAGACGATTACTTCAACAGAATCGTGAAGAACTGTCGATTCGTGTGGAAGAGCCTGAACTGAATGAAGGGCACTCGGAAGGTGGAAACTTCAGTGGGTCTGTTGGTCCAGCCAACCCACCGATAGTTAGGCAAGATAACCGTGATGGAAGGAATGATGGAATGGGATGCAAGTACAAGGACTTTTTGACTTGCAAACCATCGACCTTCAATGGAAAGGAGGATCCGATTGGGGTTATGGATTGGATCTCCGAAATGGAGCTAGCCTTCATGACGTGTGGCTGCAGAGGTAAGTTGCAAACTATCTATGTCGTGCGTCAATTTCGAGGTGGAGCCGTTCGTTGGTGGAACACTCTAGGGAAGACTTTGAGCCCTAATGAGCCACTGCAATTGTCATGGGCAGAGTTCTTGGTGCAGTTCAAGCGCAAGTTCTGCTCGGCTCAAAATTTGTTGGAGTTGGAGAACAAGTTCCTATCATTGACGAAGGGTAGCATGTCAGTTGATGAATACACCAATAACTTCACCGATAAGATGGAGTTTACCTTGCATATTGTTCCAGACGAGCTGACAAATGTGGATCGGTATGCGAAGGGACTTCCATGGGAGTACGAGGTGCCAGTACGTCAGGCACTTACTCTAGAGGCAGCTATCTGGGCTGCCAAGTCTATTGAAAACATGATCAAGGCGAGAACCACCGACAAGGTTGATGTTAGTGAGAAAAGAAATTTTGAGGGAACATCTGGTTCCGGTAAGAAAGGAAAATTTTCGAAACCTGATTCGAAAAAGTTTGGAGGAAAAGGAGGCGAAGCGAAGTGGTGTGATAAGTTTAAGAAAAAGCACTTTGGGAAATGTAGCGAGGATGTGACCTGCTACAAGTGTGGGAAGGTTGGACATTTTGCCAATGAATGTCCGAACAACAAAAGGATGTGTTTTGGTTGCAATGAAGAGGGGCACATTTTGAAGGACTGTCCGAAGAAGAAGGAGGCAGCAATGCCCAACATTCCGCCAAAGCCGAAGGCGAGAGCCTTCCAGATGACACTTGAGGCTGCGAAGGATGAAGCTGATGTCGCTTCAGGTACCTTTCTCGTAAACGAATTACCTGCTCATATATTGTTTGATTCTGGAGCCAACTACTCCTTTATTTCGCATGAGTTTGGTAGAAAGCTAGCTTTGCCTGTTGATAGACTAGATAATGCTTTATTAGTCGAAGTAGCTAGTGGCAAGTTTGTACCTGTTAGCCATCGTATGAAAGACATCTTAATCGACCTTAATGGGAATAAGTTTCGCGAGGCGTTATTGCCTATCGAACTTAATGGTTTCGACATCGTCTTGGGAATGGATTGGCTTAGCACCAATGATGTCGAAATTTTATGCAAGAAAAAGATTGTTAAAGTAAACCTGCCTGGAAAAGATTCGTTTATGGTGTATGGGGAAAAACGGCGAGTGAATTCTGGGATCATTTCTCTAATGAAAGCCAGAAAGTGTTTGACCAGGGGATGTACATCATATTTAGCGTTTGTGATTGATGCTAAGAAAGAAAAGAAGGTGATGCAGAGCATTCCAGTGGTGTGTGATTATCCGGAAGTATTTCCCGAAGATCTTCCTGGATTACCACCTGATTGACAAGTGGAGTTCAGAATAGACTTGTTACTAGGAACCACGCCAATAGCAAAAGCACCTTATCGATTAGCACCGACGGAGATGAAGGAGCTGATGATGCAACTTCAGGAGTTATTGGACAAAGGTTTCATTAGACCTAGTTCATCGCCCTAGGGAGCTCCGGTGTTATTTGTGAAGAAGAAAGATGGAAGTATGAGAATGTGCATCGATTACAGAGAGCTGAACAAGGCAACGATAAAGAATAGATATCCGTTGCCGAGGATTGATGACCTGTTTGATCAATTTCAAGGTTCGAGCTATTTCTCGAAGATCGATCTTAGGTCAGGATATCATCAGCTAAAAGTAAGAGAGCAAGATATCGAGAAGACTGCATTCAGAACTAGATATGGACACTACGAGTTCTTGGTTATGTCGTTTGGACTAACCAATGCTCCGGCAACATTCATGGATTTGATGAATAGGGTTTGTAATCCTTTCCTTGATAAATCCGTGATAGTGTTCATAGACGACATTCTGATCTACTCGAAAAGCCAGGAGGAGCATGGCAGACACTTGCGAGAAGTGTTAGAAGTTTTGAAGAAGGAGAAGCTTTATGCAAAGTTCTCCAAATGTGATTTTTGGATTCGTGAAGTCCAATTCTTGGGTCATGTAGTCAACCAAGAAGGGATAATGGTTGATCCAGCGAAGATCGAAGCTGTGATGAAGTGGGAACAACCAAAAAGTCCCACGGAGATTCGAAGCTTTTTAGGATTAGCCGGATATTACCGAAGGTTTATCCAAGGCTTTTCCTCGATCGCTACTCCATTAACAACTTTGACCCACAAAGGAGCTACTTATGCTTGGAGTTGAAGACTTCGCTGTTTATAGCGATGTGTCTGGTGTTGGATTGGGTTGTTTTTGACCCAAGGAGAAAAGGTGATAGCATATGCGTCTCGACAACTGAAAGAGCATGAAAAGAATTACCCGACTCATGATTTGGAGTTGGCAGCGGTAGTTTTCGCTCTGAAAATATGGAGGCATTACCTCTATGGCACGAAGTGCAAACTTTTTACTGATCATAAGAGTCTCCAATATCTCTTTAATCAGAAAGAATTGAATATGAGGCAACGACGCTGGCTAGAATTACTTAAAGACCACGACTGCGAGATACGTTACCACCCCGGTAAAGCTAATGTTGTTGCTGATGCTCTCAGTCGGAAGGTCAATCTTGAAAGGAAGAGGCCAAGAGCGTTGAGAATTGAAGTTGTCTCGACTATTGTGGAAAGTATAAAGAAAGCTCAAGAGGAAGCTTCTGAGAAAAATGACCGAAAGGAGGAACGTTTGGGTAAAACGTTGGTGTTTGGTACTAACGGTCATGGACTGAAGGTATTCCAAGATCGTATTTGGGTACCTAAGTCAGGAGGAATTAGGGATCTTCTGATGGAAGAAGCTCACAAAACCATGTACTCAATTCATCCTGGTAGCACTAAAATGTATAGGGACCTGAAACCCTACTACTGGTGGCCGACGATGAAGCTTGATGTTGCAAAGTATGTGGCTGAGTGTGTGACTTGTGCGAGAGTCAAGACACAACATCAGAAACCTTACGGGAGTTTAGAACCATTGCCTGTGCCTATGGGTAAGTGGGAAGACATTGCTATGGATTTTGTCACTAAACTGCCCAGAACAAAGAACGGTCACGACATGATTTGGGTGGTCGTTGATCGATTCACTAAGTGTGCGCATTTCATAGCAGCCAAGGAGAAATGGTCTATGGAAAAGCTTGCAAATTCTTATGTGAAGGAAATTGTGAGGCATCACTGTGTTCCGTTAACGATTGTATCGGATCGTGATAGCCGTTTCACCTCAAGGTTTTGGAAATGTCTACAAGAGGAAATGGGTACCAAGTTATGTTTAAGCACAGCTTACCATCCGCAGACTGATGGTCAGAGTGAAAGAACAATACAAACACTTGAAGATATGCTGAGAGCATGTACCTTGGAATTCCTAGGTAATTGGGATGAACATTTAACGTTGGTAGAATTTTCCTATAATAATAGTTTTCACTCGAGCATTAAGATGGCACCTTATCAAGCTTTGTATGGACAGAAGTGTCGTACGCCGTCTTGTTGGCATGAGGCTGGGGAAAAGCAGTTTATGGGACCGGATATGGTTCATCAAACTGCTGAAAAGTTGAAAATAATTAGGGAAAGAATGTTAGCAGCTCAAGATCGTCAAAAGAGCTATGCTGACAAGAAGCGAAGACCGATGAATTTTGAGGTTGGAGATTCGGTTTTGCTTAAAGTCTCGCCGTGGAAGGGACTTATAAGATTTGGTAAAAGGGGAAAGTTGAGTCCAAGGTTTATTGGACCGTTTAAAGTCCTTCAGAGGATTGGGAACCAAGCTTACAAGCTCCAATTACCAGAAGAACTGAATGGAATTCACAACACTTTTCATGTGTGTTATTTGAGGAAGTTCACGGGAGAAGTTCCCGATATAATTCCAATTTTTGAATTGAGAATTGATGAGAACAAAAGGTTGATTGAAGAACCAGAGGCAATTGTTGACCGAAAGACTAAGAAGTTGCGACGCAAAATGGTTGGGTTAGTGCTTGTCCGATGGAAACACACGAATGGGCCGAATCTCACCTAGGAGACGGAGAGTGACATGTTGAGTCACTATCCGCATTTGTTTGTTGATGTGTGATTCCGGGGACGGAATCATTCTAAGGTGGAGAGAATTGTAACGCCTATGTTTCCGGGCTTGCCATTTTTAGCAATGTAATGGTGTAGGTTAACCTTTGTAACCCATTTTGAAATATTAAGATTTTATTATTTGAGTATTGTGTGTTTTGTGCTTAATTGCTTAATTATGTGGTTTGATTAATTAAGAATAAAAATAAGCGTCAAAATTTAAGTGTAAAATAAACTTAATAACTTTGATTTATGTTGTAGTAGTTGAAACGAGGTTTCCGAATATATATAGAACGCCCAAATCTGACTTCGTATGAGGAAGTTATGATTTATCGAAGTTCCGGCTTAGCGGTATGCAGCCTGTTTTACTTGATTTGAGATCGAGGGGTTTTTAGCCGAAGCAATCTAAATGAGAATCGAAGATCTCATTGTTGGTATCGAAGCGATAAAAAGTTAGGCGAGAACGGACGTCAAACGAAGAAGTTATGAATTTATAACGAAGTTTTTCTGTCGCGGCCTATTAAAAATAAATAATAAAAATAAATTCGAAATTAGCCGATGGAGTCTAAACGAAAGTCGTAGAGCGTGGTCTCACCTTTCCGTGGATATAAAGAACGTCGAAAACGGAGTTCGTATGATGAAGTTATGAATTTCCGAAGTTTATTAATCATTTTGTATTTTTATTTAAATCAAAATTCGGAAGCATTATCCGAAGCGAGTCATCGATCTGATCCGAGGTACGCGCCGCGTACTCCGAGGGTGTCGACATCGCAGCAAGTGGCTTCGGATGACGCATGCGCTTACGAACTTGAAGCAGTACGCGCTGCGTACTGCTGTACGCCCCGCGTAATTGAGGCTTCCAGCCTCCTATAAATAGGATGCGAGGGTTCCGGGTTCTTTTGCCAATTTCCTCTCATTTTCGTGTCGAAGCTCTGCGCAAAAACCCCCGAAGCTATCCCGAAGTCCCGGTATCATACTCTAGCCCCGAGGCAAGTCCCGAGATCCCGAAGATCCCGAGAAGTGCGGTTCCCGAGCCGAAGCTCTGCCCGCGAGAAGTTCGATTTTCGAGGAGATCTTCCAGATCTGCTAAGGATTACTACTTCTATAAGCCGTAGTGCTGTCGGATCATCTTCTGATCAAGTGAGTGTGTAGTTATTTTCTTCCAAATACAATAATATGAAGTATTTTATATAAAATACGTGCTATGTGTATATATTTGGTTGTGTTATGTGTGAATGTGTATTCACTCTCTCCTATCGTATAGATCTGATAATTTCTCTATGAGATATGTGTTATGTGTGTGTGTGCCTCATCTGTTATGTGATATATGTGTTGATTAAAGCATGCTATACAGGTTTTTAAACTATGTATACAAATGTATATTTTTATCTACTAATATGTTGGGTAGAACATGGGTAGATAGTTGGTGTGTAATAAACAGATGAGAGGCCTCGTTGTTGTTTGATTTAGTCATCTAGCGGAGTTTAGATGACGACCACATACTTTTCTAGATACTCTTGTGGAAACATTAGCAGGTTCGCCACCTGTAGGTGTTAATGAACTTGGGTGTTCATTCGATGTACTCCATCCCCCTCATGGTTGCCTTATTTGACTTATATTGCTGAGGTACCCCCGAAGCATGTGTTGTCGTCCCGATGAAATATTCTTAGACTAGGTCCCTTATGATTAGTTGTATTAGGGACATTAAAGTGAGAATAACGGGAATGGGTAATTGGGTTATTGTTGGTTGGTGAAAATTAAATATGATATTTATTGTGCGTTGAAAACCCTATATGCTCACTAGGCTCCCAAGCCTGACCCACTCAGTTTTAAATTGTATTACAGGAAGTGGCGGAAGGGCATGAGATGGATGAACCATCAAGTTGTTTTGTTTACAAGTCTGCATATGTTTATATTTGTTATATGACTTGTAATGTATTCGTTTATGCTTATTGGTCTGTATCGGAACATGACACCCCGAGTTTTGATTATAATGAAAATGAAGTTCGTTTATGAAATGCTTCGGTAAACATTGTTTTATCATGTTTTGTTTTTGGGAACAAATTCCGCAACTCTTTCAAATCAAAAGGATTTACTCTGAAAATATTTAAAAGCATAAATGAAAATCGGTCTTTTCTGGCCGAGATTTTGGGGATGTCACAGTTGGTATCAGAGCATTAGTTTAAGCGAACTAGGAATTTGTAGGATTTCTAGACTTAAACTTAGAATGCTAAGTGAAATTTTGAGATGTGTGTCTGTTGTGATTTAGACACAAGCACTAGTTTATTTTAGGAAAGTTGCCTAAAATGCTTTATGTGCTAAATGTTATATGTTGCCATATATGATATTATTTGTTCGGATCTATGGTCTGTTGCCGACCGGATCTAGAAACCTTATGTGTGTAGGATTCTAAGCATACGTCTACGATATTAGAACTAGCATGTAAACGTTTCGGAGTGATAAGGATGATTTGATTATCTATCATGATTGAGGATCTAATTTCACCTTATTCGGTGTGTAGATCAAAATGGTGAGAACAAGAAGTGGAGTTGGAAATGCTGACGAAAACAGGAATCAACCACCAGTGATTGAGCCAATACCTGCGTAGCAGCAGCGCCTGAGCCAATAACCATGGCTGGTGTGCAATTGATGATTCAGACGATGTTGGATCGTCAGATGGATGAAACTAGACGGTTACTTCAACAGAATCGTGAAGAACTGTCGATTCGTGTGGAAGAGCCTGAACCAAATGAAGGGCACTCGGAAGGTGGAAACTTCAGTGGGTCTGTTGGTCCAGCCAACCCACCGATAGTTAGGCAAGATAACCGTGATGGAAGGAATGATGGAATGGGATGCAACTACAAGGACTTTTTGACTTGCAAACCATCGACCTTCAATGGAAAGGAGGATCCGATTGGGGTTATGGATTGGATCTCCGAAATGGAGCTAGCCTTCATGACATGTGGCTGCAGAGGTAAGTTGCAAACTATCTATGTCGTGCGTCAATTTCGAGGTGGAGTCGTTCGTTGGTGGAACACTCTAGGGAAGACTTTGAGCCCTAATGAGCCACTGCAATTGTCATGGGCAGAGTTCTTGGTGCAGTTCAAGCGCAAGTTCTGCTCGGCTCAAAATTTGTTGGAGTTGAAGAACAAGTTCCTATCATTGACGAAGGGTAGCATGTCAGTTGATGAATACACCAATAACTTCACCGATAAGATGGAGTTTGCCTTGCGTATCGTTCCAGACGAGCTGACAAAGGTGGATCGGTATGCGAAGGGACTTCCATGGGAGTACGAGGTGCCAGTACGTCAGGCACTTACTCTAGAGGCAGCTATCTGGGCTGCCAAGTCTGTTGAAAACATGATCAAGGGGAGAACCACCGACAAGGTTGATGTTAGTGAGAAAAGAAAGTTTGAGGGAACATCTGGTTCTGGTAAG
The DNA here is from genome assembly GCF_051521515.1 of Lactuca serriola. NCBI lineage: Eukaryota > Viridiplantae > Streptophyta > Magnoliopsida > Asterales > Asteraceae > Lactuca > Lactuca serriola. The sequence goes on along the minus strand of NC_136408.1, from coordinate 48,686,984 downwards.
AAAGGAAAATTTTCGAAATCTGATTCGAAAAAGTTTGGAGGAAAAGGAGGCGAAGCGAAGTGGTGTGATAAGTGTAAGAAAAAGCACTTTGGGAAATGTAGCGAGGATGTGACCTGCTACAAGTGCGGGAAGGTTGGACATTTTGCCAATGAATGTCCGAACAACAAAAGGATGTGTTTTGGTTGCAATGAAGAGGGGCACATTTTGAAGGACTGTCCGAAGAAGAAGGAGGCAGCAAAGCCCAACATTCCGCCAAAGCCGAAGGCGAGAGCCTTCCAGATGACACTTGAGGCTGCGAAGGATGAAGCTGATGTCGCTTCAGGTACCTTTCTCTTAAACGAATTACCTGCTCATATATTGTTTGATTCTGGAGCCAACTACTCCTTTATTTCGCATGAGTTTGGTAGAAAGCTAGCTTTGCCTATTGATAGACTAGATAATGCTTTATTAGTCGAAGTAGCTAGTGACAAGTTTGTACCTGTTAGCCATCGTATGAAAGACATCTTAATCGACCTTAATGGGAATAAGTTTCCCGAGGCGTTATTGCCTATCGAACTTAATGGTTTCGACATCGTCTTGGGAATGGATTGGCTTAGCACCAATGATGCCGAAATTTTATGCAAGAAAAAGAGAGTTAAAGTAAACCCGCCTGGAAAAGATTCGTTTATGGTGTATGGGGACAAACGGCGAGTGAATTCTGGGATCATTTCTCTAATGAAAGCCAGAAAGTGTTTCACCAAGGGATGTACATCATATTTAGCGTTTGTGATTGATGCTAAGAAAGAAAAGAAGGTGATGCAGAGCATTCCAATGGTGTGTGATTATCCGGAAGTATTTCCCGAAGATCTTCCTGGATTACCACCTGATAGACAAGTGGAGTTCAGAATAGACTTGTTACCAGGAACCACGCCAATAGCAAAAGCACCTTATCAATTAGCACCGACGGAGATGAAGGAGCCAATGATGCAACTTCAGGAGTTATTGGACAAAGGTTTCATTAGACCTAGTTCATCGCCCTGGGGAGCTCCGGTGTTATTTGTGAAGAAGAAAGATGGAAGTATGAGAATGTGCATCGATTACAGAGAGCTGAACAAGGCAACGATAAAGAATAGATATCCGTTGCCGAGGATTGATGACCTGTTTGATCAATTGCAAGGTTCGAGCTATTTATCGAAGATCGATCTTAGGTCAGGATATCATCAGCTAAAAGTAAGAGAGCAAGATATCGAGAAGACTGCATTCAGAACTTGATATGGACACTACGAGTTCTTGGTTATGTCGTTTGGACTAACCAATGCTCCGGCAGCATTCATGGATTTGATGAATAGGGTTTGTAATCCTTTCCTTGATAAATCTGTGATAGTGTTCATAGACGACATTCTGATCTACTCGAAAAGCCAGGAGGAGCATGGCAGACACTTGCGAGAAGTGTTAGAAGTTTTGAAGAAGGAGAAGCTTTATGCAAAGTTCTCCAAATGTGATTTTTGGATTCGTGAAGTCCAATTCTTGGGTCACGTAGTCAACCAAGAAGGGATAATGGTTGATCCAGCGAAGATCGAAGCTGTGATGAAGTGGGAACAACCGAAAAGTCCCACGGAGATTCGAAGCTTTTTAGGATTAGCCGGATATTACCGAAGGTTTATCCAAGGCTTTTCCTCGATCGCTACTCCATTAACAGCTTTGACCCACAAAGGAGCTACTTATGCTTGGAGTGATAAGCATAAAGAAGCATTCGAGAAGTTAAAGAAGAAGCTATGCGAGGCACCGATACTTTCTCTACCCGATGGAGTTGAAGACTTCACTGTTTATAGCGATGCGTCTGGTGTTGGATTGGGTTGTGTTTTGACCCAAGGAGAAAAGGTGATAGCATATGCGTCTCGACAACTGAAAGAGCGTGAAAAGAATTACCCGACTCATGATTTGGAGTTGGCAGCGGTAGTTTTCGCTCTGAAAATATGGAGGCATTACCTCTATGGCACGAAGTGCAAACTTTTTACTGATCATAAGAGTCTCCAATATCTCTTTAATCAGAAAGAATTGAATATGAGGCAACGACGCTGGCTAGAATTATTTAAAGACTACGACTGCAAGATACTTTACCACCCCGGTAAAGCTAATGTTGTTGCTGATGCTCTCAGTCGGAAGGTCAATCTTGAAAGGAAGAGGCCAAGAGCGTTGAGAATTGAAGTTGTCTCGACTATTGTGGAAAGTATAAAGAAAACTAAAGAGGAAGCTTCTGAGAAAAATGACCGAAAGGAGGAACGTTTGGGTAAAACGTTGGTGTTTGGTACTAACGGTCATGGACTGAAGGTATTCCAAGATCGTATTTGGGTACCTAAGTCAGGAGGAATTAGGGATCTTCTAATGGAAGAAGCTCACAAAACCATGTACTCAATTCATCCTGGTAGCACTAAAATGTATAGGGACCTGAAACCCTACTACTGGTGGCCGACGATGAAGCTTGATGTTGCAAAGTATGTGGCTGAGTGTGTGACTTGTGCGAGAGTCAAGATACAACATCAGAAACCTTACGGGAGTTTAGAACCATTGCCTGTGCCTATGGGTAAGTGGGAAGACATTGCTATGGATTTTGTCACTAAACTGCCCAGAACAAAGAACGGTCACGACATGATTTGGGTGGTCGTTGATCGATTCACTAAGTGTGCGCATTTCATAGCAGCCAAGGAGAAATGGTCTATGGAAAAGCTTGCAAATTCTTATGTGAAGGAAATTGTGAGGCTTCACTGTGTTCCGTTAACGATTGTATCGGATCGTGATAGCCGTTTCACCTCAAGGTTTTGGAAATGTCTACAAGAGGAAATGGGTACCAAGTTATGTTTAAGCACAACTTACCATCCGCAGACTGATGGTCAGAGTGAAAGAACAATACAAACACTTGAAGATATGCTGAGAGCATGTACCTTGGAATTCCTAGGTAATTGGGATGAACATTTAACGTTGGTAGAATTTTCCTATAATAATAGTTTTCACTCGAGCATTAAGATGGCACCTTATCAAGCTTTGTATGGACAGAAGTGTCGTACGCCGTCTTGTTGGCTTGAGGCTGGGGAAAAGCAGTTTATGGGACCGGATATGGTTCATCAAATTGCTGAAAAGTTGAAAATAATTAGGGAAAGAATGTTAGCAGCTCAAGATCGTCAAAAGAGCTATGCTGACAAGAAGCGAAGACCGATGAATTTTGAGGTTGGAGATTCGGTTTTGCTTAAAGTCTCGCCGTGGAAGGGACTTATAAGATTTGGTAAAAGGGGAAAGTTGAGTCCAAGGTTTATTGGACCGTTTAAAGTCCTTCAGAGGATTGGGAACCAAGCTTACAAGCTCGAATTACCCGAAGAACTGAATTGAATTCACAACACTTTTCATGTGTGTTATTTGAGGAAGTTCACGGGAGAAGTTCCCGATATAATTCCAATTTTTGAATTGAGAATTGATGAGAACAAAAGGTTGATTGAAGAACCAGAGGCAATTGTTGATCGAAAGACTAACAAGTTGCGACGCAAAATGGTTGGGTTAGTGCTTGTCCGATGGAAACACACGTATGGGCCGAATCTCACCTGGGAGACGGAGAGTGACATGTTGAGTCACTATCCGCATTTGTTTGTTGATGTGTGATTCCGGGGACGGAATCATTCTAAGGTGGAGAGAATTGTAACGCCTGTGTTTCCGGGCTTGCCATTTTTAGCAATGTAATGGTCTAGGTTAACCTTTGTAACCCATTTTGAAATATTAAGATTTTATTTTTTGAGTATTGTGTGTTTTGTGCTTAATTGCTTAATTATGTGGTTTGATTAATTAAGAATAAAAATAAGCGTCAAAATTTAAGTGTAAAATAAACTTAATAACTTTGATTTATGTTGTAGTAGTTGAAACGAGGTTTCCGAATATATATAGAACGCCCAAATCTGACTTCGTATGAGGAAGTTATGATTTATCGAAGTTCCGGCTTAGCGGTATGCAGCCTGTTTTACTCGATTTGAGATCGAGGGGTTTTTAGCCGAAGCAATCTAAATGAGAATCGAAGATCTCATTGTTGGTATCGAAGAGATAAAAATTTAGGCGAGAACGGACGTCAAACGAAGAAGTTATGAATTTATAACGAAGTTTTTCTGTCGCGGGCTATTAAAAATAAATAATAAAAATAAATTCGAAATTAGCCGATGGAGTCTAAATGAAAGTCGTAGAGCGTGGTCTCACCTTTCCGTGGATATAAAGAACGTCGAAAACGGAGTTCGTATGATGAAGTTATGAATTTCCGAAGTTTATTAATCATTTTGTATTTTTATTTAAATCAAAATTCGGAAGCATTATCCGAAGCGAGTCATCGATCTGATCCGAGGTACGCGCCGCGTACTCGAGTATGCCCCGCGTACTCCGAGGGTGTCGACATCGCAGCAAGTGGCTTCGGATGACGCATGCGCTTACGAACTTGAAGTAGTACGCGCTGCGTACTGCTGTACGCCCCGCGTAATTGAGGCTTCCAGCCTCCTATAAATAGGATGCGAGGGTTCCGGGTTCTTTTGCCAATTTCCTCTCATTTTCGTGTCGAAGCTCTGCGCAAAAACCCCCGAAGCTATCCCGAAGTCCCGGTATCATACTCTAGCCCCGAGGCAAGTCCCGAGATCCCGAAGATCCCGAGAAGTGTGGTTCCCGAGCCGAAGCTCTGCCCGCGAGAAGTTCGATTTTCGAGGAGATCTTCCAGATCTGCTAAGGATTACTACTTCTATAAGCCGTAGTGCTGTCGGATCATCTTCTGATCAAGTGAGTGTGTAGTTATTTTCTTCCAAATACAATAATATGAAGTATTTTATATAAAATACGTGCTATGTGTATATATTTGGTTGTGTTATGTGTGAATGTGTATTCACTCTCTCCTATCGTATAGATCTAATTATTTCTCTATGAGATATGTGTTATGTGTGTGTGTGTGTGCCTCATCTGTTATGTGATATATGTGTTGATTAAAGCATGCTATACAGGTTTTTAAACTATGTATACAAATGTATATTTTTATCTACTAATATGTTGGGTAGAACATGGGTAGATAGTTGGTGTGTAATAAACAGATGAGAGGCCTCGTTGTTGTTTGATTTAGTCATCTAGCGGAGTTTAGATGACGACCACATACTTTTCTAGATAGTCTTGTGGAAACATTAGCAGGTTCGCCACCTGTAGGTGTTAATGAACTTGGGAGTTCATTCGCTGTACTCCATCCCCTCATGGTTGCCTTATTTGACTTATATTGCTGAGGTACCCCCGAAGCATGTGTTGTCGCCCTGATGAAATATTCTTAGACTAGGTCCCTTATGATTAGTTGTATTAGGGACATTAAAGTGAGAATAACGGGAATGGGTAATTGGGTTATTGTTGGTTGGTGAAAATTAAATATGATATTTATTGTGGGTTGAAAACCCTATATGCTCACCAGGCTCCCAAGCCTGACCCACTCAGTTTTAAATTGTATTACAGGAAGTGGCGGAAGGGCATGAGATGGATGAACCATCAAGTTGTTTTGTTTACAAGTTTGCATATGTTTATATTTGTTATATGACTTGTAATGTATTCGTTTATGCTTATTGGTCTGTATCGGAACATGACACCCCGAGTTTTGATTATAATGAAAATGTAGTTCGTTTATGAAATGCTTCGGTAAACATTGTTTTATCATGTTTTGTTTTTGGGAACAAATTCCGCAACTCTTTCAAATCAAAAGGATTTACTCTGAAAATATTTAAAAGCATAAATGAAAATCGGTCTTTTCTGGCCGAGATTTTGGGGATGTCACAGTTGGTATCAGAGCATTAGTTTAAGCGAACTAGGAATTTGTAGGATTTCTAGACTTAAACTTAGAATGCTAAGTGAAATTTTGAGATGTGTGTCTGTTGTGATTTAGACACAAGCACTAGTTTATTTTAGGAAAGTTGCCTAAAATGCTTTATGTGCTAAATGTTATATGTTGCCATATATGATATTATTTGTTCGGATCTATGGTCTGTTGCCGACCGGATCTAGAAATCTTATGTGAGTAGGATTCTAAGAGTACGTCTACGATATTAGAACTAGCATGTAAACGTTTCGGAGTGATAAGGATGATTTGATTATCTATCATGATTGAGGATCTAATTTCACCTTATTCGGTGTGTAGATCAAAATGGTGAGAACAAGAAGTGGAGTTGGAAATGCTGACGAAAACAGGAATCAACCACCAGTGATTGAGCCAATACCTGTCGTAGCAGCAGCGCCTGAGCCAATAACCATGGATGGTGTGCAATTGATGATTCAGACGATGTTGGATCGTCAGATGGATGAAACTAGACGGTTACTTCAACAGAATCGTGAAGAACTGTTGATTCGTGTGGAAGAGCCTGAACTGAATGAAGGGCACTCGGAAGGTAGAAACTTCAGTGGGTCTGTTGGTCCAGCCAACCCACCGATAGTTAGGCAAGATAACCGTGATGGAAGGAATGATGGAATGGGATGCAACTACAAGGACTTTTTGACTTGCAAACCATCGACCTTCAATGGAAAGGAGGATCCGATTGGGGTTATGGATTGGATCTCCGAAATGGACCTAGCCTTCATGACATGTGGCTGCAGAGGTAAGTTGCAAACTATCTATGTCGTGCGTCAATTTCGAGGTGGAGCCGTTCGTTGGTGGAACACTCTAGGGAAGACTTTGAGCCCTAATGAGCCACTGCAATTGTCATGGGCAGAGTTCTTGGTGCAGTTCAAGCGCAAGTTCTGCTCGGCTCAAAATTTGTTGGAGTTCGAGAACAAGTTCCTATCATTGACGAAGGGTAGCATGTCAGTTGATGAATACACCAATAACTTCACCGATAAGATGGAGTTTGCCTTGCGTATCGTTCCAGACGAGCTGACAAAGGTAGATCGGTATGCGAAGGGACTTCCATGGGAGTACGAGGTGCCAGTACGTCAGGCACTTACTCTAGAGGCAGCTATCTGGGCTGCCAAGTCTGTTGAAAACATGATCAAGGGGAGAACCACCGACAAGGTTGATGTTAGTGAGAAAAGAAAGTTTGAGGGAACATCTGGTTCCGGTAAGAAAGGAAAATTTTCGAAATCTGATTCGAAAAAGTTTGGAGGAAAAGGAGGCGAAGCGAAGTGGTGTGATAATTGTAAGAAAAAGCACTTTGCGAAATGTAGCGAGGATGTGACCTGCTACAAGTGTGGGAAGGTCGGACATTTTGCCAATGAATGTCCGAACAACAAAAGGATGTGTTTTGGTTGCAATGAAGAGGGGCACATTTTGAAGGACTGTCCGAAGAAGAAGGAGGCAGCAAAGCCCAACATTCTGCCAAAGCCGAAGGCGAGAGCCTTCTAGATGACACTTGAGGCTGCGAAGGATGAAGCTGATGTCGCATGAGTTTGATTCTGGAGCCAACTACTCCTTTATTTCGCATGAGTTTGGTAGAAATCTAGCTTTGCCTATTGATAGACTAGATAATGCTTTATTAGTCGAAGTAGCTAGTGACAAGTTTGTACCTGTTAGCCATCATATGAAAGACATCTTAATCAACCTTAATGGGAATAAGTTTCCCGAGGCGTTATTGCCTATCGAACTTAATGGTTTCGACATCGTCTTGGGAATGGATTGGCTTAGCACCAATGATGCCGAAATTTTATGCAAGAAAAAGATAGTTAAAGTAAACCCGCCTGGAAAAGATTCGTTTATGGTGTATGGGGACAAACAGCGAGTGAATTCTGGGATCATTTCTCTAATGAAAGCCAGAAAGTGTTTGACCAAGGGATGTACATCATATTTAGCGTTTGTGATTGATGCTAAGAGAGAAAAGAAGGTGATGCAGAGCATTCCAGTGGTGTGTGATTATCCGGAAGTATTTCCCGAAGATCTTCCTGGATTACCACCTGATAGACAAGTGGAGTTCAGAATAGACTTGTTACCAGGAACCACGCCAATAGCAAAAGCACCTTATCGATTAGCACCGACGGAGATGAAGGAGCTGATGATGCAACTTCAGGAGTTATTGGACAAAGGTTTCATTAGACCTAGTTCATCGCCCTGGGGAGCTCCGGTGTTATTTGTGAAGAAGAAAGATGGAAGTATGAGAATGTGCATCGATTACAGAGAGCTGAACAAGGCAACGATAAAGAATAGATATCTGTTGCCGAGGATGGATGACCTGTTTGATCAATTGCAAGGTTCGAGCTATTTCTCGAAGATCGATCTTAGTTCAGGATATCATCAGCTAAAAGTAAGAGAGCAAGATATCGAGAAGACTGCATTCAGAACTAGATATGGACACTACGAGTTCTTGGTTATGTCGTTTGGACTAACCAATGCTCCGGCAGCATTCATGGATTTGATGAATAGGGTTTGTAATCCTTTCCTTGATAAATCTGTGATAGTGTTCATAGATGACATTCTGATCTACTCAAAAAGCCAGGAGGAGCATGGCAGACACTTGCGAGAAGTGTTAGAAGTTTTGAAGAAGGAGAAGCTTTATGCAAAGTTCTCCAAATGTGATTTTTGGATTCGTGAAGTCCAATTCTTGGGTCACGTAGTCAACCAAGAAGGGATAATGGTTGATCCAGCGAAGATCGAAGCTGTGATGAAGTGGGAACAACCGAAAAGTCCCACGGAGATTCGAAGCTTTTTAGGATTAGCCGGATATTACCGAAGGTTTATCCAAGGCTTTTCCTCGATCGCTACTCCATTAACAGCTTTGACCCACAAAGGAGCTACTTATGCTTGGAGTGATAAGCATAAAGAAGCATTCGAGAAGTTAAAGAAGAAGCTATGCGAGGCACCGATACTTTCTCTACCCGATGAAGTTGAAGACTTCGCTGTTTATAGCGATGCGTCTGGTGTTGGATTGGGTTGTGTTTTGACCCAAGGAGAAAAGGTGATAGCATATGCGTCTCGACAACTGAAAGAGCATGAAAAGAATTACCCGACTCATTATTTGGAGTTGGCAGCGGTAGTTTTCGCTCTGAAAATATGGAGGCATTACCTCTATGGCACGAAGTGCAAACTTTTTACTGATCATAAGAGTCTCCAATATCTCTTTAATCAGAAAGAATTGAATATGAGGCAACGACGCTGGCTAGAATTACTTAAAGACTATGACTGCGAGATACTTTACCACCCCGGTAAAGCTAATGTTGTTGCTGATGCTCTCAGTCGGAAGGTCAATCTTGAAAGGAAGAGGCCAAGAGCGTTGAGAATTGAAGTTGTCTCGACTATTGTGGAAAGTATAAAGAAAGCTCAAGAGGAAGCTTCTGAGAAAAATGACCGAAAGGAGGAACGTTTGGGTAAAACGTTGGTGTTTGGTACTAACGGTCATGGACTGAAGGTATTCCAAGATCGTATTTGGGTACCTAAGTCAGGAGGAATTAGGGATCTTCTGATGGAAGAAGCTCACAAAACCATGTACTCAATTCATCCTGGTAGCACTAAAATGTATAGGGACCTGAAACCCTACTACTGGTGGCCGACGATGAAGCTTGATGTTGCAAAGTATGTGGCTGAGTGTGTGACTTGTGCGAGAGTCAAGACACAACATCAGAAACATTACGGGAGTTTAGAACCATTGCCTGTGCCTATGGGTAAGTGGGAAGACATTGCTATGGATTTTGTCACTAAACTGCCCAGAACAAAGAACGGTCACGACATGATTTGGGTGGTCGTTGATCGATTCACTAAGAGTGCGCATTTCATAGCAGCCAAGGAGAAATGGTCTATGGAAAAGCTTGCGAATTCTTATGTGAAGGAAATTGTGAGGCTTCACGGTGTTCCGTTAACGATTGTATCGGATCGTGATAGCCGTTTCACCTCAAGGTTTTGGAAATGTCTACAAGAGGAAATGGGTACCAAGTTATGTTTAAGCACAGCTTACCATCCGCAGACTGATGGTCAGAGTGAAAGAACAATACAAACACTTGAAGATATGCTGAGAGCATGTACCTTGGAATTCCTAGGTAATTGGGATGAACATTTAACGTTGGTAGAATTTTCCTATAATAATAGTTTTCATTCGAGCATTAAGATGGCACCTTATCAAGCTTTGTATGGACAGAAGTGTCGTACGCCGTCTTGTTGGCTTGAGGCTGGGGAAAAGCAGTTTATGGGACCGGAGATGGTTCATCAAACTGCTGAAAAGTTGAAAATAATTAGGGAAAGAATGTTAGCAGCTAAAGATCGTCAAAAGAGCTATGCTGACAAGAAGCGAAGACCGATGACTTTTGAGGTTGGAGATTCGGTTTTGCTTAAAGTCTCGCCGTGGAAGGGACTTATAAGATTTGGTAAAAGGGGAAAGTTGAGTCCAAGGTTTATTGGACCGTTTAAAGTCCATCAGAGGATCGGGAACCAAGCTTACAAGCTCGAATTACCCGAAGAACTGAATGGAATTCACAACACATTTTCTCGATCATGAAAGGAATTTTGCCCTGTAAATCAAGGTTTCCGAGCAACTTTCATTCAATGGGTTTTTGCTAATTCGGAAGTACAAGACCACCCGGTGACCAAAGTCGACCCAACCCAATGAAATTTAGCCGAAATCACATATTGATCGGTAACTCGAAATCCGTGCACGTTTTCTCGATCACGAAAGAAAATTTACTAGGTAAATCAATGATTTCGAGCAACTTTCATTCAATGGGTTTTTGCCAATTCGAAAGTTAAAGTTCGGTAGTGTGTGTGTACAAGTGTCGAAGATTCGGTGCCCCGGGTAATTACGGACCAAAAAAATATTTTTTTTTCAAACGTACATTATTCGTGTTAATAAACATCCACACAAAATTTCGTCAAAATCCGACTTAATTTGAGGGAGTTATGGACGTTTTTTGCAAAATTATGCATCCCGGGGGAAATCAATGTCTGTTCCTGTCACCAAGCTCTTTGTGCAATATGTATATATAGGGGAAGGGTGGGAGTGACGCCCCACAGGCTTCCCGAAGGCGGGTGGGCGACCAGCGACGTCGAGGCTGCTACGACCAAGGGCAAAGCCAAGGCAAGGCCATCGGCCAAGGTCATGTTGGATAAGGTGTCTAAGTCCATAACTATTTCGGGCTTGTACTTGACCCGACCCGGCATGGTCCATTTGGGTTGCATGGCACCATGCAATTGGATAGACTAAATGAGAGAAATAACACTTGGAGATTATTAATATATTATAAGTTCTAATATATTAATAATATTATTTAATTAGTTGATCAAAGAATTAATTTGGAATTAATTAAGTGATCAAAGGATAACTAATTAAATATATGGGTTGGTTATGTAAATCATCCATATCTTGTATAGTGGGCTAAAAGGCTCCATGGATTATCAAGTTGGGTTATACCCATAGGATGCTCCATGGATGCTCCATGGGAGTTACAAACCCATGGGTCATGGAAATGAAGAGTCATGACACATTAGGGTTTACATGGTGTAACCCTAGATGTGCCAACACTATATAAGAGTCCCATTCTCCACAAAATTGGCTACACAAGTTAAACACTAAGAAACTAGAGGGCTTGGCCGATTTTGAGAAGTGTGTGTTATCTCAAGAGTCTTTCCAAGAGCATTTGGTGTTGTGTGAAGCATTTGAGGCATCACACTTGGGGTGCTAGGCTCACAAGGTTTCAAGGAACACAAGCAACAACAAGGTAAGTTATTCTATCTATGATTCAAGTTAAAATTGTTCCCCATGTATGCTAGATAGGAATATAACCTTGGAATTCAACTTTGCATGATAATTAGACAAACATAGATCCAAGGTTATTAGGGTTGCATCTACACTTAGGAAGTGTTAGAATGCTCAAAACCCATCAGTGGTATCAGAGCCTAGGCTTGTTTGTTTGTTATTTGTGCTTAAAAGTTGAAGAAAGTCAAAAATCTTGCTGTCTGACTGATGGACTCGGCGAGTCCATGGGGAGGACTCGTCGAGTTCATGTGTATCTTCAACCTACTCGGCGAGTAGGTTTATGCACTCGGCGAGTAGGGTCGACAGAGTGCAGAATTTCGACTTGAGTTGCTGGAAATGGATTAGAATCATTACCCTAAAATGTTTTGGTACTTGAAAACTTGTTTTAAAAGGTGTAATGTCTTTTCTAACTCATTTACAACAACTAGTTATCAAAATTACAAAGATTAAATGTGATTTTGATTCTTGAAAGTGTTCATATTCATATTCTTGTTCTTATGATGTTTAGATGATCATAGGAATTATTTGTAACCTATGTGGTAGATTAATTCATGATCATAATGTGTTTTAATGGAGTTCATAACTTGTCCTCAAGTTATGGAAAACCAAAAGTCTCTTGGATTAAAAACCATTAAAAGAACACAAGAGTTAGGAAAAATGAAAAGTCCTCATTTTATTACTCTATTAAACTCATAAGTTACAAGAAATGTAAAGTTTTGAAAGTTTACAAAACTTGCCCTCAAGTTTTGGAACAAGTAAAGTTAAGTTAAAACTTTAGTTCCAACCCCTAGAATTTAAAAGTTAAAATTCAACCCTTATACTTATATTATTATGATTTAATAATTATATATATATGTATAAGAACAAAGTCGTCTTACCTTTAGTACGCCTCATTCACGAAGCCGGTCTATAAGGTGGGTATAAGGTTGTTGCCTATAAAATGGTGACTTAATGGGTGTCCACTCTCACCCACCGCTTGCTTGATCGGTGGAGGGTCGTTAGCCGAACGGGTAAGACAAGGACTTATTAATTCTCATTCAAAGTATGATGAATATTATAAAGTAACTAAATGTTTTATTAAATTCCCAATCTTAGTTACTTTAGGAAAAATGTGAATAAGGTGCTATTCCATGAAATTACACTTTACACTTTGATTACGTCGTTGGTGGAGCGTGTGTGGTTAACCGGCACACTAACTTGGACTTAACAAGGTAGGTAAAGGGTGACTTAGGGTTTATTATAGTATCGATGGAGCGTGTGTGGTTAACCGGCACATCGATTGAGTGATAAACTTTAAGGGTACCAAGTGATTTGCATGGTTACTTCACACCTCGTTTTGTGATCCTCGGTATCCCAGTCACAAAACTTGGAGGGCACACTCGAGATTGAAACATGCCTTTGAAAATTTCATTGAATCTCAAAGAATCTAGGAATTTCTAAGAACCATTCAAAAACCTAATACTAAAATATTGCGGTTTTCGTGGTGGAAATTGGTGAATCGTCATTCACCTACCTTTCAAATATGATATAGCTTAGATTACGGCATACCTCTTCTAAGTTATATTATATTGTGATTGGATCCTAGCCTTAATATTACATTTGGGTGTTTTATTAAGGACTCTCTTATATCTAAACTAATCTTGTTCTCTTCTTTTTAGATGTCTTCAAACAATGCTGCTTCTGGCTCTAATCCTAATGGCTCCTTTACCCTTATGAACTTGTGTGGGAAAGTCACCTTTGATGGATCCAACTTCAATGAGTGGATCAGAAACATCAGGATGATTACCCGCTATGAGGATAAAGAATATGTCCTTGACAAGGAGCTTAAGGAGATTGATGAGACCACTGCAACTCCTCAGGAGATCGCTGAATTTCGGTCACATGAAAGGGATGCTACGAAAGTGGCTTGCATCATGATGGCCACGATGACAGCGGAACTCCAAAAGTCGTATGAGGATTTCTACCCTTATGAAATGCACCAAGATTTGATGGAAAGATACCATCAAAGTGCAAGACAAGAGAGGTATGAAATCATCTGCTCCATGATAACAACCATGATGAAGGACGGGGAATCCGTCACGAGCCACATGCAGAAAATGCAAAGGTATGTGGATCGTTTGTTGAAGCTTAATGTGAACTTCCCTGAGGATCTTGCAATAGATATTATTTTGCATTCCTTACCATCGTGCTATGATCAATTCCGCATGACATATCACATGAACAAGGAAGAAGTCACCCTCAGCAAACTTCAGGGACTTCTCAAGACCGCAGAATCAGGTCTTAAGGGGAAGTCGGTTGCTATCACTCCTACTCAAAACTCTACTCCGGTTTTGGCAATTGGGAAGAATCGATGGAGGAAGAGAAAGAGATCCTCGAAGGGTACCAAGGCTCGGACCCTTGATGGCTCTTCTTCAAGTGGAACCAAGAAAGGTTTCATTACTCCTTCTTCTGACCCAAAAGAGGCTGAATGCTTCTATTGCCATGAAAAAGCTCATTGGAAGCGGAACTGCCCAAAATACCAGCAAGATGTGATGGATGGGAAAGTTAAACCCAACCATGCAGGTATTTACACTATCATTTCTAATAACTCACCCCATTCTAATTCTTGGGTCCTTGATACCGGGTGTGGTATTCACATTTGTTGTGACTTGCAGGGACTAAGAAGAAGTGAGGATGTGGAGCAAGGAAGGATAAACTTGATCATGGGGAATAGGAAAGCTATACCTGTTACCAAGATTGGAGTTTATACTTTATCGCTAAGTAGTGGGTTTAGTTTAGATCTGAATAAGTGTTGTTATTCGCCAGGAATGGCAAGAAATATTATTTCCTTCCATGCTTTGTACAAACAAGGGTTTACCTTTTCATTTAATAATGAAGTTGGTTCTATTGATGCTTTCTTTAATAATATTCTTTATTTTAAAGCATTACCTTGTGATGGTGTGTATGAAGCTGTATCTGTTGTTGATAACTTAGGAAATAATGTTTTGTGTATTGATTCTACTAATAACAACTTGGATAAAGCATCATTATGGCATTGTCGTCTTGGACATATAAGCAAGAAGCGCATAGGCCAACTCCAAAAGGATGGAGTCTTGGAGTCGTTTGACCTAAAGTCAGATGATAGTTGCGAATCATGCTTACTTGGAAAAATGACAAAGTCACCCTTCACAGGTTCGTGTGAGAGGGGTGAAGGTTTGTTGGACCTTATACACATGGATGTGTGTGGACCATTCAAACATGCCACAAGGGATGCTAATCGTTATTATTTGACTTTTACTGATGATTATAGTAGATATGGATATGTCTACTTGATCAAGCATAAGTCAGAGACTTTCGAGAGGTTTAAGGAATTTAAACAGGAAGTCGAGAATCAATTGGGCAGGAACATTAAGATGCTTCGATCCGATCGTGGTGGTGAGTATCTTAGTTCAGAGTTCCTCGACTATCTAAGGGAATGTGGGATAGTCTCACAATTGACACCTCCCAGGACACCACAGTTGAATGGTGTGGCTGAGAGGCGTAATTGAACCTTGCTAGATATGGTTCGTTCCATGATGAGTCGAGCTACGCTACCAATCTCATTCTGGGGGTATGCCTTAGAGACAGCCGCCCATATTCTTAATCTAGTCCCTACAAAGAAAGTTGCCAAAACTCCTCACGAGATGTGGACTGGTAAAGTACCTAAACTAGACCACATCAAGATTTGGGGTTGCGAGGCTTTCGTGAGACGCGAGACTCATGATAAGCTCGAACCTCGAAGCGAGAGGTGTATTTTCATCGGTTACCCACAGCGATCCTTTGGTTACCTCTTCTACAGACCTAGTGACAATGTGGTCTTTGTAGCAAGAAGAGGTGTCTTTCGAGAAAGAGAGTTTATAAGCTAAGGAGACAGTGGGAGGAAAATTGATCTTGAAGAAATTCAAGAATCAAGCGGTGAAGGAACTTCAAACTCTAGCCCTCAACTTGAGGAGGAAACTCCTGTTGAGCCAATTGACAAATCTGTACCTCTGAGACGTTCCACGAGAGTTAGGAGTGCACCTGAGCATTACTATGGATTCCATATTAATGCAGAAGGTGAGACACTTATTAGTGATGAAACACTAGTAAGTCAAGATGACCCTAACAGCTACGAGGAAGCCATGGCAGGCCCCGAGTCTGCTAAATGGAAGGAGGCTATGGATAGCGAGATACAATCCATGTATGACAATCAAGTTTGGAACTTGTACCAGGTCGTAAGACAGTAGGGTGCAAATGGGTCTTCAAGAAGAAGACCGACATGGATGGTAAAGTACACACTTATAAGGCTAGACTGGTTGCAAAGGGCTTCTCTCAAATTCCTGGAGTGGATTATGATGAGACCTTTTCTCCGGTAGCCAAGATTAAGTCTATTCGGGTTCTGTTAGCCATAGCTGCATTTCATGACTATGAAATATGGCAGATGGATGTCTAAACCGCTTTCCTTAATGGAAAGTTGGCTGAAGATGTTTACATGAGTCAGCCAGAGGGTTTTGTCAGCAACGAGTACCCTAATAGAGTGTGTAAGCTTGAGAAATCCATTTATGGATTGAAGCAAGCACCTCGCAGATGGAATCTTTGCTTTGATGAAAAGGTCAAGGAATTTGGCTTTTCTAGGAGTGAAGATGAATCTTGTGTGTATGTCAAGGCTAGTGGGAGTATAGTTAGCTTTTTGGTATTGTATGTGGATGACATACTACTCATAGGAAACGACATTCCAACCCTGCAGGAAGTAAAGTCCTGGCTTTGGAAGTGTTTCGCTATGAAGGACCTTGGTGAAGCTGCCTATATTCTAGGGATAAGAATCTTGAGAGATCGGAGTAAAAGACTAATTGGACTTAGTCAGAGTACCTACTTGGATAAGGTGCTGAAGAGATTCAGCATGCAGGATTCCAAGAAAGGAGAGCTACCCATCCAGAGTAACACCAGATTGAGTAAGACACAAAGCCCTAGCACTGAGGCTGAGATAGCAGAAATGAGTCGAACACCTTACACTTCGGCTGTAGGATCGATCATGTATGCTATGACGTGTACTCGACCCGATGTAGCTTTTGCCTTGAGCATGGTTAGCAGGTATCAGGCGAACCCTGGCAAGGCACACTGGACTGCGGTAAAGAATATCCTCAAGTACCTACGAAGGACTAAGGACTGGGTCCTTACCCTCGGTGGGAATGATGACTTGAGAGTTGTAGGGTATAGTGATGCTAGCTTCCAGACTGATAGGGATAATTTCCGCTCTCAGTCGGGCTGGGTCCTTACCCTAAACGGAGGAGCAATTTCTTGGAAGAGTTCCAAGCAAGAGACAGTGGCAGATTCTACTTGTGAATCAGAGTATATTGCAGCTAGTGAAGCAGCAAAGGAGGCGATATGGCTGAAGAACTTCATTGGAGACCTTGGAGTTGTACCAACTATTAAAGAGCCAATGGAAATTTTCTGTGATAGTGAAAGTGCTGTTGCCTTAGCCAAGGAACCAAGGGATCACGGGAGATCCAGACACATCGACAGAAAATACCATTTCATCAGACATCGGATCGAAGAAGGACTCCTCGTGGCAAAGAGGGTATCATCGGATGAGAACCCAGCAGATCCCCTCACGAAGGGACTGAGTAGGGTTAAGTATCTTCAGCATGCTCGGAGCATAGGGCTGAAGGATGATATAAGTTTTAGTAGTTAGATAACCCGGAAATTTGTAAAGTGTAATTGACATTTGATGATGAATAAAAGGTGTTTTATTTATGAGTAAAGTGTTGCTATCTCTTGTCAATCGTTTACTATATTTCTTTTGCATGTTTTGACTTCCAGAATAATTTTGTTTGGTATAACATATTATTCAAACCTCCACAGTCAGTCATATGTTGGAAGTAGATATGAATCAAGACTGTCATGTTTGGTTGTAGAGGTCTTGGACAAGGCTACAACAAACATGAGTGCTCATAATTCTGAGCATTGGACACAACCCACGCTCACTGGAATCACTTCATGGAATTTTATCTCGAGTGATCGTGAGACGGTAATATCATTTAAGTCTTCAAACCTAGAGATATGATTTGTTACTTACAAGTTGGTTATGCATTGACTGTACGAAACCGCATTGGTAACTCGATGTTATAAAACGTACTTTTGTGTGTAATTCAATAAGTGGTAGAACAAACATATGAGTCGAAGTTTATCTGTTCCTTCTTGGATTAGAAGCTGGTATCTGGGCCCCTCGATGATTTTGTTTTGACCCATGTACCGGGCCCGGTCAGAACTAAGTTGATGTGTTCAATTAAGTTCTATGTCAAACAAATCAGAAATCGGGAAACAAATGCTGGACAATAAGCAAGACATGTTCCATGTATTTGTCCGGCTGATATCTAGAACAGAGGATTATATGATCACTTATCTTAAATGGCGTATCATTATCTTCTCAGTTCCGAGAGACCTTGAAAGAGCTACGATTGCCGGTCGGTTCCTGAAGTACTAGAGATATAGTTATTAGACTTATCCAAGTGGGAGACTGTTGGATAAGGTGTCTAAGTCCATAACTATTTCGGGCTTGTACTTGACCCGACCCGGCATGGTCCATTTGGGTTGCATGGCACCATGCAATTGGATAGACTAAATGAGAGAAATAACACTTGGAGATTATTAATATATTATAAGTTCTAATATATTAATAATATTATTTAATTAGTTGATCAAAGAATTAATTTGGAATTAATTAAGTGATCAAAGGATAACTAATTAAATATATGGGTTGATTATGTAAATCATGTTGGATTAATGTCTAAGTCCATAACTATATTTGGTATGTACTTGACCCGACCCGGCATGGTCCATTTGGGTTGCACTTCACCGACACAATTTATATGGATAATCTTTTGAGAATAGTATGTTTATGATTAATATTAATATGTTATAAGTTCTAATATATTAATATGGAATCATATTATTTAATTAGTATTGATCAAGAATTAATTCATAATTAATTAAGTGATCAAAAGGAACTAATTAAATATGGACTCTTATATATATGGAATGGGCCAAGTTCATTTAGGTTGGGCTAAGCTTTCATGGATAGTCCATGGAGTGTTTAACCCATGGATCCTAGGAAATGAAAGGTCATGGGTATTAGGGTTTAACCCCAATCCTCCATACTATATAAAGATGTCTTTGGTTGGTGAAATTGGCACTAGTGTGGATACACTAAAGAAGGGCTAGACAATTTCACTAGAGAGAACCAAGTAATCATATTCTCTAAAGTATTCCAAGGTGTCTTGGTGATTTGTGATTCCACTTGAGGCTTCCACACTATTGGGGCTAAGCTCTTAAAGCTTGAAGACATCAAGCTACATCAAGAGGTATGTATTCTATCTTGTTACATTCATAGTTTTTGTATGCTAGATTAGGATAATACCTTGGATGTTCTTATTTGCATGTATAATAGAGAAAACATAGATCCAAGGTATTTAGGGTTGCATGTACACTTAGGAAGTGTTAGAATGCTCAAAACCCAACAGTGGTATCAGAGCCACGGGTTGTTTTCTGTTATATTGATCCAAATATTTTATTTTCAAAGTTGGAAAAAAAAAGAAAAAAAAACATGAAGTTCGTCAAATTTTAAGATAATTACTTGTTCTTGTGAAAAACTAATTATTTGTAAAATTTGAATAATTTGCTTTATGAGTTGAATTAGGTCAAATTTAATAAAAGATAAAATAATATGATTATTTTATTAGTTTTAAAAGTTTGATCTAAAGAGTTTTATTTTTTGAAACCTCCATAAGTTATGGATATGAAAAGGTTTAAAAAAAAAAAAAAAAAAAAAAAAATTGATTCAAAGTTTTTTTGGAGTTACAAAATTTGGTGTTAATGTTTTAAAGGATTCCATAACTTAAGAATAAGTTATGGATCACCAAAAGTTTTTTGTGTTACCTTGTTTTATGAGTGAATTTAGATTAATGAATAAAATTATGTGATAGTTGGTTTTAATCCAAATTAATCTAAGAATTGATTCTAAAATGTGTTTTTGTAACTTGTCCTCAAGTTATATGAAAAGTCACATTTAAGAATCATAAAACTCATAAAAATTGGCAAAGGTTTCAAAAATGAAGAGTCTAGTTCTAATTAAATGGTTTTATGACTCCATAACTTGTCCTCAAGTTATGGAGGACCAAGAGTCTCTTCATTTAATAAAATAAAATAAAATAAAAAAAAGGTGTAACCTTAATTAATTCCATAAGTTATAAAATAAAGAAAAGTTAATTCTTTTATTAGTTTAAAGTCTTCCATAACTTGTCCTCAAGTTATGGAACTTGAAGAGTTTTTGGATTAAAACTACTTTAAACACATAAGTTATGGAATTAATTAGTTTTGAATAGTTTCAAAACTTGCCCTCAAGTTTTGGAATTTGTAAAGTTTTCACTTATGAACACTTTAATTCCAAGTTAGCCCTTAGAATTTTAAAAGTTAAAATTCAACCCTTATACTTTATAATATTATAAGTTAATAATATATATATATGTATAAGAGTAAAGTCAGTCTTACCGCTAGTACGCCTCATTCACGAAGCCGGTCTATAAGGTGGGTATAAGGTTGTTGCCTATAAAATGGCAACTTAATGGGTGTCCACTCTCACCCACCGCTTGCTTGACTGGTGGAGGGTCGTTAGCCAAACGGGTTTGACAGGACTAGAATTCTCCCTTCATTAAAAGTATTAATGATAATACTAAGTAACTAAACTCTTAATAATACCCAATCTTAGTTACTTAGGAAAAATATGAATAAGGTGCTAACCCATGAAATTACACTTTACACTTTGTCTAAGTCGTTAATGGAGCGTGTGTGGTTAACCGGCACACTAACTTGGACTTAACAAGGTAGGTAAAGGGTGACTTAATATTTATCATAGTATCGATGGAGCGTGTGTGGTTAACCGACACATCGATTGAGGGGTAATTTATTAAGGGTACCAAGTGATTTGCATGGTTACTTCACACCTTGTTTTGTGATCCTCGGCATCCCAGTCACAAAACCTGAAGGGCACACTCGAGATTGAAACATGCCTTTGAAAAGTTCAATGAATCTCAAAGATCTAGGAGTTTCAAAACCAATTAAAACCTAATAATTCATTTCGTTTATCTTGGTGGAAATTGGTGAATCGTCATTCACCTACCTTCAAATATTTTATAGCTTGGATTACGGCATACCTCTTCTAAGTTATAAAATAGTTTGTTGGGTCCTAGCCTTAATATTTCATATTGGGTGTCATATTAAGGACTTTAAATCAACTATCTTGAATATCTCCCAAAAGATGTCTGTAATAGACACCTATGATCTTCCCAAATCTAGTGAAACAAGGTTTCCTAAATGAAGATGATGTCCTTTGGAAATCATACTTCGTTCACCTCCTCCAATTATTCTCCCCAACCCACAAGTTCTTGAAAAGTTTAAGGTCACTCAAGCCCTATTGGCAAGGCAAGGTCTAGGTGTGAGCACATCTTGGAGATGTAGTCACATATTGACAAGCCGGGAGAGTTGGGTGTCAAAGTCTTGAGAAAGTTGGTGGTTCAATCACTTTCTAAGTCACATAGTGAGTTCCTTTGGGACACCTATGAAACAGACTATGACAAGACCCTTAACGATCTTATCTATTTGCTAAGATCAACTTCCTAAAACTTTATGGACATTGACAATGATGACATTGGATATCCAGTAAAGAATTCTCTTCCCAATGGAAAGGGATCGGCCATAGTCAACTCGGTTGACCAAATGGTAAAGAGAAAAGATAAGTCTGTGATAGTCTCGTGTACCATTATCAAAGGGTCCATATGTTTATATTGCCAAGGGAAGGGGCATTGGTTGCGAAGCTGCCAAATTTACCTAAGGATGTTAAAGTCAATAAGTTTGACTCTACTTCAGGTAAAGACCACTATCTAACTCTGTTAAGTTTCTATTCTGAGATTCCTGATACATGATGTGACTGGGTCACATGGTGATGTTTTAAGAATCAAAGAAAAGTGAAGAAACTTAAAGAAAGAATATGTTGAATCTGATGGCTTAGATGGATTTCTATCGCATAGTTTGAAGATCGGATTCTTGAGCAACTTCTTAGGAGTTATGAGATATTGCTTAGGAATAGATAACAATAAGTTTTCATATGGATTGTGAAGATAAGTTTTTCCGCAAAGTTTTAAAATAAAAGAAAAAATTTTTGATTTTATTTATTTTAAAATATCCTTACAATGGCTTTTGAGGAAAAATTGTTGCTTATATGATTCCATTAAAAGCAAGAGTGGAAATATGAAATTGATTCTTTCATTTGTGGTAATGTCTAGATTTACCAAATAAGGAAAGATTCTCATCACCCAAGTTTCAATTGGACCGGAACTTGGAATCATGCAAGTTGTATAGCATGATGAATGAGAACTTTCAAGTTTTGGAAAATTAAGACTAATTACTCGGCCACATGGATGTGTGAGTCAAGTAAAGGACTAAGGGATCGAGTACACATTCTTGTGCACTGATTAAGTCCACCACAAAAGATTGATAAGACTATTCGTCATAGTTTACTAAAGCTCAGTAAATATGATTATACTTACAAGCTGAAGTGTAACTCTGAGACATTGGAAAAGGTTCCAATGTATGGCAGGGCGAATAAGAAGAATCAAATTAGGCAGAAGGATAAAAGTTTCTCATATCTGAAAAGATGGGAGAGTACTTTAGTATCAGTTTTGTGATCATCTTAATGATTAAGAAACCATATCAAAATTAGTTCTCTAAGGAAATCTTAGTGCATTCTTATGACTAAGAAGAGGAACTTGAATTGTTGAAATGGTTAAATCAAGAAGATGAGTCATACTTCGTTCCAATACAAGTCTTAGAGTCATACTCCAAGATTGTCATTTGAGTGACATGTCTTAAAGAAGGTTTAAAACACTTGTCAAATGTAAGAGTAAAAGTTTTCTACTCTTGTACATTTGAAATTGGTAAGTTGTGATGTTTTGGATAAAACAAAGACCAACTTAGGCCAACTGGGTAAAGTGTTTTTCTTGATTAGAATCCGCACTATCTCTTGGATGTTTGACAAGGGAGTCTTATATGTCAAGAGGACAGTGGGAGTCTTAAAGGTCTTGAAAGTCTCAAGAAATAATCAAGAATAAAACCTGAAGTTCTTCACTAGCACACGACTTGAGGTTTATAACCTATCGTGTTGACATATCTGTGCCCATTCCAGTTAAAGTTGGCTTTGCATATGAGTTCTTAGAATTCTCAGTTTGTTGCATAACAACTTGGAAGCAATGGCATGCCCTTGAGCTGCTAGGTTGCAAGAAGTTAAGATTGAGTTCAATCCATATGGTTTTGGATTTGTCATTATCTTTGTCTTTTGATTATGGTTTGACAAATTCATATGGGTAGGAACTCATACACCATATAAATCTAAGTGTCATAAGGTTTCTCTCCGATTCATGAAAATGATGGTGAGGAAACGCTTTCACTAAGTAGATTTTACGAAGATATCAATTGTGTTATTTGCATTTTCAAAAGTCGTTAGTGGAGCGCGTGTGGTTAACCGGCACACTAACATGGACTTGTGAGAAATGGCAAATGCCTAAGCAATTGAGACCATGATTACGGTATCCCTTTTCATGGTTCTTGAAATTGCTTAGACACACAGGTGAGCTATCTACGGAAAGGGTGTATGAATCTAAATTTCAGACTGTCCAGCTGATTTCTGAGTACATGTCAAAGCTAGTGGGAGCATAAGTGTTATGCTAATAATCATCATGTTAGTGGGAGCATGATAATTATGATAAGTATTGCAAGTCAGCAATGTTAATTATAGAAAACAAAAGTTTCAATTGGGAAAAAGTTGTTTTGCTATAATTAAGGGAGAGGAAATTATGCTTCATCTCAAATCTATAAGCTTAGATCGTGAGGTTTTAATCATTTAGTCAAGGATATATATGAATTTCATGTTGGAATGGCTCAACATAAGGAAATTCTGTATATGGGTCCATTATTTGCGTTCTAAAATTCGATTATGATTACGGCATCCCTTTTCATAATCTGAATTATGAGAACTTGGCAAATTGAAATGGAAATATTATAGCAAAAGACTGGTTTAGTCTTTATGTAAGACATCATGAATCGTGTCCCATATGCTTCGGATATAGGATCGATTACATGTGCTATATTCATCCGTTCTAAAATTTTCCAAATGCCTGGGGCATTAAGAAGGGAAAAGGTTTAGAACTGGATATGACTAAAAGGATTAAAAAATTGTCGAGGACAATCTAAGGTTTACCAAAGATTGGTTACTCAAGGACAATTGGAAGTATAGTGATAATTCTGGAAGGACCATATTGACATAATCTGTAAGGAGGCAACTCTTGTTCAGAAGTGATAGTCAAAATGGAATCTGGAAATGTTTCAAAGTTAGAATTTTCAATCTGTGTAAGATTAAGGAAACTTAATGCAAGAAGGATATTTCCAAGGAGTTGATCTCCTTTGGAATACTCTGTAATGATTGTTGCCAAGTCTTTATGACTTTGTGCATAATCATTACGAGAGGATCAATGCATATAAGTTTAGAATCTAACAGATTTCAGTAAATGGCATGAATTTGGAATTCTTGCATTTGCGTTAAGGATTTGGGAGTGTGAAAAGAGAATCATTGAAGTTATGTTCAATTGATCTAGTTCACAAAGTAAGGATCATAGACAAACATAGTATGCATACTTGGTGTGTGGCATGACTAGTGTTTAAGAAAACATAGTGTACATGCTTGGAGCATGGGACAACTATTGTTTTAAATTCAAGAATAAAGTTGATAGCTGAAACAATATACACTGAATAATGTGTAATCATATGGTGATAAATAAAAGGTGTTTTATTTATGTTCAAAGATTTGATACCATATTGGATTCAATTATTATTGTGTTTCACTTTGCATGTTTTGATTGCACGAAAACGCATTTGGTAACTCGGTGCTATAAAACGTGCTTTTGTGTATGATTTAACAAGTAGTAGAACAAACCATATGAGTCGAAGTTTATCCATTCCTTTTACCTTCGGGATAAAAGCGATATCTGTGGGCCCCTCGATGATTTGATGATGACAAATGGAAGTGCTCGGCCGGGCCAGGACTGATTTGATTTGTTCAATTAGTCAGTCGTCATAAATCGGAAATCGGGAAACAACAAATGGACAGAGAGAATGATTATAATCCATGTCTCAGTCCATATGATATCTAGAATGGAGGAATATATGATCCCTTATCTAATGGACAAGTTCGTTGACAAGATCAGAGTTCGACAGCAGCTTTAAGAGCTACGATTGCCAGTTAGGTTTGAAGTCATACGCATTAATAGTTTTAGACTTATCCAAGTGGGAGACTGTTGGATTAATGTCTAAGTCCATAACTATATTTGGTATGTACTTGACCCGACCCGGCATGGTCCATTTGGGTTGCACTTCACCGACACAATTTATATGGATAATCTTTTGAGAATAGTATGTTTATGATTAATATTAATATGTTATAAGTTCTAATATATTAATATGGAATCATATTATTTAATTAGTATTGATCAAGAATTAATTCATAATTAATTAAGTGATCAAAAGGAACTAATTAAATATGGACTCTTATATATATGGAATGGGCCAAGTTCATTTAGGTTGGGCTAAGCTTTCATGGATAGTCCATGGAGTGTTTAACCCATGGATCCTAGGAAATGAAAGGTCATGGGTATTAGGGTTTAACCCTAATCCTCCATACTATATAAAGATGTCTTTGGTTGGTGAAATTGGCACTAGTGTGGATACATTAAAGAAGGGCTAGCCAATTTCACTAGAGAGAACCAAGTAATCATATTCTCTAAAGTATTCCAAGGTGTCTTGGTGATTTGTGATTCCACTTGAGGCTTCCACACTATTGGGGCTAAGCTCTTAAAGCTTGAAGACATCAAGCTACATCAAGAGGTATGTATTCTATCTTGTTACATTCATAGTTTTTGTATGCTAGATTAGGATAATACCTTGGATGTTCTTATTTGCATGTATAATAGAGAAAACATAGATCCAAGGTATTTAGGGTTGCATGTACACTTAGGAAGTGTTAGAATGCTCAAAACCCAACAAATCATCCATATCTTGTATAGTGGGCTAAGAGGCTCCATGGATTATCAAGTTGGGTTCTACCCATAGGATGCTCCATGGATGCTCCATGGGAGTTACAAACCCATGGGTCGTGGAAATGAAGAGTCATGACACATTAGGGTTTACATGGTGTAACCCTAGATGTGCCAACACTATATAAGAGTCCCATTCTCCACATAATTGGCTACACAAAAGCAACACAAGTTGAACACTAAGAAACTAGAGGGCTTGGCCGATTTTGAGAAGTGTGTGTTATCTCAAGAGTCTTTCCAAGAGCATTTGGTGTTGTGTGAAGCATTTGAGGCATCACACTTGGGGTGCTAGGCTCACAAGGTTTCAAGGAACACAAGCAACAACAAGGTAAGTTATTCTATCTATGATTCAAGTTAAAATTGTTCCCCATGTTTGCTAGATAGGAATATAACCTTGGAATTCAACTTTGCATGATAATTAGACAAACATAGATCAAAGGTTATTAGGGTTGCATGTACACTTAGGAAGTGTTAGAATGCTCAAAACCCATCACCATGAACGCGGCTGGAGCATTGGTGAGCCCAAATGGCATCACCACAAACTCATAATGACCATACCGGGTCCTGAAAGCAGTCTTCTGTACATCCTCATCTCTAACCTGCATCTGATGATAACCGGAGCGTAGGTCGATCTTGGAGAACCAAGACGCTCCCTGAAGCTGATCAAACAAATCATCTATCCTCGGAAGTGGGTAACGGTTCTTCACCGTTACCTTATTCAACTCCCGATAATCTATACACATACGATGCGACCCATCCTTCTTCCTCACAAACAGGATCGGCGCTCCCCAAGGCGAACTCGAAAACAAGGCAAGATGTTAGCCAAAATCACATCTTGCTCGGTAACTCGAAATCCGTGCACATTTTTTGGATCACGAAAGAAAATTTACCAGGTAAATCAATGATTTCGAGCAACTTTCATTTAATGGGTTTTCGCTGATTCGGAAGTACAAGATCACCCGGTGGCCAAAGACGACAAGACGCGGTGAAAGTTAGCCAAAATCGCATTTTGCTCGGTAACTCGAAATCCGTGCACATTATCTCGATCATGAAAGGAATTTTGCCCTGTAAATCAAGGTTTCCGAGTAACTTTCATTCAATGGGTTTTTGCTAATTCGGAAGTACAAGACCACCCGGTGACCAAAGTCGACCCAACCCGATGAAATTTAGCCGAAATCACATATTGATCGGTAACTCGAAATCCGTGCACGTTTTCTCGATCACGAAAGAAAATTTACCAGGTAAATCAATGATTTCGAGCAACTTTCATTCAATGGGTTTTTGCCAATTCGAAAGTTAAAGTTCGGTAGTGTGTGTGTACAAGTGTCGAAGCTTCGGTGCCCCGGGTAATTACGGACCAAAAAAATATATTTTTTTTTGAAACGTACATTATTCGTGTTAATAAAGATCCACACAAAATTTCGTCAAAATCCGACTTAATTTGAGGGAGTTATGGACGTTTTTTGCAAAATTATGCATCCCGGGGGAAATCAATGTCTGTTCCTGTCACCAAGCTCTTTGTGCAATATGTATATATAGGGGAAGGGTGGGAGTGACGCCCCACAGGCTTCCCGAAGGCGGGTGGGCGACCAGCGAAGTCGAGGCTGCTACGACCAAGGGCAAAGCCAAGGCAAGGCCATCGGCCAAGGTCACCGGATTTGCGTTTGCTTGGTGAAACCAGATCGCGACCAGCCACTCCTCGACGAGATCCTCGCAAGCGGCCCGTTTTCACCGATGAAAAAACCTGATCGCGACCAAAATTGCCCCACGTCGTGCTAGTTCCAAAAAATTATGCATGATATGGAAAATCAATGTCTGTTCCTGTCACCAAGCTCTTTGCGCAATATGTATATATAGGGGAAGGGTGGGAGTGACGCCCCACAGGTGCCCCAAAGGTGGGTGAGCGACCAGCGACATCGAGGCTCTTAGCTAGTCCCCCGTTGCCTTGATATGTCGAACGATGGCCTGAAAACTTGCCCCGTTGCCTAGATTTCTTGAACGACGACCCGGAAACTAGCCTCGCTGCCTTGATTGCTCGAACACGTTGCCTTGATATCTCTAACGACGACCTGATGACAAGCAGCGTTGCCTTGATTACTCGCACACATTGGCTGGAAACTAGCCACGATGGCCTGGAAACTAGCCACGATGCCTTGATTTTCCCCGACGTCGTGTGCATACGAAAAATTATGCATCCTCAGGGAAATCAATGTCTGTTCCTGTCACAAAGCTCTTTGTGCAATATGTATATATAGGGGAGGGCATGGTTGCTGAATCCACCATCGAGCATCGTAAAGGCAAGCCCCAAGACCCGTGAAAGAGCCCTCCCCCAACACGTTGCCTTGATTGCTCGAACGACGACCCAAAAAACTAGCCGCGTTGCCTTGATTCCTCGAACATGTTTCCTTGATTTGTGGAACGATGACCGGATGACTAGAAGAGTTGCCTAGATTTGTCGAACGACGACCTTGAAACTAGCCCGGTTGCCTTGATTCCTTGAGCATGTTGCCTTGATTTTTTGAACGATGAACCGAAAACTAGCCTAACGGAAAAACATGGGTGCTATTCCTCATTGCCTTGACGTATATATTTGGGGGGACCATAGAGACGAAGCAACCATCTAGCACCAACAAGGCAAGCCCTAAGACCCGTGAAGGAGCCCACCCCCCAACGCGTTGCCTTGATTGCTCGAAAGACGAGCCAAAAACTAGCCCCGTTGCCTTGATTCCTCGAACGTGTTGCCTTAATTTGTCGAACGATGACCTGATGACTAACATTGTTGCCTAGATTTGTCGAACGACGACCACGAAACTAGTCCTGTTGCCTTGGTTCCATGAGCTTGTTGCCTTGATTTTTTGAACGATGACCTGAAAACTATCCTAGTGGACAACTTGTGGGCTGTTCCTTATTGCCTTGACGTATATATTGGGGGGACCATGGGGACGAAGCAACCATCGAGCACCAACAAGGCAAGCCCCAAGACCCGTGAAGGAGCCCACCCCCCAAAGCGTTGCCTTGATTGCTCGAACGACGAGCCAAAAACTAGCCCCGTTGCCTTGATTCCTCGAACGTGTTGCCTTAATTTTTCGAACGATGACCATTGTTGCCTAGATTTGTCGAACGAGGGCCTGGAAACCAGTCCTGTTGCCTTGATTCCTTGAGCTTGTTGCCTTGATATTTTGAACGATGACCTGAAAACTATCCTGATGGACAACCAGGGCGTGCTATACTCGTTGCCTTGACGTCTAATATTGGGGCGGCCATAGGGACGAAGCAACCATCGAGCACCGACAATGCAAGCCCCTAGACCCGTGAAGGAGCCCACCCCCAAACACGTTGCCTTGATTGCTCGAACGACGACCCAAAAAAAGCCATGTTTCCTTGATTCCTCGAACATGTTGCCTTAATTTGTCGAACGATGACATGATGACTAGCATTGTTGCCTAGATTTGTCGAAGGACGACCTTGAAACTATCCATGTTGCCTTGATTCGTTGAGCATGTTGCCTTGATTTCTCGAATTACGACTCAAAAACTAGCCTTGTTGCCTCGAACACGGTGCGTTAATTTGTCGAATGATGACATGATGAATAGCATTGTTGCTTAGATTTCTTGGACGACGATCTTGAAACTAGCCCTGTTTTCTTGAGCTTGTTGCCTTGGGTTTTCGAACGATGACCTGAAAACGAGCCTCTTGGAGAACCGGGGAGCTATCCGCGTTGCCTTGATTGCTCGAATTACGACCAAAAAACTAGCCCCGTTGCCTTGATTCCTCGAACATGTTGCTTAATTTGTCGAACGATGACCTGATGACTAGCGTTGTTGCTTAGATTTCTGTAACGACGACCTTAAAACTAGCCCTGCTGCCTTGTTTTCTTGAGTTTGTTGCCTTGATTTTTTGAACGATGACCTCAAAACTAGCCTCTTGGAGTACCATAGAGACG
Organism: Lactuca serriola; assembly: GCF_051521515.1. NCBI lineage: Eukaryota > Viridiplantae > Streptophyta > Magnoliopsida > Asterales > Asteraceae > Lactuca > Lactuca serriola. Next base: position 48,657,165 of record NC_136408.1, on the reverse strand, counting down.
AAGAAACCACCGAGCTCCGACAAGGCAAGCCACAAGACCCATGAAAGAAGCCCACCCTCAATATGTTAGCTTGGTTGCTCGAACGACGACCAGAGAAGATGCCATGTTGCCTTGATTACTCGAACTTGTTGAATTATTTTTTCGAACGATGACCTGATGACAAGCCCTGTTGCCTAGATTTGTCGAACGATGGCCCTGAAATATGCCTCCCCCACCACGTTTCCTTGTTAGCAAGTTCCATGTTGCCTTGATTTCTCCAACACGTTGCCTTGACATGTCGAACGATGTCCTGAAAACTAGCCCCGTTCTCTTTATTTCTTGAACAACGACCTGGAAAGAAGCCTCGTTGCCTTGGTTGTTGGAACACGTTGCCTTGATATCACTAACGACGACCTACAAAACATGCATGGTTGCCTTGAATAATGGAACACATTGCCTAGAAAACTTGCCTTGATGACCTGAAAACTAGCCTTTTGTGGCCTTGGTTTCTTGAACGATGACCTGAAAACTAGCCACGATGTCTTGATTTCTCCCGACGTCGTGCGCATACTTAAAATTATGCATCCTCGGGCAAATCAACGTCTGTTGCCTTGATTTCTTGAACATGTTGCCTTGATTTTTTGAACGATGACCTGAAAACTAGCCTTGTGGCCTTGAATTGTAGGGCATGTTGTCTTGATATCTCAAACGAAAGCCTGATTGCTATCCCCATTGCCTTGATGGCGACGAAGCCACCATCGAGCACCGACAAGGCAAGCCCAATGACCCGTGAAGGAAGCCCGCCCCAACATCTTGCCTTGTTTTCTCGAACGACGACCTGTAAACTTGCCTTGTCGCCTTGATTATTCGAACTTGTTGCTTAGATTTCTTGAACGATGACCTTGAAACTAGGCCTGTTACCTTTTTTGTTGCCTTGATTTTTAGAACGATGACCTGAAACCTAGCCTTGTGGCCTTGGTTTCTAGAACATGATGTCTTGATATCTCGAACGACGAGCGGAGAGCAGTGCCCGTTGCCTTGATTTTTCGAACGAAGACCTGAAAAACAAGCCATGTTGCCTTGATATGTCGAACCTGATGGCTTGGTGTTTGGAACGAAGGACTTAAAATTTGCCCCGTTGCCTTGATTTCACGAACGATTCTTGGGTTAGAGTAAAATGTTGGCGGCCTTTCTCGGACGACGGCTGAAAGCTGGCGTGTTGCCTTGATTTATGGAGCGCCTTTAATTTATACAACATGCTGTCCGTGTTTCTCGAACGACGACCTGAAAGCTTGGATTTATCGAACGACGGCCTGAAAACAAGCCTTGCTGCCTTGATCACTCGAACATGTTGCCTTGAATTATCAAACACCGTCGAAGTCACTACACACGATGCATGCCCATATTAAATGAGTATATGTTGCTCTTTCGGCATTTTTGACGTGTTATGAGAAAACAAAAGTATAATTGGTGGTCCGAGTAAAGCGCAAGTCATCAGCTTGGGTTGTTATGTGTTTTTATCGGAGGCCGCGTCACTGTTGTTGGTGAATTACGGCCCGGTCACCGGGTTTTATTATTGTAAGGTCCTTTATCCTTGTCCAATTCGTGCCAAACCGGCTTCATTTTGGCGAGTTAAATAGAATTATAGCGTCTGGGATTTTTCGACTCGGCCAAGACTAGATACGGCCAAGATTAACCGGTGAGCAGATGACCCAACCCGACGAAACCCGGCCAAAATCATATTTTTCTCGACAACTCGAAATCCATGAACATTTCCTCGATCACGAAAGAAATTTTACTAGGCAAATCAATGATTTCGAGCAACTTTCATTCAATGGGTTTTTGCTAAATCGGAAGTAAAAGACCACCCGGTGACCAAAGACGACCCAACCCGATGAAAGTTAGCCAAAATCACATCTTGCTCGGTAACTCGAAATCCGTGCACATTTTTAGGATCACGAAAGAAAATTTACCAGGTAAATCAATGATTTCGAGCAACTTTCATTTAATGGGTTTTCGCTGATTCGGAAGTACAAGATCACCCGGTGGCCAAAGACGACAAGACGCGGTGAAAGTTAGCCAAAATCGCATTTTGCTCGGTAACTCGAAATCCGTGCACATTATCTCGATCATGAAAGGAATTTTGCCCTGTAAATCAAGGTTTCCGAGCAACTTTCATTCAATGGGTTTTTGCTAATTCGGAAGTACAAGACCACCCGGTGACCAAAGTCGACCCAACCCGATGAAATTTAGCCGAAATCACATATTGATCGGTAACTCGAAATCCGTGCACGTTTTCTCGATCACGAAAGAAAATTTACCAGGTAAATCAATGATTTCGAGCAACTTTCATTCAATGGGTTTTTGCCAATTCGAAAGTTAAAGTTCGGTAGTGTGTGTGTACAAGTGTCGAAGCTTCGGTACCCCGGGTAATTACGGACCAAAAAAATATATTTTTTTTTGAAACGTACATTATTCGTGTTAATAAAGATCCACACAAAATTTCGTCAAAATCCGACTTAATTTGAGGGAGTTATGGACGTTTTTTGCAAAATTATGCATCCCGGGGGAAATCAATGTCTGTTCCTGTCACCAAGCTCTTTGTGCAATATGTATATATAGGGGAAGGGTGGGAGTGACGCCCCACAGGCTTCCCGAAGGCGGGTGGGCGACCAGCGAAGTCGAGGCTGCTACGACCAAGGGCAAAGCCAAGGCAAGGCCATCGGCCAAGGTCACCGGATTTGCGTTTGCTTGGTGAAACCAGATCGCGACCAGCCACTCCTCGACGAGATCCTCGCAAGCGGCCCGTTTTCACCGATGAAAAAACCTGATCGCGACCAAAATTGCCCCACGTCGTGCTAGTTCCAAAAAATTATGCATGATATGGAAAATCAATGTCTGTTCCTGTCACCAAGCTCTTTGCGCAATATGTATATATAGGGGAAGGGTGGGAGTGACGCCCCACAGGTGCCCCAAAGGTGGGTGAGCGACCAGCGACATCGAGGCTCTTAGCTAGTCCCCCGTTGCCTTGATATGTCGAACGATGGCCTGAAAACTTGCCCCGTTGCCTAGATTTCTTGAACGACGACCCGGAAACTAGCCTCGCTGCCTTGATTGCTCGAACACGTTGCCTTGATATCTCTAACGACGACCTGATGACAAGCAGCGTTGCCTTGATTACTCGCACACATTGGCTGGAAACTAGCCACGATGGCCTGGAAACTAGCCACGATGCCTTGATTTTCCCCGACGTCGTGTGCATACGAAAAATTATGCATCCTCAGGGAAATCAATGTCTGTTCCTGTCACAAAGCTCTTTGTGCAATATGTATATATAGGGGAGGGCATGGTTGCTGAATCCACCATCGAGCATCGTAAAGGCAAGCCCCAAGACCCGTGAAAGAGCCCTCCCCCAACACGTTGCCTTGATTGCTCGAACGACGACCCAAAAAACTAGCCGCGTTGCCTTGATTCCTCGAACATGTTTCCTTGATTTGTGGAACGATGACCGGATGACTAGAAGAGTTGCCTAGATTTGTCGAACGACGACCTTGAAACTAGCCCGGTTGCCTTGATTCCTTGAGCATGTTGCCTTGATTTTTTGAACGATGAACCGAAAACTAGCCTAACGGAAAAACATGGGTGCTATTCCTCATTGCCTTGACGTATATATTTGGGGGGACCATAGAGACGAAGCAACCATCTAGCACCAACAAGGCAAGCCCTAAGACCCGTGAAGGAGCCCACCCCCCAACGCGTTGCCTTGATTGCTCGAAAGACGAGCCAAAAACTAGCCCCGTTGCCTTGATTCCTCGAACGTGTTGCCTTAATTTGTCGAACGATGACCTGATGACTAACATTGTTGCCTAGATTTGTCGAACGACGACCACGAAACTAGTCCTGTTGCCTTGGTTCCATGAGCTTGTTGCCTTGATTTTTTGAACGATGACCTGAAAACTATCCTAGTGGACAACTTGTGGGCTGTTCCTTATTGCCTTGACGTATATATTGGGGGGACCATGGGGACGAAGCAACCATCGAGCACCAACAAGGCAAGCCCCAAGACCCGTGAAGGAGCCCACCCCCCAAAGCGTTGCCTTGATTGCTCGAACGACGAGCCAAAAACTAGCCCCGTTGCCTTGATTCCTCGAACGTGTTGCCTTAATTTTTCGAACGATGACCATTGTTGCCTAGATTTGTCGAACGAGGGCCTGGAAACCAGTCCTGTTGCCTTGATTCCTTGAGCTTGTTGCCTTGATATTTTGAACGATGACCTGAAAACTATCCTGATGGACAACCAGGGCGTGCTATACTCGTTGCCTTGACGTCTAATATTGGGGCGGCCATAGGGACGAAGCAACCATCGAGCACCGACAATGCAAGCCCCTAGACCCGTGAAGGAGCCCACCCCCAAACACGTTGCCTTGATTGCTCGAACGACGACCCAAAAAAAGCCATGTTTCCTTGATTCCTCGAACATGTTGCCTTAATTTGTCGAACGATGACATGATGACTAGCATTGTTGCCTAGATTTGTCGAAGGACGACCTTGAAACTATCCATGTTGCCTTGATTCGTTGAGCATGTTGCCTTGATTTCTCGAATTACGACTCAAAAACTAGCCTTGTTGCCTCGAACACGGTGCGTTAATTTGTCGAATGATGACATGATGAATAGCATTGTTGCTTAGATTTCTTGGACGACGATCTTGAAACTAGCCCTGTTTTCTTGAGCTTGTTGCCTTGGGTTTTCGAACGATGACCTGAAAACGAGCCTCTTGGAGAACCGGGGAGCTATCCGCGTTGCCTTGATTGCTCGAATTACGACCAAAAAACTAGCCCCGTTGCCTTGATTCCTCGAACATGTTGCTTAATTTGTCGAACGATGACCTGATGACTAGCGTTGTTGCTTAGATTTCTGTAACGACGACCTTAAAACTAGCCCTGCTGCCTTGTTTTCTTGAGTTTGTTGCCTTGATTTTTTGAACGATGACCTCAAAACTAGCCTCTTGGAGTACCATAGAGACGAAGAAACCACCGAGCTCCGACAAGGCAAGCCACAAGACCCATGAAAGAAGCCCACCCTCAATATGTTAGCTTGGTTGCTCGAACGACGACCAGAGAAGATGCCATGTTGCCTTGATTACTCGAACTTGTTGAATTATTTTTTCGAACGATGACCTGATGACAAGCCCTGTTGCCTAGATTTGTCGAACGATGGCCCTGAAATATGCCTCCCCCACCACGTTTCCTTGTTAGCAAGTTCCATGTTGCCTTGATTTCTCCAACACGTTGCCTTGACATGTCGAACGATGTCCTGAAAACTAGCCCCGTTCTCTTTATTTCTTGAACAACGACCTGGAAAGAAGCCTCGTTGCCTTGGTTGTTGGAACACGTTGCCTTGATATCACTAACGACGACCTACAAAACATGCATGGTTGCCTTGAATAATGGAACACATTGCCTAGAAAACTTGCCTTGATGACCTGAAAACTAGCCTTTTGTGGCCTTGGTTTCTTGAACGATGACCTGAAAACTAGCCACGATGTCTTCATTTCTCCCGACGTCGTGCGCATACTTAAAATTATGCATCCTCGGGCAAATCAACGTCTGTTGCCTTGATTTCTTGAACATGTTGCCTTGATTTTTTGAACGATGACCTGAAAACTAGCCTTGTGGCCTTGAATTGTAGGGCATGTTGTCTTGATATCTCAAACGAAAGCCTGATTGCTATCCCCATTGCCTTGATGGCGACGAAGCCACCATCGAGCACCGACAAGGCAAGCCCAATGACCCGTGAAGGAAGCCCGCCCCAACATCTTGCCTTGTTTTCTCGAACGACGACCTGTAAACTTGCCTTGTCGCCTTGATTATTCGAACTTGTTGCTTAGATTTCTTGAACGATGACCTTGAAACTAGGCCTGTTACCTTTTTTGTTGCCTTGATTTTTAGAACGATGACCTGAAACCTAGCCTTGTGGCCTTGGTTTCTAGAACATGATGTCTTGATATCTCGAACGACGAGCGGAGAGCAGTGCCCGTTGCCTTGATTTTTCGAACGAAGACCTGAAAAACAAGCCATGTTGCCTTGATATGTCGAACCTGATGGCTTGGTGTTTGGAACGAAGGACTTAAAATTTGCCCCGTTGCCTTGATTTCACGAACGATTCTTTGGTTAGAGTAAAATGTTGGCGGCCTTTCTCGGACGACGGCTGAAAGCTGGCGTGTTGCCTTGATTTATGGAGCGCCTTTAATTTATACAACATGCTGTCCGTGTTTCTCGAACGACGACCTGAAAGCTTGGATTTATCGAACGACGACCTGAAAACAAGCCTTGCTGCCTTGATCACTCGAACATGTTGCCTTGAATTATCAAACACCGTCGAAGTCACTACACACGATGCATGCCCATATTAAATGAGTATATGTTGCTCTTTCGGCATTTTTGACGTGTTATGAGAAAACAAAAGTATAATTGGTGGTCCGAGTAAAGCGCAAGTCATCAGCTTGGGTTGTTATGTGTTTTTATCGGAGGCCGCGTCACTGTTGTTGGTGAATTACGGCCCGGTCACCGGGTTTTATTATTGTAAGGTCCTTTATCCTTGTCCAATTCGTGCCAAACCGGCTTCATTTTGGCGAGTTAAATAGAATTATAGCGTCTGGGATTTTTCGACTCGGCCAAGACTAGATACGGCCAAGATTAACCGGTGAGCAGATGACCCAACCCGACGAAACCCGGCCAAAATCATATTTTTCTCGACAACTCGAAATCCATGAACATTTCCTCGATCACGAAAGAAATTTTACTAGGCAAATCAATGATTTCGAGCAACTTTCATTCAATGGGTTTTTGCTAAATCGGAAGTAAAAGACCACCCGGTGACCAAAGACGACCCAACCCGATGAAAGTTAGCCAAAATCACATCTTGCTCGGTAACTCGAAATCCGTGCACATTTTTAGGATCACGAAAGAAAATTTACCAGGTAAATCAATGATTTCGAGCAACTTTCATTTAATGGGTTTTCGCTGATTCGGAAGTACAAGATCACCCGGTGGCCAAAGACGACAAGACGCGGTGAAAGTTAGCCAAAATCGCATTTTGCTCGGTAACTCGAAATCCGTGCACATTATCTCGATCATGAAAGGAATTTTGCCCTGTAAATCAAGGTTTCCGAGCAACTTTCATTCAATGGGTTTTTGCTAATTCGGAAGTACAAGACCACCCGGTGACCAAAGTCGACCCAACCCGATGAAATTTAGCCGAAATCACATATTGATCGGTAACTCGAAATCCGTGCACGTTTTCTCGATCACGAAAGAAAATTTACCAGATAAATCAATGATTTCGAGCAACTTTCATTCAATGGGTTTTTGCCAATTCGAAAGTTAAAGTTCGGTAGTGTGTGTGTACAAGTGTCGAAGCTTCGGTGCCCCGGGTAATTACGGACCAAAAAAATATATTTTTTTTTGAAACGTACATTATTCGTGTTAATAAAGATCCACACAAAATTTCGTCAAAATCCGACTTAATTTGAGGGAGTTATGGACGTTTTTTGCAAAATTATGCATCCCGGGGGAAATCAATGTCTGTTCCTGTCACCAAGCTCTTTGTGCAATATGTATATATAGGGGAAGGGTGGGAGTGACGCCCCACAGGCTTCCCGAAGGCGGGTGGGCGACCAGCGAAGTCGAGGCTGCTACGACCAAGGGCAAAGCCAAGGCAAGGCCATCGGCCAAGGTCACCGGATTTGCGTTTGCTTGGTGAAACCAGATCGCGACCAGCCACTCCTCGACGAGATCCTCGCAAGCGGCCCGTTTTCACCGATGAAAAAACCTGATCGCGACCAAAATTGCCCCACGTCGTGCTAGTTCCAAAAAATTATGCATGATATGGAAAATCAATGTCTGTTCCTGTCACCAAGCTCTTTGCGCAATATGTATATATAGGGGAAGGGTGGGAGTGACGCCCCACAGGTGCCCCAAAGGTGGGTGAGCGACCAGCGACATCGAGGCTCTTAGCTAGTCCCCCGTTGCCTTGATATGTCGAACGATGGCCTGAAAACTTGCCCCGTTGCCTAGATTTCTTGAACGACGACCCGGAAACTAGCCTCGCTGCCTTGATTGCTCGAACACGTTGCCTTGATATCTCTAACGACGACCTGATGACAAGCAGCGTTGCCTTGATTACTCGCACACATTGGCTGGAAACTAGCCACGATGGCCTGGAAACTAGCCACGATGCCTTGATTTTCCCCGACGTCGTGTGCATACGAAAAATTATGCATCCTCAGGGAAATCAATGTCTGTTCCTGTCACAAAGCTCTTTGTGCAATATGTATATATAGGGGAGGGCATGGTTGCTGAATCCACCATCGAGCATCGTAAAGGCAAGCCCCAAGACCCGTGAAAGAGCCCTCCCCCAACACGTTGCCTTGATTGCTCGAACGACGACCCAAAAAACTAGCCGCGTTGCCTTGATTCCTCGAACATGTTTCCTTGATTTGTGGAACGATGACCGGATGACTAGAAGAGTTGCCTAGATTTGTCGAACGACGACCTTGAAACTAGCCCGGTTGCCTTGATTCCTTGAGCATGTTGCCTTGATTTTTTGAACGATGAACCGAAAACTAGCCTAACGGAAAAACATGGGTGCTATTCCTCATTGCCTTGACGTATATATTTGGGGGGACCATAGAGACGAAGCAACCATCTAGCACCAACAAGGCAAGCCCTAAGACCCGTGAAGGAGCCCACCCCCCAACGCGTTGCCTTGATTGCTCGAAAGACGAGCCAAAAACTAGCCCCGTTGCCTTGATTCCTCGAACGTGTTGCCTTAATTTGTCGAACGATGACCTGATGACTAACATTGTTGCCTAGATTTGTCGAACGACGACCACGAAACTAGTCCTGTTGCCTTGGTTCCATGAGCTTGTTGCCTTGATTTTTTGAACGATGACCTGAAAACTATCCTAGTGGACAACTTGTGGGCTGTTCCTTATTGCCTTGACGTATATATTGGGGGGACCATGGGGACGAAGCAACCATCGAGCACCAACAAGGCAAGCCCCAAGACCCGTGAAGGAGCCCACCCCCCAAAGCGTTGCCTTGATTGCTCGAACGACGAGCCAAAAACTAGCCCCGTTGCCTTGATTCCTCGAACGTGTTGCCTTAATTTTTCGAACGATGACCATTGTTGCCTAGATTTGTCGAACGAGGGCCTGGAAACCAGTCCTGTTGCCTTGATTCCTTGAGCTTGTTGCCTTGATATTTTGAACGATGACCTGAAAACTATCCTGATGGACAACCAGGGCGTGCTATACTCGTTGCCTTGACGTCTAATATTGGGGCGGCCATAGGGACGAAGCAACCATCGAGCACCGACAATGCAAGCCCCTAGACCCGTGAAGGAGCCCACCCCCAAACACGTTGCCTTGATTGCTCGAACGACGACCCAAAAAAAGCCATGTTTCCTTGATTCCTCGAACATGTTGCCTTAATTTGTCGAACGATGACATGATGACTAGCATTGTTGCCTAGATTTGTCGAAGGACGACCTTGAAACTATCCATGTTGCCTTGATTCGTTGAGCATGTTGCCTTGATTTCTCGAATTACGACTCAAAAACTAGCCTTGTTGCCTCGAACACGGTGCGTTAATTTGTCGAATGATGACATGATGAATAGCATTGTTGCTTAGATTTCTTGGACGACGATCTTGAAACTAGCCCTGTTTTCTTGAGCTTGTTGCCTTGGGTTTTCGAACGATGACCTGAAAACGAGCCTCTTGGAGAACCGGGGAGCTATCCGCGTTGCCTTGATTGCTCGAATTACGACCAAAAAACTAGCCCCGTTGCCTTGATTCCTCGAACATGTTGCTTAATTTGTCGAACGATGACCTGATGACTAGCGTTGTTGCTTAGATTTCTGTAACGACGACCTTAAAACTAGCCCTGCTGCCTTGTTTTCTTGAGTTTGTTGCCTTGATTTTTTGAACGATGACCTCAAAACTAGCCTCTTGGAGTACCATAGAGACGAAGAAACCACCGAGCTCCGACAAGGCAAGCCACAAGACCCATGAAAGAAGCCCACCCTCAATATGTTAGCTTGGTTGCTCGAACGACGACCAGAGAAGATGCCATGTTGCCTTGATTACTCGAACTTGTTGAATTATTTTTTCGAACGATGACCTGATGACAAGCCCTGTTGCCTAGATTTGTCGAACGATGGCCCTGAAATATGCCTCCCCCACCACGTTTCCTTGTTAGCAAGTTCCATGTTGCCTTGATTTCTCCAACACGTTGCCTTGACATGTCGAACGATGTCCTGAAAACTAGCCCCGTTCTCTTTATTTCTTGAACAACGACCTGGAAAGAAGCCTCGTTGCCTTGGTTGTTGGAACACGTTGCCTTGATATCACTAACGACGACCTACAAAACATGCATGGTTGCCTTGAATAATGGAACACATTGCCTAGAAAACTTGCCTTGATGACCTGAAAACTAGCCTTTTGTGGCCTTGGTTTCTTGAACGATGACCTGAAAACTAGCCACGATGTCTTCATTTCTCCCGAAGTCGTGCGCATACTTAAAATTATGCATCCTCGGGCAAATCAACGTCTGTTGCCTTGATTTCTTGAACATGTTGCCTTGATTTTTTGAACGATGACCTGAAAACTAGCCTTGTGGCCTTGAATTGTAGGGCATGTTGTCTTGATATCTCAAACGAAAGCCTGATTGCTATCCCCATTGCCTTGATGGCGACGAAGCCACCATCGAGCACCGACAAGGCAAGCCCAATGACCCGTGAAGGAAGCCCGCCCCAACATCTTGCCTTGTTTTCTCGAACGACGACCTGTAAACTTGCCTTGTCGCCTTGATTATTCGAACTTGTTGCTTAGATTTCTTGAACGATGACCTTGAAACTAGGCCTGTTACCTTTTTTGTTGCCTTGATTTTTAGAACGATGACCTGAAACCTAGCCTTGTGGCCTTGGTTTCTAGAACATGATGTCTTGATATCTCGAACGACGAGCGGAGAGCAGTGCCCGTTGCCTTGATTTTTCGAACGAAGACCTGAAAAACAAGCCATGTTGCCTTGATATGTCGAACCTGATGGCTTGGTGTTTGGAACGAAGGACTTAAAATTTGCCCCGTTGCCTTGATTTCACGAACGATTCTTTGGTTAGAGTAAAATGTTGGCGGCCTTTCTCGGACGACGGCTGAAAGCTGGCGTGTTGCCTTGATTTATGGAGCGCCTTTAATTTATACAACATGCTGTCCGTGTTTCTCGAACGACGACCTGAAAGCTTGGATTTATCGAACGACGACCTGAAAACAAGCCTTGCTGCCTTGATCACTCGAACATGTTGCCTTGAATTATCAAACACCGTCGAAGTCACTACACACGATGCATGCCCATATTAAATGAGTATATGTTGCTCTTTCGGCATTTTTGACGTGTTATGAGAAAACAAAAGTATAATTGGTGGTCCGAGTAAAGCGCAAGTCATCAGCTTGGGTTGTTATGTGTTTTTATCGGAGGCCGCGTCACTGTTGTTGGTGAATTACGGCCCGGTCACCGGGTTTTATTATTGTAAGGTCCTTTATCCTTGTCCAATTCGTGCCAAACCGGCTTCATTTTGGCGAGTTAAATAGAATTATAGCGTCTGGGATTTTTCGACTCGGCCAAGACTAGATACGGCCAAGATTAACCGGTGAGCAGATGACCCAACCCGACGAAACCCGGCCAAAATCATATTTTTCTCGACAACTCGAAATCCATGAACATTTCCTCGATCACGAAAGAAATTTTACTAGGCAAATCAATGATTTCGAGCAACTTTCATTCAATGGGTTTTTGCTAAATCGGAAGTAAAAGACCACCCGGTGACCAAAGACGACCCAACCCGATGAAAGTTAGCCAAAATCACATCTTGCTCGGTAACTCGAAATCCGTGCACATTTTTAGGATCACGAAAGAAAATTTACCAGGTAAATCAATGATTTCGAGCAACTTTCATTTAATGGGTTTTCGCTGATTCGGAAGTACAAGATCACCCGGTGGCCAAAGACGACAAGACGCGGTGAAAGTTAGCCAAAATCGCATTTTGCTCGGTAACTCGAAATCCGTGCACATTATCTCGATCATGAAAGGAATTTTGCCCTGTAAATCAAGGTTTCCGAGCAACTTTCATTCAATGGGTTTTTGCTAATTCGGAAGTACAAGACCACCCGGTGACCAAAGTCGACCCAACCCGATGAAATTTAGCCGAAATCACATATTGATCGGTAACTCGAAATCCGTGCACGTTTTCTCGATCACGAAAGAAAATTTACCAGATAAATCAATGATTTCGAGCAACTTTCATTCAATGGGTTTTTGCCAATTCGAAAGTTAAAGTTCGGTAGTGTGTGTGTACAAGTGTCGAAGCTTCGGTGCCCCGGGTAATTACGGACCAAAAAAATATATTTTTTTTTGAAACGTACATTATTCGTGTTAATAAAGATCCACACAAAATTTCGTCAAAATCCGACTTAATTTGAGGGAGTTATGGACGTTTTTTGCAAAATTATGCATCCCGGGGGAAATCAATGTCTGTTCCTGTCACCAAGCTCTTTGTGCAATATGTATATATAGGGGAAGGGTGGGAGTGACGCCCCACAGGCTTCCCGAAGGCGGGTGGGCGACCAGCGAAGTCGAGGCTGCTACGACCAAGGGCAAAGCCAAGGCAAGGCCATCGGCCAAGGTCACCGGATTTGCGTTTGCTTGGTGAAACCAGATCGCGACCAGCCACTCCTCGACGAGATCCTCGCAAGCGGCCCGTTTTCACCGATGAAAAAACCTGATCGCGACCAAAATTGCCCCACGTCGTGCTAGTTCCAAAAAATTATGCATGATATGGAAAATCAATGTCTGTTCCTGTCACCAAGCTCTTTGCGCAATATGTATATATAGGGGAAGGGTGGGAGTGACGCCCCACAGGTGCCCCAAAGGTGGGTGAGCGACCAGCGACATCGAGGCTCTTAGCTAGTCCCCCGTTGCCTTGATATGTCGAACGATGGCCTGAAAACTTGCCCCGTTGCCTAGATTTCTTGAACGACGACCCGGAAACTAGCCTCGCTGCCTTGATTGCTCGAACACGTTGCCTTGATATCTCTAACGACGACCTGATGACAAGCAGCGTTGCCTTGATTACTCGCACACATTGGCTGGAAACTAGCCACGATGGCCTGGAAACTAGCCACGATGCCTTGATTTTCCCCGACGTCGTGTGCATACGAAAAATTATGCATCCTCAGGGAAATCAATGTCTGTTCCTGTCACAAAGCTCTTTGTGCAATATGTATATATAGGGGAGGGCATGGTTGCTGAATCCACCATCGAGCATCGTAAAGGCAAGCCCCAAGACCCGTGAAAGAGCCCTCCCCCAACACGTTGCCTTGATTGCTCGAACGACGACCCAAAAAACTAGCCGCGTTGCCTTGATTCCTCGAACATGTTTCCTTGATTTGTGGAACGATGACCGGATGACTAGAAGAGTTGCCTAGATTTGTCGAACGACGACCTTGAAACTAGCCCGGTTGCCTTGATTCCTTGAGCATGTTGCCTTGATTTTTTGAACGATGAACCGAAAACTAGCCTAACGGAAAAACATGGGTGCTATTCCTCATTGCCTTGACGTATATATTTGGGGGGACCATAGAGACGAAGCAACCATCTAGCACCAACAAGGCAAGCCCTAAGACCCGTGAAGGAGCCCACCCCCCAACGCGTTGCCTTGATTGCTCGAAAGACGAGCCAAAAACTAGCCCCGTTGCCTTGATTCCTCGAACGTGTTGCCTTAATTTGTCGAACGATGACCTGATGACTAACATTGTTGCCTAGATTTGTCGAACGACGACCACGAAACTAGTCCTGTTGCCTTGGTTCCATGAGCTTGTTGCCTTGATTTTTTGAACGATGACCTGAAAACTATCCTAGTGGACAACTTGTGGGCTGTTCCTTATTGCCTTGACGTATATATTGGGGGGACCATGGGGACGAAGCAACCATCGAGCACCAACAATGCAAGCCCCAAGACCCGTGAAGGAGCCCACCCCCCAAAGCGTTGCCTTGATTGCTCGAACGACGAGCCAAAAACTAGCCCCGTTGCCTTGATTCCTCGAACGTGTTGCCTTAATTTTTCGAACGATGACCATTGTTGCCTAGATTTGTCGAACGAGGGCCTGGAAACCAGTCCTGTTGCCTTGATTCCTTGAGCTTGTTGCCTTGATATTTTGAACGATGACCTGAAAACTATCCTGATGGACAACCAGGGCGTGCTATACTCGTTGCCTTGACGTCTAATATTGGGGCGGCCATAGGGACGAAGCAACCATCGAGCACCGACAATGCAAGCCCCTAGACCCGTGAAGGAGCCCACCCCCAAACACGTTGCCTTGATTGCTCGAACGACGACCCAAAAAAAGCCATGTTTCCTTGATTCCTCGAACATGTTGCCTTAATTTGTCGAACGATGACATGATGACTAGCATTGTTGCCTAGATTTGTCGAAGGACGACCTTGAAACTATCCATGTTGCCTTGATTCGTTGAGCATGTTGCCTTGATTTCTCGAATTACGACTCAAAAACTAGCCTTGTTGCCTCGAACACGGTGCGTTAATTTGTCGAATGATGACATGATGAATAGCATTGTTGCTTAGATTTCTTGGACGACGATCTTGAAACTAGCCCTGTTTTCTTGAGCTTGTTGCCTTGGGTTTTCGAACGATGACCTGAAAACGAGCCTCTTGGAGAACCGGGGAGCTATCCGCGTTGCCTTGATTGCTCGAATTACGACCAAAAAACTAGCCCCGTTGCCTTGATTCCTCGAACATGTTGCTTAATTTGTCGAACGATGACCTGATGACTAGCGTTGTTGCTTAGATTTCTGTAACGACGACCTTAAAACTAGCCCTGCTGCCTTGTTTTCTTGAGTTTGTTGCCTTGATTTTTTGAACGATGACCTCAAAACTAGCCTCTTGGAGTACCATAGAGACGAAGAAACCACCGAGCTCCGACAAGGCAAGCCACAAGACCCATGAAAGAAGCCCACCCTCAATATGTTAGCTTGGTTGCTCGAACGACGACCAGAGAAGATGCCATGTTGCCTTGATTACTCGAACTTGTTGAATTATTTTTTCGAACGATGACCTGATGACAAGCCCTGTTGCCTAGATTTGTCGAACGATGGCCCTGAAATATGCCTCCCCCACCACGTTTCCTTGTTAGCAAGTTCCATGTTGCCTTGATTTCTCCAACACGTTGCCTTGACATGTCGAACGATGTCCTGAAAACTAGCCCCGTTCTCTTTATTTCTTGAACAACGACCTGGAAAGAAGCCTCGTTGCCTTGGTTGTTGGAACACGTTGCCTTGATATCACTAACGACGACCTACAAAACATGCATGGTTGCCTTGAATAATGGAACACATTGCCTAGAAAACTTGCCTTGATGACCTGAAAACTAGCCTTTTGTGGCCTTGGTTTCTTGAACGATGACCTGAAAACTAGCCACGATGTCTTCATTTCTCCCGAAGTCGTGCGCATACTTAAAATTATGCATCCTCGGGCAAATCAACGTCTGTTGCCTTGATTTCTTGAACATGTTGCCTTGATTTTTTGAACGATGACCTGAAAACTAGCCTTGTGGCCTTGAATTGTAGGGCATGTTGTCTTGATATCTCAAACGAAAGCCTGATTGCTATCCCCATTGCCTTGATGGCGACGAAGCCACCATCGAGCACCGACAAGGCAAGCCCAATGACCCGTGAAGGAAGCCCGCCCCAACATCTTGCCTTGTTTTCTCGAACGACGACCTGTAAACTTGCCTTGTCGCCTTGATTATTCGAACTTGTTGCTTAGATTTCTTGAACGATGACCTTGAAACTAGGCCTGTTACCTTTTTTGTTGCCTTGATTTTTAGAACGATGACCTGAAACCTAGCCTTGTGGCCTTGGTTTCTAGAACATGATGTCTTGATATCTCGAACGACGAGCGGAGAGCAGTGCCCGTTGCCTTGATTTTTCGAACGAAGACCTGAAAAACAAGCCATGTTGCCTTGATATGTCGAACCTGATGGCTTGGTGTTTGGAACGAAGGACTTAAAATTTGCCCCGTTGCCTTGATTTCACGAACGATTCTTTGGTTAGAGTAAAATGTTGGCGGCCTTTCTCGGACGACGGCTGAAAGCTGGCGTGTTGCCTTGATTTATGGAGCGCCTTTAATTTATACAACATGCTGTCCGTGTTTCTCGAACGACGACCTGAAAGCTTGGATTTATCGAACGACGACCTGAAAACAAGCCTTGCTGCCTTGATCACTCGAACATGTTGCCTTGAATTATCAAACACCGTCGAAGTCACTACACACGATGCATGCCCATATTAAATGAGTATATGTTGCTCTTTCGGCATTTTTGACGTGTTATGAGAAAACAAAAGTATAATTGGTGGTCCGAGTAAAGCGCAAGTCATCAGCTTGGGTTGTTATGTGTTTTTATCGGAGGCCGCGTCACTGTTGTTGGTGAATTACGGCCCGGTCACCGGGTTTTATTATTGTAAGGTCCTTTATCCTTGTCCAATTCGTGCCAAACCGGCTTCATTTTGGCGAGTTAAATAGAATTATAGCGTCTGGGATTTTTCGACTCGGCCAAGACTAGATACGGCCAAGATTAACCGGTGAGCAGATGACCCAACCCGACGAAACCCGGCCAAAATCATATTTTTCTCGACAACTCGAAATCCATGAACATTTCCTCGATCACGAAAGAAATTTTACTAGGCAAATCAATGATTTCGAGCAACTTTCATTCAATGGGTTTTTGCTAAATCGGAAGTAAAAGACCACCCGGTGACCAAAGACGACCCAACCCGATGAAAGTTAGCCAAAATCACATCTTGCTCGGTAACTCGAAATCCGTGCACATTTTTAGGATCACGAAAGAAAATTTACCAGGTAAATCAATGATTTCGAGCAACTTTCATTTAATGGGTTTTCGCTGATTCGGAAGTACAAGATCACCCGGTGGCCAAAGACGACAAGACGCGGTGAAAGTTAGCCAAAATCGCATTTTGCTCGGTAACTCGAAATCCGTGCACATTATCTCGATCATGAAAGGAATTTTGCCCTGTAAATCAAGGTTTCCGAGCAACTTTCATTCAATGGGTTTTTGCTAATTCGGAAGTACAAGACCACCCGGTGACCAAAGTCGACCCAACCCGATGAAATTTAGCCGAAATCACATATTGATCGGTAACTCGAAATCCGTGCACGTTTTCTCGATCACGAAAGAAAATTTACCAGATAAATCAATGATTTCGAGCAACTTTCATTCAATGGGTTTTTGCCAATTCGAAAGTTAAAGTTCGGTAGTGTGTGTGTACAAGTGTCGAAGCTTCGGTGCCCCGGGTAATTACGGACCAAAAAAATATATTTTTTTTTGAAACGTACATTATTCGTGTTAATAAAGATCCACACAAAATTTCGTCAAAATCCGACTTAATTTGAGGGAGTTATGGACGTTTTTTGCAAAATTATGCATCCCGGGGGAAATCAATGTCTGTTCCTGTCACCAAGCTCTTTGTGCAATATGTATATATAGGGGAAGGGTGGGAGTGACGCCCCACAGGCTTCCCGAAGGCGGGTGGGCGACCAGCGAAGTCGAGGCTGCTACGACCAAGGGCAAAGCCAAGGCAAGGCCATCGGCCAAGGTCACCGGATTTGCGTTTGCTTGGTGAAACCAGATCGCGACCAGCCACTCCTCGACGAGATCCTCGCAAGCGGCCCGTTTTCACCGATGAAAAAACCTGATCGCGACCAAAATTGCCCCACGTCGTGCTAGTTCCAAAAAATTATGCATGATATGGAAAATCAATGTCTGTTCCTGTCACCAAGCTCTTTGCGCAATATGTATATATAGGGGAAGGGTGGGAGTGACGCCCCACAGGTGCCCCAAAGGTGGGTGAGCGACCAGCGACATCGAGGCTCTTAGCTAGTCCCCCGTTGCCTTGATATGTCGAACGATGGCCTGAAAACTTGCCCCGTTGCCTAGATTTCTTGAACGACGACCCGGAAACTAGCCTCGCTGCCTTGATTGCTCGAACACGTTGCCTTGATATCTCTAACGACGACCTGATGACAAGCAGCGTTGCCTTGATTACTCGCACACATTGGCTGGAAACTAGCCACGATGGCCTGGAAACTAGCCACGATGCCTTGATTTTCCCCGACGTCGTGTGCATACGAAAAATTATGCATCCTCAGGGAAATCAATGTCTGTTCCTGTCACAAAGCTCTTTGTGCAATATGTATATATAGGGGAGGGCATGGTTGCTGAATCCACCATCGAGCATCGTAAAGGCAAGCCCCAAGACCCGTGAAAGAGCCCTCCCCCAACACGTTGCCTTGATTGCTCGAACGACGACCCAAAAAACTAGCCGCGTTGCCTTGATTCCTCGAACATGTTTCCTTGATTTGTGGAACGATGACCGGATGACTAGAAGAGTTGCCTAGATTTGTCGAACGACGACCTTGAAACTAGCCCGGTTGCCTTGATTCCTTGAGCATGTTGCCTTGATTTTTTGAACGATGAACCGAAAACTAGCCTAACGGAAAAACATGGGTGCTATTCCTCATTGCCTTGACGTATATATTTGGGGGGACCATAGAGACGAAGCAACCATCTAGCACCAACAAGGCAAGCCCTAAGACCCGTGAAGGAGCCCACCCCCCAACGCGTTGCCTTGATTGCTCGAAAGACGAGCCAAAAACTAGCCCCGTTGCCTTGATTCCTCGAACGTGTTGCCTTAATTTGTCGAACGATGACCTGATGACTAACATTGTTGCCTAGATTTGTCGAACGACGACCACGAAACTAGTCCTGTTGCCTTGGTTCCATGAGCTTGTTGCCTTGATTTTTTGAACGATGACCTGAAAACTATCCTAGTGGACAACTTGTGGGCTGTTCCTTATTGCCTTGACGTATATATTGGGGGGACCATGGGGACGAAGCAACCATCGAGCACCAACAAGGCAAGCCCCAAGACCCGTGAAGGAGCCCACCCCCCAAAGCGTTGCCTTGATTGCTCGAACGACGAGCCAAAAACTAGCCCCGTTGCCTTGATTCCTCGAACGTGTTGCCTTAATTTTTCGAACGATGACCATTGTTGCCTAGATTTGTCGAACGAGGGCCTGGAAACCAGTCCTGTTGCCTTGATTCCTTGAGCTTGTTGCCTTGATATTTTGAACGATGACCTGAAAACTATCCTGATGGACAACCAGGGCGTGCTATACTCGTTGCCTTGACGTCTAATATTGGGGCGGCCATAGGGACGAAGCAACCATCGAGCACCGACAATGCAAGCCCCTAGACCCGTGAAGGAGCCCACCCCCAAACACGTTGCCTTGATTGCTCGAACGACGACCCAAAAAAAGCCATGTTTCCTTGATTCCTCGAACATGTTGCCTTAATTTGTCGAACGATGACATGATGACTAGCATTGTTGCCTAGATTTGTCGAAGGACGACCTTGAAACTATCCATGTTGCCTTGATTCGTTGAGCATGTTGCCTTGATTTCTCGAATTACGACTCAAAAACTAGCCTTGTTGCCTCGAACACGGTGCGTTAATTTGTCGAATGATGACATGATGAATAGCATTGTTGCTTAGATTTCTTGGACGACGATCTTGAAACTAGCCCTGTTTTCTTGAGCTTGTTGCCTTGGGTTTTCGAACGATGACCTGAAAACGAGCCTCTTGGAGAACCGGGGAGCTATCCGCGTTGCCTTGATTGCTCGAATTACGACCAAAAAACTAGCCCCGTTGCCTTGATTCCTCGAACATGTTGCTTAATTTGTCGAACGATGACCTGATGACTAGCGTTGTTGCTTAGATTTCTGTAACGACGACCTTAAAACTAGCCCTGCTGCCTTGTTTTCTTGAGTTTGTTGCCTTGATTTTTTGAACGATGACCTCAAAACTAGCCTCTTGGAGTACCATAGAGACGAAGAAACCACCGAGCTCCGACAAGGCAAGCCACAAGACCCATGAAAGAAGCCCACCCTCAATATGTTAGCTTGGTTGCTCGAACGACGACCAGAGAAGATGCCATGTTGCCTTGATTACTCGAACTTGTTGAATTATTTTTTCGAACGATGACCTGATGACAAGCCCTGTTGCCTAGATTTGTCGAACGATGGCCCTGAAATATGCCTCCCCCACCACGTTTCCTTGTTAGCAAGTTCCATGTTGCCTTGATTTCTCCAACACGTTGCCTTGACATGTCGAACGATGTCCTGAAAACTAGCCCCGTTCTCTTTATTTCTTGAACAACGACCTGGAAAGAAGCCTCGTTGCCTTGGTTGTTGGAACACGTTGCCTTGATATCACTAACGACGACCTACAAAACATGCATGGTTGCCTTGAATAATGGAACACATTGCCTAGAAAACTTGCCTTGATGACCTGAAAACTAGCCTTTTGTGGCCTTGGTTTCTTGAACGATGACCTGAAAACTAGCCACGATGTCTTCATTTCTCCCGAAGTCGTGCGCATACTTAAAATTATGCATCCTCGGGCAAATCAACGTCTGTTGCCTTGATTTCTTGAACATGTTGCCTTGATTTTTTGAACGATGACCTGAAAACTAGCCTTGTGGCCTTGAATTGTAGGGCATGTTGTCTTGATATCTCAAACGAAAGCCTGATTGCTATCCCCATTGCCTTGATGGCGACGAAGCCACCATCGAGCACCGACAAGGCAAGCCCAATGACCCGTGAAGGAAGCCCGCCCCAACATCTTGCCTTGTTTTCTCGAACGACGACCTGTAAACTTGCCTTGTCGCCTTGATTATTCGAACTTGTTGCTTAGATTTCTTGAACGATGACCTTGAAACTAGGCCTGTTACCTTTTTTGTTGCCTTGATTTTTAGAACGATGACCTGAAACCTAGCCTTGTGGCCTTGGTTTCTAGAACATGATGTCTTGATATCTCGAACGACGAGCGGAGAGCAGTGCCCGTTGCCTTGATTTTTCGAACGAAGACCTGAAAAACAAGCCATGTTGCCTTGATATGTCGAACCTGATGGCTTGGTGTTTGGAACGAAGGACTTAAAATTTGCCCCGTTGCCTTGATTTCACGAACGATTCTTTGGTTAGAGTAAAATGTTGGCGGCCTTTCTCGGACGACGGCTGAAAGCTGGCGTGTTGCCTTGATTTATGGAGCGCCTTTAATTTATACAACATGCTGTCCGTGTTTCTCGAACGACGACCTGAAAGCTTGGATTTATCGAACGACGACCTGAAAACAAGCCTTGCTGCCTTGATCACTCGAACATGTTGCCTTGAATTATCAAACACCGTCGAAGTCACTACACACGATGCATGCCCATATTAAATGAGTATATGTTGCTCTTTCGGCATTTTTGACGTGTTATGAGAAAACAAAAGTATAATTGGTGGTCCGAGTAAAGCGCAAGTCATCAGCTTGGGTTGTTATGTGTTTTTATCGGAGGCCGCGTCACTGTTGTTGGTGAATTACGGCCCGGTCACCGGGTTTTATTATTGTAAGGTCCTTTATCCTTGTCCAATTCGTGCCAAACCGGCTTCATTTTGGCGAGTTAAATAGAATTATAGCGTCTGGGATTTTTCGACTCGGCCAAGACTAGATACGGCCAAGATTAACCGGTGAGCAGATGACCCAACCCGACGAAACCCGGCCAAAATCATATTTTTCTCGACAACTCGAAATCCATGAACATTTCCTCGATCACGAAAGAAATTTTACTAGGCAAATCAATGATTTCGAGCAACTTTCATTCAATGGGTTTTTGCTAAATCGGAAGTAAAAGACCACCCGGTGACCAAAGACGACCCAACCCGATGAAAGTTAGCCAAAATCACATCTTGCTCGGTAACTCGAAATCCGTGCACATTTTTAGGATCACGAAAGAAAATTTACCAGGTAAATCAATGATTTCGAGCAACTTTCATTTAATGGGTTTTCGCTGATTCGGAAGTACAAGATCACCCGGTGGCCAAAGACGACAAGACGCGGTGAAAGTTAGCCAAAATCGCATTTTGCTCGGTAACTCGAAATCCGTGCACATTATCTCGATCATGAAAGGAATTTTGCCCTGTAAATCAAGGTTTCCGAGCAACTTTCATTCAATGGGTTTTTGCTAATTCGGAAGTACAAGACCACCCGGTGACCAAAGTCGACCCAACCCGATGAAATTTAGCCGAAATCACATATTGATCGGTAACTCGAAATCCGTGCACGTTTTCTCGATCACGAAAGAAAATTTACCAGATAAATCAATGATTTCGAGCAACTTTCATTCAATGGGTTTTTGCCAATTCGAAAGTTAAAGTTCGGTAGTGTGTGTGTACAAGTGTCGAAGCTTCGGTGCCCCGGGTAATTACGGACCAAAAAAATATATTTTTTTTTGAAACGTACATTATTCGTGTTAATAAAGATCCACACAAAATTTCGTCAAAATCCGACTTAATTTGAGGGAGTTATGGACGTTTTTTGCAAAATTATGCATCCCGGGGGAAATCAATGTCTGTTCCTGTCACCAAGCTCTTTGTGCAATATGTATATATAGGGGAAGGGTGGGAGTGACGCCCCACAGGCTTCCCGAAGGCGGGTGGGCGACCAGCGAAGTCGAGGCTGCTACGACCAAGGGCAAAGCCAAGGCAAGGCCATCGGCCAAGGTCACCGGATTTGCGTTTGCTTGGTGAAACCAGATCGCGACCAGCCACTCCTCGACGAGATCCTCGCAAGCGGCCCGTTTTCACCGATGAAAAAACCTGATCGCGACCAAAATTGCCCCACGTCGTGCTAGTTCCAAAAAATTATGCATGATATGGAAAATCAATGTCTGTTCCTGTCACCAAGCTCTTTGCGCAATATGTATATATAGGGGAAGGGTGGGAGTGACGCCCCACAGGTGCCCCAAAGGTGGGTGAGCGACCAGCGACATCGAGGCTCTTAGCTAGTCCCCCGTTGCCTTGATATGTCGAACGATGGCCTGAAAACTTGCCCCGTTGCCTAGATTTCTTGAACGACGACCCGGAAACTAGCCTCGCTGCCTTGATTGCTCGAACACGTTGCCTTGATATCTCTAACGACGACCTGATGACAAGCAGCGTTGCCTTGATTACTCGCACACATTGGCTGGAAACTAGCCACGATGGCCTGGAAACTAGCCACGATGCCTTGATTTTCCCCGACGTCGTGTGCATACGAAAAATTATGCATCCTCAGGGAAATCAATGTCTGTTCCTGTCACAAAGCTCTTTGTGCAATATGTATATATAGGGGAGGGCATGGTTGCTGAATCCACCATCGAGCATCGTAAAGGCAAGCCCCAAGACCCGTGAAAGAGCCCTCCCCCAACACGTTGCCTTGATTGCTCGAACGACGACCCAAAAAACTAGCCGCGTTGCCTTGATTCCTCGAACATGTTTCCTTGATTTGTGGAACGATGACCGGATGACTAGAAGAGTTGCCTAGATTTGTCGAACGACGACCTTGAAACTAGCCCGGTTGCCTTGATTCCTTGAGCATGTTGCCTTGATTTTTTGAACGATGAACCGAAAACTAGCCTAACGGAAAAACATGGGTGCTATTCCTCATTGCCTTGACGTATATATTTGGGGGGACCATAGAGACGAAGCAACCATCTAGCACCAACAAGGCAAGCCCTAAGACCCGTGAAGGAGCCCACCCCCCAACGCGTTGCCTTGATTGCTCGAAAGACGAGCCAAAAACTAGCCCCGTTGCCTTGATTCCTCGAACGTGTTGCCTTAATTTGTCGAACGATGACCTGATGACTAACATTGTTGCCTAGATTTGTCGAACGACGACCACGAAACTAGTCCTGTTGCCTTGGTTCCATGAGCTTGTTGCCTTGATTTTTTGAACGATGACCTGAAAACTATCCTAGTGGACAACTTGTGGGCTGTTCCTTATTGCCTTGACGTATATATTGGGGGGACCATGGGGACGAAGCAACCATCGAGCACCAACAAGGCAAGCCCCAAGACCCGTGAAGGAGCCCACCCCCCAAAGCGTTGCCTTGATTGCTCGAACGACGAGCCAAAAACTAGCCCCGTTGCCTTGATTCCTCGAACGTGTTGCCTTAATTTTTCGAACGATGACCATTGTTGCCTAGATTTGTCGAACGAGGGCCTGGAAACCAGTCCTGTTGCCTTGATTCCTTGAGCTTGTTGCCTTGATATTTTGAACGATGACCTGAAAACTATCCTGATGGACAACCAGGGCGTGCTATACTCGTTGCCTTGACGTCTAATATTGGGGCGGCCATAGGGACGAAGCAACCATCGAGCACCGACAATGCAAGCCCCTAGACCCGTGAAGGAGCCCACCCCCAAACACGTTGCCTTGATTGCTCGAACGACGACCCAAAAAAAGCCATGTTTCCTTGATTCCTCGAACATGTTGCCTTAATTTGTCGAACGATGACATGATGACTAGCATTGTTGCCTAGATTTGTCGAAGGACGACCTTGAAACTATCCATGTTGCCTTGATTCGTTGAGCATGTTGCCTTGATTTCTCGAATTACGACTCAAAAACTAGCCTTGTTGCCTCGAACACGGTGCGTTAATTTGTCGAATGATGACATGATGAATAGCATTGTTGCTTAGATTTCTTGGACGACGATCTTGAAACTAGCCCTGTTTTCTTGAGCTTGTTGCCTTGGGTTTTCGAACGATGACCTGAAAACGAGCCTCTTGGAGAACCGGGGAGCTATCCGCGTTGCCTTGATTGCTCGAATTACGACCAAAAAACTAGCCCCGTTGCCTTGATTCCTCGAACATGTTGCTTAATTTGTCGAACGATGACCTGATGACTAGCGTTGTTGCTTAGATTTCTGTAACGACGACCTTAAAACTAGCCCTGCTGCCTTGTTTTCTTGAGTTTGTTGCCTTGATTTTTTGAACGATGACCTCAAAACTAGCCTCTTGGAGTACCATAGAGACGAAGAAACCACCGAGCTCCGACAAGGCAAGCCACAAGACCCATGAAAGAAGCCCACCCTCAATATGTTAGCTTGGTTGCTCGAACGACGACCAGAGAAGATGCCATGTTGCCTTGATTACTCGAACTTGTTGAATTATTTTTTCGAACGATGACCTGATGACAAGCCCTGTTGCCTAGATTTGTCGAACGATGGCCCTGAAATATGCCTCCCCCACCACGTTTCCTTGTTAGCAAGTTCCATGTTGCCTTGATTTCTCCAACACGTTGCCTTGACATGTCGAACGATGTCCTGAAAACTAGCCCCGTTCTCTTTATTTCTTGAACAACGACCTGGAAAGAAGCCTCGTTGCCTTGGTTGTTGGAACACGTTGCCTTGATATCACTAACGACGACCTACAAAACATGCATGGTTGCCTTGAATAATGGAACACATTGCCTAGAAAACTTGCCTTGATGACCTGAAAACTAGCCTTTTGTGGCCTTGGTTTCTTGAACGATGACCTGAAAACTAGCCACGATGTCTTCATTTCTCCCGAAGTCGTGCGCATACTTAAAATTATGCATCCTCGGGCAAATCAACGTCTGTTGCCTTGATTTCTTGAACATGTTGCCTTGATTTTTTGAACGATGACCTGAAAACTAGCCTTGTGGCCTTGAATTGTAGGGCATGTTGTCTTGATATCTCAAACGAAAGCCTGATTGCTATCCCCATTGCCTTGATGGCGACGAAGCCACCATCGAGCACCGACAAGGCAAGCCCAATGACCCGTGAAGGAAGCCCGCCCCAACATCTTGCCTTGTTTTCTCGAACGACGACCTGTAAACTTGCCTTGTCGCCTTGATTATTCGAACTTGTTGCTTAGATTTCTTGAACGATGACCTTGAAACTAGGCCTGTTACCTTTTTTGTTGCCTTGATTTTTAGAACGATGACCTGAAACCTAGCCTTGTGGCCTTGGTTTCTAGAACATGATGTCTTGATATCTCGAACGACGAGCGGAGAGCAGTGCCCGTTGCCTTGATTTTTCGAACGAAGACCTGAAAAACAAGCCATGTTGCCTTGATATGTCGAACCTGATGGCTTGGTGTTTGGAACGAAGGACTTAAAATTTGCCCCGTTGCCTTGATTTCACGAACGATTCTTTGGTTAGAGTAAAATGTTGGCGGCCTTTCTCGGACGACGGCTGAAAGCTGGCGTGTTGCCTTGATTTATGGAGCGCCTTTAATTTATACAACATGCTGTCCGTGTTTCTCGAACGACGACCTGAAAGCTTGGATTTATCGAACGACGACCTGAAAACAAGCCTTGCTGCCTTGATCACTCGAACATGTTGCCTTGAATTATCAAACACCGTCGAAGTCACTACACACGATGCATGCCCATATTAAATGAGTATATGTTGCTCTTTCGGCATTTTTGACGTGTTATGAGAAAACAAAAGTATAATTGGTGGTCCGAGTAAAGCGCAAGTCATCAGCTTGGGTTGTTATGTGTTTTTATCGGAGGCCGCGTCACTGTTGTTGGTGAATTACGGCCCGGTCACCGGGTTTTATTATTGTAAGGTCCTTTATCCTTGTCCAATTCGTGCCAAACCGGCTTCATTTTGGCGAGTTAAATAGAATTATAGCGTCTGGGATTTTTCGACTCGGCCAAGACTAGATACGGCCAAGATTAACCGGTGAGCAGATGACCCAACCCGACGAAACCCGGCCAAAATCATATTTTTCTCGACAACTCGAAATCCATGAACATTTCCTCGATCACGAAAGAAATTTTACTAGGCAAATCAATGATTTCGAGCAACTTTCATTCAATGGGTTTTTGCTAAATCGGAAGTAAAAGACCACCCGGTGACCAAAGACGACCCAACCCGATGAAAGTTAGCCAAAATCACATCTTGCTCGGTAACTCGAAATCCGTGCACATTTTTAGGATCACGAAAGAAAATTTACCAGGTAAATCAATGATTTCGAGCAACTTTCATTTAATGGGTTTTCGCTGATTCGGAAGTACAAGATCACCCGGTGGCCAAAGACGACAAGACGCGGTGAAAGTTAGCCAAAATCGCATTTTGCTCGGTAACTCGAAATCCGTGCACATTATCTCGATCATGAAAGGAATTTTGCCCTGTAAATCAAGGTTTCCGAGCAACTTTCATTCAATGGGTTTTTGCTAATTCGGAAGTACAAGACCACCCGGTGACCAAAGTCGACCCAACCCGATGAAATTTAGCCGAAATCACATATTGATCGGTAACTCGAAATCCGTGCACGTTTTCTCGATCACGAAAGAAAATTTACCAGATAAATCAATGATTTCGAGCAACTTTCATTCAATGGGTTTTTGCCAATTCGAAAGTTAAAGTTCGGTAGTGTGTGTGTACAAGTGTCGAAGCTTCGGTGCCCCGGGTAATTACGGACCAAAAAAATATATTTTTTTTTGAAACGTACATTATTCGTGTTAATAAAGATCCACACAAAATTTCGTCAAAATCCGACTTAATTTGAGGGAGTTATGGACGTTTTTTGCAAAATTATGCATCCCGGGGGAAATCAATGTCTGTTCCTGTCACCAAGCTCTTTGTGCAATATGTATATATAGGGGAAGGGTGGGAGTGACGCCCCACAGGCTTCCCGAAGGCGGGTGGGCGACCAGCGAAGTCGAGGCTGCTACGACCAAGGGCAAAGCCAAGGCAAGGCCATCGGCCAAGGTCACCGGATTTGCGTTTGCTTGGTGAAACCAGATCGCGACCAGCCACTCCTCGACGAGATCCTCGCAAGCGGCCCGTTTTCACCGATGAAAAAACCTGATCGCGACCAAAATTGCCCCACGTCGTGCTAGTTCCAAAAAATTATGCATGATATGGAAAATCAATGTCTGTTCCTGTCACCAAGCTCTTTGCGCAATATGTATATATAGGGGAAGGGTGGGAGTGACGCCCCACAGGTGCCCCAAAGGTGGGTGAGCGACCAGCGACATCGAGGCTCTTAGCTAGTCCCCCGTTGCCTTGATATGTCGAACGATGGCCTGAAAACTTGCCCCGTTGCCTAGATTTCTTGAACGACGACCCGGAAACTAGCCTCGCTGCCTTGATTGCTCGAACACGTTGCCTTGATATCTCTAACGACGACCTGATGACAAGCAGCGTTGCCTTGATTACTCGCACACATTGGCTGGAAACTAGCCACGATGGCCTGGAAACTAGCCACGATGCCTTGATTTTCCCCGACGTCGTGTGCATACGAAAAATTATGCATCCTCAGGGAAATCAATGTCTGTTCCTGTCACAAAGCTCTTTGTGCAATATGTATATATAGGGGAGGGCATGGTTGCTGAATCCACCATCGAGCATCGTAAAGGCAAGCCCCAAGACCCGTGAAAGAGCCCTCCCCCAACACGTTGCCTTGATTGCTCGAACGACGACCCAAAAAACTAGCCGCGTTGCCTTGATTCCTCGAACATGTTTCCTTGATTTGTGGAACGATGACCGGATGACTAGAAGAGTTGCCTAGATTTGTCGAACGACGACCTTGAAACTAGCCCGGTTGCCTTGATTCCTTGAGCATGTTGCCTTGATTTTTTGAACGATGAACCGAAAACTAGCCTAACGGAAAAACATGGGTGCTATTCCTCATTGCCTTGACGTATATATTTGGGGGGACCATAGAGACGAAGCAACCATCTAGCACCAACAAGGCAAGCCCTAAGACCCGTGAAGGAGCCCACCCCCCAACGCGTTGCCTTGATTGCTCGAAAGACGAGCCAAAAACTAGCCCCGTTGCCTTGATTCCTCGAACGTGTTGCCTTAATTTGTCGAACGATGACCTGATGACTAACATTGTTGCCTAGATTTGTCGAACGACGACCACGAAACTAGTCCTGTTGCCTTGGTTCCATGAGCTTGTTGCCTTGATTTTTTGAACGATGACCTGAAAACTATCCTAGTGGACAACTTGTGGGCTGTTCCTTATTGCCTTGACGTATATATTGGGGGGACCATGGGGACGAAGCAACCATCGAGCACCAACAAGGCAAGCCCCAAGACCCGTGAAGGAGCCCACCCCCCAAAGCGTTGCCTTGATTGCTCGAACGACGAGCCAAAAACTAGCCCCGTTGCCTTGATTCCTCGAACGTGTTGCCTTAATTTTTCGAACGATGACCATTGTTGCCTAGATTTGTCGAACGAGGGCCTGGAAACCAGTCCTGTTGCCTTGATTCCTTGAGCTTGTTGCCTTGATATTTTGAACGATGACCTGAAAACTATCCTGATGGACAACCAGGGCGTGCTATACTCGTTGCCTTGACGTCTAATATTGGGGCGGCCATAGGGACGAAGCAACCATCGAGCACCGACAATGCAAGCCCCTAGACCCGTGAAGGAGCCCACCCCCAAACACGTTGCCTTGATTGCTCGAACGACGACCCAAAAAAAGCCATGTTTCCTTGATTCCTCGAACATGTTGCCTTAATTTGTCGAACGATGACATGATGACTAGCATTGTTGCCTAGATTTGTCGAAGGACGACCTTGAAACTATCCATGTTGCCTTGATTCGTTGAGCATGTTGCCTTGATTTCTCGAATTACGACTCAAAAACTAGCCTTGTTGCCTCGAACACGGTGCGTTAATTTGTCGAATGATGACATGATGAATAGCATTGTTGCTTAGATTTCTTGGACGACGATCTTGAAACTAGCCCTGTTTTCTTGAGCTTGTTGCCTTGGGTTTTCGAACGATGACCTGAAAACGAGCCTCTTGGAGAACCGGGGAGCTATCCGCGTTGCCTTGATTGCTCGAATTACGACCAAAAAACTAGCCCCGTTGCCTTGATTCCTCGAACATGTTGCTTAATTTGTCGAACGATGACCTGATGACTAGCGTTGTTGCTTAGATTTCTGTAACGACGACCTTAAAACTAGCCCTGCTGCCTTGTTTTCTTGAGTTTGTTGCCTTGATTTTTTGAACGATGACCTCAAAACTAGCCTCTTGGAGTACCATAGAGACGAAGAAACCACCGAGCTCCGACAAGGCAAGCCACAAGACCCATGAAAGAAGCCCACCCTCAATATGTTAGCTTGGTTGCTCGAACGACGACCAGAGAAGATGCCATGTTGCCTTGATTACTCGAACTTGTTGAATTATTTTTTCGAACGATGACCTGATGACAAGCCCTGTTGCCTAGATTTGTCGAACGATGGCCCTGAAATATGCCTCCCCCACCACGTTTCCTTGTTAGCAAGTTCCATGTTGCCTTGATTTCTCCAACACGTTGCCTTGACATGTCGAACGATGTCCTGAAAACTAGCCCCGTTCTCTTTATTTCTTGAACAACGACCTGGAAAGAAGCCTCGTTGCCTTGGTTGTTGGAACACGTTGCCTTGATATCACTAACGACGACCTACAAAACATGCATGGTTGCCTTGAATAATGGAACACATTGCCTAGAAAACTTGCCTTGATGACCTAAAAACTAGCCTTTTGTGGCCTTGGTTTCTTGAACGATGACCTGAAAACTAGCCACGATGTCTTCATTTCTCCCGAAGTCGTGCGCATACTTAAAATTATGCATCCTCGGGCAAATCAACGTCTGTTGCCTTGATTTCTTGAACATGTTGCCTTGATTTTTTGAACGATGACCTGAAAACTAGCCTTGTGGCCTTGAATTGTAGGGCATGTTGTCTTGATATCTCAAACGAAAGCCTGATTGCTATCCCCATTGCCTTGATGGCGACGAAGCCACCATCGAGCACCGACAAGGCAAGCCCAATGACCCGTGAAGGAAGCCCGCCCCAACATCTTGCCTTGTTTTCTCGAACGACGACCTGTAAACTTGCCTTGTCGCCTTGATTATTCGAACTTGTTGCTTAGATTTCTTGAACGATGACCTTGAAACTAGGCCTGTTACCTTTTTTGTTGCCTTGATTTTTAGAACGATGACCTGAAACCTAGCCTTGTGGCCTTGGTTTCTAGAACATGATGTCTTGATATCTCGAACGACGAGCGGAGAGCAGTGCCCGTTGCCTTGATTTTTCGAACGAAGACCTGAAAAACAAGCCATGTTGCCTTGATATGTCGAACCTGATGGCTTGGTGTTTGGAACGAAGGACTTAAAATTTGCCCCGTTGCCTTGATTTCACGAACGATTCTTTGGTTAGAGTAAAATGTTGGCGGCCTTTCTCGGACGACGGCTGAAAGCTGGCGTGTTGCCTTGATTTATGGAGCGCCTTTAATTTATACAACATGCTGTCCGTGTTTCTCGAACGACGACCTGAAAGCTTGGATTTATCGAACGACGACCTGAAAACAAGCCTTGCTGCCTTGATCACTCGAACATGTTGCCTTGAATTATCAAACACCGTCGAAGTCACTACACACGATGCATGCCCATATTAAATGAGTATATGTTGCTCTTTCGGCATTTTTGACGTGTTATGAGAAAACAAAAGTATAATTGGTGGTCCGAGTAAAGCGCAAGTCATCAGCTTGGGTTGTTATGTGTTTTTATCGGAGGCCGCGTCACTGTTGTTGGTGAATTACGGCCCGGTCACCGGGTTTTATTATTGTAAGGTCCTTTATCCTTGTCCAATTCGTGCCAAACCGGCTTCATTTTGGCGAGTTAAATAGAATTATAGCGTCTGGGATTTTTCGACTCGGCCAAGACTAGATACGGCCAAGATTAACCGGTGAGCAGATGACCCAACCCGACGAAACCCGGCCAAAATCATATTTTTCTCGACAACTCGAAATCCATGAACATTTCCTCGATCACGAAAGAAATTTTACTAGGCAAATCAATGATTTCGAGCAACTTTCATTCAATGGGTTTTTGCTAAATCGGAAGTAAAAGACCACCCGGTGACCAAAGACGACCCAACCCGATGAAAGTTAGCCAAAATCACATCTTGCTCGGTAACTCGAAATCCGTGCACATTTTTAGGATCACGAAAGAAAATTTACCAGGTAAATCAATGATTTCGAGCAACTTTCATTTAATGGGTTTTCGCTGATTCGGAAGTACAAGATCACCCGGTGGCCAAAGACGACAAGACGCGGTGAAAGTTAGCCAAAATCGCATTTTGCTCGGTAACTCGAAATCCGTGCACATTATCTCGATCATGAAAGGAATTTTGCCCTGTAAATCAAGGTTTCCGAGCAACTTTCATTCAATGGGTTTTTGCTAATTCGGAAGTACAAGACCACCCGGTGACCAAAGTCGACCCAACCCGATGAAATTTAGCCGAAATCACATATTGATCGGTAACTCGAAATCCGTGCACGTTTTCTCGATCACGAAAGAAAATTTACCAGATAAATCAATGATTTCGAGCAACTTTCATTCAATGGGTTTTTGCCAATTCGAAAGTTAAAGTTCGGTAGTGTGTGTGTACAAGTGTCGAAGCTTCGGTGCCCCGGGTAATTACGGACCAAAAAAATATATTTTTTTTTGAAACGTACATTATTCGTGTTAATAAAGATCCACACAAAATTTCGTCAAAATCCGACTTAATTTGAGGGAGTTATGGACGTTTTTTGCAAAATTATGCATCCCGGGGGAAATCAATGTCTGTTCCTGTCACCAAGCTCTTTGTGCAATATGTATATATAGGGGAAGGGTGGGAGTGACGCCCCACAGGCTTCCCGAAGGCGGGTGGGCGACCAGCGAAGTCGAGGCTGCTACGACCAAGGGCAAAGCCAAGGCAAGGCCATCGGCCAAGGTCACCGGATTTGCGTTTGCTTGGTGAAACCAGATCGCGACCAGCCACTCCTCGACGAGATCCTCGCAAGCGGCCCGTTTTCACCGATGAAAAAACCTGATCGCGACCAAAATTGCCCCACGTCGTGCTAGTTCCAAAAAATTATGCATGATATGGAAAATCAATGTCTGTTCCTGTCACCAAGCTCTTTGCGCAATATGTATATATAGGGGAAGGGTGGGAGTGACGCCCCATAGGTGCCCCAAAGGTGGGTGAGCGACCAGCGACATCGAGGCTCTTAGCTAGTCCCCCGTTGCCTTGATATGTCGAACGATGGCCTGAAAACTTGCCCCGTTGCCTAGATTTCTTGAACGACGACCCGGAAACTAGCCTCGCTGCCTTGATTGCTCGAACACGTTGCCTTGATATCTCTAACGACGACCTGATGACAAGCAGCGTTGCCTTGATTACTCGCACACATTGGCTGGAAACTAGCCACGATGGCCTGGAAACTAGCCACGATGCCTTGATTTTCCCCGACGTCGTGTGCATACGAAAAATTATGCATCCTCAGGGAAATCAATGTCTGTTCCTGTCACAAAGCTCTTTGTGCAATATGTATATATAGGGGAGGGCATGGTTGCTGAATCCACCATCGAGCATCGTAAAGGCAAGCCCCAAGACCCGTGAAAGAGCCCTCCCCCAACACGTTGCCTTGATTGCTCGAACGACGACCCAAAAAACTAGCCGCGTTGCCTTGATTCCTCGAACATGTTTCCTTGATTTGTGGAACGATGACCGGATGACTAGAAGAGTTGCCTAGATTTGTCGAACGACGACCTTGAAACTAGCCCGGTTGCCTTGATTCCTTGAGCATGTTGCCTTGATTTTTTGAACGATGAACCGAAAACTAGCCTAACGGAAAAACATGGGTGCTATTCCTCATTGCCTTGACGTATATATTTGGGGGGACCATAGAGACGAAGCAACCATCTAGCACCAACAAGGCAAGCCCTAAGACCCGTGAAGGAGCCCACCCCCCAACGCGTTGCCTTGATTGCTCGAAAGACGAGCCAAAAACTAGCCCCGTTGCCTTGATTCCTCGAACGTGTTGCCTTAATTTGTCGAACGATGACCTGATGACTAACATTGTTGCCTAGATTTGTCGAACGACGACCACGAAACTAGTCCTGTTGCCTTGGTTCCATGAGCTTGTTGCCTTGATTTTTTGAACGATGACCTGAAAACTATCCTAGTGGACAACTTGTGGGCTGTTCCTTATTGCCTTGACGTATATATTGGGGGGACCATGGGGACGAAGCAACCATCGAGCACCAACAAGGCAAGCCCCAAGACCCGTGAAGGAGCCCACCCCCCAAAGCGTTGCCTTGATTGCTCGAACGACGAGCCAAAAACTAGCCCCGTTGCCTTGATTCCTCGAACGTGTTGCCTTAATTTTTCGAACGATGACCATTGTTGCCTAGATTTGTCGAACGAGGGCCTGGAAACCAGTCCTGTTGCCTTGATTCCTTGAGCTTGTTGCCTTGATATTTTGAACGATGACCTGAAAACTATCCTGATGGACAACCAGGGCGTGCTATACTCGTTGCCTTGACGTCTAATATTGGGGCGGCCATAGGGACGAAGCAACCATCGAGCACCGACAATGCAAGCCCCTAGACCCGTGAAGGAGCCCACCCCCAAACACGTTGCCTTGATTGCTCGAACGACGACCCAAAAAAAGCCATGTTTCCTTGATTCCTCGAACATGTTGCCTTAATTTGTCGAACGATGACATGATGACTAGCATTGTTGCCTAGATTTGTCGAAGGACGACCTTGAAACTATCCATGTTGCCTTGATTCGTTGAGCATGTTGCCTTGATTTCTCGAATTACGACTCAAAAACTAGCCTTGTTGCCTCGAACACGGTGCGTTAATTTGTCGAATGATGACATGATGAATAGCATTGTTGCTTAGATTTCTTGGACGACGATCTTGAAACTAGCCCTGTTTTCTTGAGCTTGTTGCCTTGGGTTTTCGAACGATGACCTGAAAACGAGCCTCTTGGAGAACCGGGGAGCTATCCGCGTTGCCTTGATTGCTCGAATTACGACCAAAAAACTAGCCCCGTTGCCTTGATTCCTCGAACATGTTGCTTAATTTGTCGAACGATGACCTGATGACTAGCGTTGTTGCTTAGATTTCTGTAACGACGACCTTAAAACTAGCCCTGCTGCCTTGTTTTCTTGAGTTTGTTGCCTTGATTTTTTGAACGATGACCTCAAAACTAGCCTCTTGGAGTACCATAGAGACGAAGAAACCACCGAGCTCCGACAAGGCAAGCCACAAGACCCATGAAAGAAGCCCACCCTCAATATGTTAGCTTGGTTGCTCGAACGACGACCAGAGAAGATGCCATGTTGCCTTGATTACTCGAACTTGTTGAATTATTTTTTCGAACGATGACCTGATGACAAGCCCTGTTGCCTAGATTTGTCGAACGATGGCCCTGAAATATGCCTCCCCCACCACGTTTCCTTGTTAGCAAGTTCCATGTTGCCTTGATTTCTCCAACACGTTGCCTTGACATGTCGAACGATGTCCTGAAAACTAGCCCCGTTCTCTTTATTTCTTGAACAACGACCTGGAAAGAAGCCTCGTTGCCTTGGTTGTTGGAACACGTTGCCTTGATATCACTAACGACGACCTACAAAACATGCATGGTTGCCTTGAATAATGGAACACATTGCCTAGAAAACTTGCCTTGATGACCTGAAAACTAGCCTTTTGTGGCCTTGGTTTCTTGAACGATGACCTGAAAACTAGCCACGATGTCTTCATTTCTCCCGAAGTCGTGCGCATACTTAAAATTATGCATCCTCGGGCAAATCAACGTCTGTTGCCTTGATTTCTTGAACATGTTGCCTTGATTTTTTGAACGATGACCTGAAAACTAGCCTTGTGGCCTTGAATTGTAGGGCATGTTGTCTTGATATCTCAAACGAAAGCCTGATTGCTATCCCCATTGCCTTGATGGCGACGAAGCCACCATCGAGCACCGACAAGGCAAGCCCAATGACCCGTGAAGGAAGCCCGCCCCAACATCTTGCCTTGTTTTCTCGAACGACGACCTGTAAACTTGCCTTGTCGCCTTGATTATTCGAACTTGTTGCTTAGATTTCTTGAACGATGACCTTGAAACTAGGCCTGTTACCTTTTTTGTTGCCTTGATTTTTAGAACGATGACCTGAAACCTAGCCTTGTGGCCTTGGTTTCTAGAACATGATGTCTTGATATCTCGAACGACGAGCGGAGAGCAGTGCCCGTTGCCTTGATTTTTCGAACGAAGACCTGAAAAACAAGCCATGTTGCCTTGATATGTCGAACCTGATGGCTTGGTGTTTGGAACGAAGGACTTAAAATTTGCCCCGTTGCCTTGATTTCACGAACGATTCTTTGGTTAGAGTAAAATGTTGGCGGCCTTTCTCGGACGACGGCTGAAAGCTGGCGTGTTGCCTTGATTTATGGAGCGCCTTTAATTTATACAACATGCTGTCCGTGTTTCTCGAACGACGACCTGAAAGCTTGGATTTATCGAACGACGACCTGAAAACAAGCCTTGCTGCCTTGATCACTCGAACATGTTGCCTTGAATTATCAAACACCGTCGAAGTCACTACACACGATGCATGCCCATATTAAATGAGTATATGTTGCTCTTTCGGCATTTTTGACGTGTTATGAGAAAACAAAAGTATAATTGGTGGTCCGAGTAAAGCGCAAGTCATCAGCTTGGGTTGTTATGTGTTTTTATCGGAGGCCGCGTCACTGTTGTTGGTGAATTACGGCCCGGTCACCGGGTTTTATTATTGTAAGGTCCTTTATCCTTGTCCAATTCGTGCCAAACCGGCTTCATTTTGGCGAGTTAAATAGAATTATAGCGTCTGGGATTTTTCGACTCGGCCAAGACTAGATACGGCCAAGATTAACCGGTGAGCAGATGACCCAACCCGACGAAACCCGGCCAAAATCATATTTTTCTCGACAACTCGAAATCCATGAACATTTCCTCGATCACGAAAGAAATTTTACTAGGCAAATCAATGATTTCGAGCAACTTTCATTCAATGGGTTTTTGCTAAATCGGAAGTAAAAGACCACCCGGTGACCAAAGACGACCCAACCCGATGAAAGTTAGCCAAAATCACATCTTGCTCGGTAACTCGAAATCCGTGCACATTTTTAGGATCACGAAAGAAAATTTACCAGGTAAATCAATGATTTCGAGCAACTTTCATTTAATGGGTTTTCGCTGATTCGGAAGTACAAGATCACCCGGTGGCCAAAGACGACAAGACGCGGTGAAAGTTAGCCAAAATCGCATTTTGCTCGGTAACTCGAAATCCGTGCACATTATCTCGATCATGAAAGGAATTTTGCCCTGTAAATCAAGGTTTCCGAGCAACTTTCATTCAATGGGTTTTTGCTAATTCGGAAGTACAAGACCACCCGGTGACCAAAGTCGACCCAACCCGATGAAATTTAGCCGAAATCACATATTGATCGGTAACTCGAAATCCGTGCACGTTTTCTCGATCACGAAAGAAAATTTACCAGATAAATCAATGATTTCGAGCAACTTTCATTCAATGGGTTTTTGCCAATTCGAAAGTTAAAGTTCGGTAGTGTGTGTGTACAAGTGTCGAAGCTTCGGTGCCCCGGGTAATTACGGACCAAAAAAATATATTTTTTTTTGAAACGTACATTATTCGTGTTAATAAAGATCCACACAAAATTTCGTCAAAATCCGACTTAATTTGAGGGAGTTATGGACGTTTTTTGCAAAATTATGCATCCCGGGGGAAATCAATGTCTGTTCCTGTCACCAAGCTCTTTGTGCAATATGTATATATAGGGGAAGGGTGGGAGTGACGCCCCACAGGCTTCCCGAAGGCGGGTGGGCGACCAGCGAAGTCGAGGCTGCTACGACCAAGGGCAAAGCCAAGGCAAGGCCATCGGCCAAGGTCACCGGATTTGCGTTTGCTTGGTGAAACCAGATCGCGACCAGCCACTCCTCGACGAGATCCTCGCAAGCGGCCCGTTTTCACCGATGAAAAAACCTGATCGCGACCAAAATTGCCCCACGTCGTGCTAGTTCCAAAAAATTATGCATGATATGGAAAATCAATGTCTGTTCCTGTCACCAAGCTCTTTGCGCAATATGTATATATAGGGGAAGGGTGGGAGTGACGCCCCACAGGTGCCCCAAAGGTGGGTGAGCGACCAGCGACATCGAGGCTCTTAGCTAGTCCCCCGTTGCCTTGATATGTCGAACGATGGCCTGAAAACTTGCCCCGTTGCCTAGATTTCTTGAACGACGACCCGGAAACTAGCCTCGCTGCCTTGATTGCTCGAACACGTTGCCTTGATATCTCTAACGACGACCTGATGACAAGCAGCGTTGCCTTGATTACTCGCACACATTGGCTGGAAACTAGCCACGATGGCCTGGAAACTAGCCACGATGCCTTGATTTTCCCCGACGTCGTGTGCATACGAAAAATTATGCATCCTCAGGGAAATCAATGTCTGTTCCTGTCACAAAGCTCTTTGTGCAATATGTATATATAGGGGAGGGCATGGTTGCTGAATCCACCATCGAGCATCGTAAAGGCAAGCCCCAAGACCCGTGAAAGAGCCCTCCCCCAACACGTTGCCTTGATTGCTCGAACGACGACCCAAAAAACTAGCCGCGTTGCCTTGATTCCTCGAACATGTTTCCTTGATTTGTGGAACGATGACCGGATGACTAGAAGAGTTGCCTAGATTTGTCGAACGACGACCTTGAAACTAGCCCGGTTGCCTTGATTCCTTGAGCATGTTGCCTTGATTTTTTGAACGATGAACCGAAAACTAGCCTAACGGAAAAACATGGGTGCTATTCCTCATTGCCTTGACGTATATATTTGGGGGGACCATAGAGACGAAGCAACCATCTAGCACCAACAAGGCAAGCCCTAAGACCCGTGAAGGAGCCCACCCCCCAACGCGTTGCCTTGATTGCTCGAAAGACGAGCCAAAAACTAGCCCCGTTGCCTTGATTCCTCGAACGTGTTGCCTTAATTTGTCGAACGATGACCTGATGACTAACATTGTTGCCTAGATTTGTCGAACGACGACCACGAAACTAGTCCTGTTGCCTTGGTTCCATGAGCTTGTTGCCTTGATTTTTTGAACGATGACCTGAAAACTATCCTAGTGGACAACTTGTGGGCTGTTCCTTATTGCCTTGACGTATATATTGGGGGGACCATGGGGACGAAGCAACCATCGAGCACCAACAAGGCAAGCCCCAAGACCCGTGAAGGAGCCCACCCCCCAAAGCGTTGCCTTGATTGCTCGAACGACGAGCCAAAAACTAGCCCCGTTGCCTTGATTCCTCGAACGTGTTGCCTTAATTTTTCGAACGATGACCATTGTTGCCTAGATTTGTCGAACGAGGGCCTGGAAACCAGTCCTGTTGCCTTGATTCCTTGAGCTTGTTGCCTTGATATTTTGAACGATGACCTGAAAACTATCCTGATGGACAACCAGGGCGTGCTATACTCGTTGCCTTGACGTCTAATATTGGGGCGGCCATAGGGACGAAGCAACCATCGAGCACCGACAATGCAAGCCCCTAGACCCGTGAAGGAGCCCACCCCCAAACACGTTGCCTTGATTGCTCGAACGACGACCCAAAAAAAGCCATGTTTCCTTGATTCCTCGAACATGTTGCCTTAATTTGTCGAACGATGACATGATGACTAGCATTGTTGCCTAGATTTGTCGAAGGACGACCTTGAAACTATCCATGTTGCCTTGATTCGTTGAGCATGTTGCCTTGATTTCTCGAATTACGACTCAAAAACTAGCCTTGTTGCCTCGAACACGGTGCGTTAATTTGTCGAATGATGACATGATGAATAGCATTGTTGCTTAGATTTCTTGGACGACGATCTTGAAACTAGCCCTGTTTTCTTGAGCTTGTTGCCTTGGGTTTTCGAACGATGACCTGAAAACGAGCCTCTTGGAGAACCGGGGAGCTATCCGCGTTGCCTTGATTGCTCGAATTACGACCAAAAAACTAGCCCCGTTGCCTTGATTCCTCGAACATGTTGCTTAATTTGTCGAACGATGACCTGATGACTAGCGTTGTTGCTTAGATTTCTGTAACGACGACCTTAAAACTAGCCCTGCTGCCTTGTTTTCTTGAGTTTGTTGCCTTGATTTTTTGAACGATGACCTCAAAACTAGCCTCTTGGAGTACCATAGAGACGAAGAAACCACCGAGCTCCGACAAGGCAAGCCACAAGACCCATGAAAGAAGCCCACCCTCAATATGTTAGCTTGGTTGCTCGAACGACGACCAGAGAAGATGCCATGTTGCCTTGATTACTCGAACTTGTTGAATTATTTTTTCGAACGATGACCTGATGACAAGCCCTGTTGCCTAGATTTGTCGAACGATGGCCCTGAAATATGCCTCCCCCACCACGTTTCCTTGTTAGCAAGTTCCATGTTGCCTTGATTTCTCCAACACGTTGCCTTGACATGTCGAACGATGTCCTGAAAACTAGCCCCGTTCTCTTTATTTCTTGAACAACGACCTGGAAAGAAGCCTCGTTGCCTTGGTTGTTGGAACACGTTGCCTTGATATCACTAACGACGACCTACAAAACATGCATGGTTGCCTTGAATAATGGAACACATTGCCTAGAAAACTTGCCTTGATGACCTGAAAACTAGCCTTTTGTGGCCTTGGTTTCTTGAACGATGACCTGAAAACTAGCCACGATGTCTTCATTTCTCCCGAAGTCATGCGCATACTTAAAATTATGCATCCTCGGGCAAATCAACGTCTGTTGCCTTGATTTCTTGAACATGTTGCCTTGATTTTTTGAACGATGACCTGAAAACTAGCCTTGTGGCCTTGAATTGTAGGGCATGTTGTCTTGATATCTCAAACGAAAGCCTGATTGCTATCCCCATTGCCTTGATGGCGACGAAGCCACCATCGAGCACCGACAAGGCAAGCCCAATGACCCGTGAAGGAAGCCCGCCCCAACATCTTGCCTTGTTTTCTCGAACGACGACCTGTAAACTTGCCTTGTCGCCTTGATTATTCGAACTTGTTGCTTAGATTTCTTGAACGATGACCTTGAAACTAGGCCTGTTACCTTTTTTGTTGCCTTGATTTTTAGAACGATGACCTGAAACCTAGCCTTGTGGCCTTGGTTTCTAGAACATGATGTCTTGATATCTCGAACGACGAGCGGAGAGCAGTGCCCGTTGCCTTGATTTTTCGAACGAAGACCTGAAAAACAAGCCATGTTGCCTTGATATGTCGAACCTGATGGCTTGGTGTTTGGAACGAAGGACTTAAAATTTGCCCCGTTGCCTTGATTTCACGAACGATTCTTTGGTTAGAGTAAAATGTTGGCGGCCTTTCTCGGACGACGGCTGAAAGCTGGCGTGTTGCCTTGATTTATGGAGCGCCTTTAATTTATACAACATGCTGTCCGTGTTTCTCGAACGACGACCTGAAAGCTTGGATTTATCGAACGACGACCTGAAAGCTTGGATTTATCGAACGACGGCCTGAAAACAAAAGTATAATTGGTGGTCCGAGTAAAGCGCAAGTCATCAGCTTGGGTTGTTATGTGTTTTTATCGGAGGCCGCCTCACTGTTGTTGGTGAATTACGGCCCGGTCACCGGGTTTTATTATTGTTAAGTCCTTTATCCTTGTCCAATTCGTGCCAAACCGGCTTCATTTTGGCGAGTTAAATAGAATTATAGCGTCTGGGATTTTTCGACTCGGCCAAGACTAGATACGGCCAAGATTAACCGGTGAGCAGATGACCCAACCCGACGAAACCCGGCCAAAATCATATTTTTCTCGACAACTCGAAATCCATGAGCATTTCCTCGATCACGAAAGAAATTTTACTAGGCAAATCAATGATTTCGAGCAACTTTCATTCAATGGGTTTTTGCTAAATCGGAAGTAAAAGACCACCCGGTGACCAAAGACGACCCAACCCGATGAAAGTTAGCCAAAATCACATCTTGCTCGGTAACTCGAAATCCGTGCACATTTTTTGGATCACGAAAGAAAATTTACCAGGTAAATCAATGATTTCGAGCAACTTTCATTTAATGAGTTTTCGCTGATTCGGAAGTACAAGATCACCCGGTGGCCAAAGACGACAAGACGCGGTGAAAGTTAGCCAAAATCGCATTTTGCTCGGTAACTCGAAATCCGTGCACATTATCTCGATCACGAAAGAAATTTTACTAGGCAAATCAATGATTTCGAGCAACTTTCATTCAATGGGTTTTTGCTAAATCGGAAGTAAAAGACCACCCGGTGACCAAAGACGACCCAACCCGATGAAAGTTAGCCAAAATCACATCTTGCTCGGTAACTCGAAATCCGTGCACATTTTTTGGATCACGAAAGAAAATTTACCAGGTAAATCAATGATTTCGAGCAACTTTCATTTAATGGGTTTTCGCTGATTCGGAAGTACAAGATCACCCGGTGGCCAAAGACGACAAGACGCGGTGAAAGTTAGCCAAAATCGCATTTTGCTCGGTAACTCGAAATCCGTGCACATTATCTCGATCATGAAAGGAATTTTGCCCTGTAAATCAAGGTTTCCGAGCAACTTTCATTCAATGGGTTTTTGCTAATTCGGAAGTACAAGACCACCCGGTGACCAAAGTCGACCCAACCCGATGAAATTTAGCCGAAATCACATATTGATCGGTAACTCGAAATCCGTGCACGTTTTCTCGATCACGAAAGAAAATTTACCAGGTAAATCAATGATTTCGAGCAACTTTCATTCAATGGGTTTTTGCCAATTCGAAAGTTAAAGTTCGGTAGTGTGTGTGTACAAGTGTCGAAGCTTCGGTGCCCCGGGTAATTACGGACCAAAAAAAAATATTTTTTTTGAAACGTACATTATTCGTGTTAATAAAGATCC
This sequence comes from Lactuca serriola, assembly GCF_051521515.1. NCBI lineage: Eukaryota > Viridiplantae > Streptophyta > Magnoliopsida > Asterales > Asteraceae > Lactuca > Lactuca serriola. The sequence goes on along the minus strand of NC_136408.1, from coordinate 48,614,412 downwards.
ACACAAAATTTCGTCAAAATCCGACTTAATTTGAGGGAGTTATGGACGTTTTTTGCAAAATTATGCATCCCGGGGGAAATCAATGTCTGTTCCTGTCACCAAGCTCTTTGTGCAATATGTATATATAGGGGAAGGGTGGGAGTGACGCCCCACAGGCTTCCCGAAGGCGGGTGGGCGACCAGCGACGTCGAGGCTACTACGACCAAGGGCAAAGCCAAGGCAAGGCCATCGGCCAAGGTCACCGGTGATATCCAAGTCGCGATTTGCGTTTGCTTGGTGAAACCAGATCGCGACCAGCCACTCCTCGACGAGATCCTCGCAAGCGGCCCGTTTTCACCGATGAAAAAACCTGATCGCGACAAAAATTGCCCCACGTCGTGCTAGTTCCAAAAAATTATGCATGATATGGAAAATCAATGCTGAATCTCTTCAGCACCTTATCCAAGTAGGTACTCTGACTAATTGGACTTAGTCAGAGTACCTACTTGGATAAGGTGCTGAAGAGATTCAACATGCAGGATTCCAAGAAAGGAGAGTTACCCATCCAGAGTAACACCAGATTGAGTAAGACACAAAGCCCTAGCACTGAGGCTGAGATAGCAGAAATGAGTCGAACACCTTACGCTTCGGCTGTAGGATCGATCATGTATGCTATGACGTGTACTCGACCCGATGTAGCTTTTGCCTTGAGCATGGTTAGCAGGTATCAAGCGAACCCTGGAAAGGCACACTGGACTGCGGTAAAGAATATCCTCAAGTACCTACGAAGGACTAAGGACTGGGTCCTTACCCTCGGTGGGAGTGATGACTTGAGAGTTGTTGGGTATAGTGATGCTAGCTTCCAGACTGATAGGGATAATTTCCGCTCTCAGTCGGGCTGGGTCTTTACCCTAAACGGAGGAGCAATTTCTTGGAAGAGTTCCAAGCAAGAGACAGTGGCAGATTCTACTTGTGAATCAGAGTATATTGCAGCTAGTGAAGCAGCAAAGGAGGCGATATGGCTGAAGAACTTCATTGGAAACCTTAGAGTTGTACCAGCTATTAAAGAGCCAATGGAAATTTTCTGTGATAGTGAAAGTGCTGTTGCCTTAGCCAAGGAACCAAGGGATCACGGGAGATCCAGACACATCGACAGAAAATACCATTTCATCAGACATCGGATCGAAGAAGGACTCCTCGTGGCAAAGAGGGTATCATCGGATGAGAACCCAGCAGATCCCCTTACGAAGGGACTGAGTAGGGTTAAGCATCTTCAGCATGCTCGGAGCATAGGGCTGAAGGATGATATAAGTTTTAGTAGTTAGATAACCCGGAAATTTGTAAAGGTGGTTTATTTATGAGTAAAGTGTTGCTATCTCTTGTCAATCGTTTACTATATTTCTTTTGCATGTTTTGACTTCCAGAATAATTTTGTTTGGTATAACATATTATTCAAATCTCCACAGTCGGTCATATGTTGGAAGTAGATATGAATCAAGACTGTCATGTTTGGTTGTAGAGGTGTTGGACAAGGCTACAACAATCATGAGTGCTCATAAGTTCTGAGCATTGGACACAACCCACGCTCACTGGAATCACTTCATGGAATTTTATCTCGAGTGATCGTGAGACGGTAATATCATATAAGTCTTCAAACCTAGAGATATGATTTGTTACTTACAAGTTGGTTATGCATTGACTGTACGAAACCGCATTGGTAACTCGATGTTATAAAACGTACTTTTGTGTGTAATTCAATGAGTGGTAGAACAAACATATGAGTCGAAGTTTATCTGTTCCTTCTTGGATTAGAAGCTGATATCTGGGCCCCTCGATGATTTTGTTTTGACCCATGTACCGGGCCCGGTCAGAACTAAGTTGATGTGTTCAATTAAGTTCTATGTCAAACAAATCGGAAATCGGGAAACAAATGCTGGACAATAAGCAAGACATGTTCCATGTATTTGTCCGGCTGATATCTAGAACAGAGGATTATATGATCAGTTATCTTAAATGGCGTATCATCATCTTCTCAGTTCCGAGAGACCTTGAAAGAGCTACGATTGCCGGTCGGTTCCTGAAGTACTAGAGATATAGTTATTAGACTTATCCAAGTGGGAGACTGTTGGATAAGGTGTCTAAGTCCATAACTATTTCGGGCTTGTACTTGACCCGACCCGACATGGTCCATTTGGGTTGCATGGCACCATGCAATTGGATAAACTAAATGAGAGAAATAACACTTGGAGATTATTAATATATTATAAGTTTTAATATATTAATAATATTATTTAATTAGTTGATCAAAGAATTAATTTGGAATTAATTAAGTGATCAAAGGATAACTAATTAAATATATGGGTTGATTATGTAAATCATCCATATCTTGTATAGTGGGCTAAGAGGCTCCATGGATTATCAAGTTGGGTTCTACCCATAGGATGCTCCATGGATGCTCCATGGGAGTTACAAACCCATGGGTCATGGAAATGAAGAGTCATGACACATTAGGGTTTACATGGTGTAACCCTAGATGTGCCAACACTATATAAGAGTCCCAATCTCCACAAAATTGGCTACACAAAAGCAACACAAGTTGAACACTAAGAAACTAGAGGGCTTGGCCGATTTTGAGAAGTGTGTGTTATCTCAAGAGACTTTCCAAGAGCATTTGGTGTTGTGTGAAGCATTTGAGGCATCACACTTGGGGTGCTAGGCTCACAAGGTTTCAAGGAACTCAAGCAACAACAAGGTAAGTTATTCTATCTATGATTCAAGTTAAAATTGTTCCCCATGTATGCTAGATAGGAATATAACCTTGGAATTCAACTTTGCATGATAATTAGACAAACATAGATCCAAGGTTATTAGGGTTGCATGTACACTTAGGAAGTGTTAGAATGCTCAAAACCCATCATAGATAACAACAAGTTTTCATATGGATTGTGAGGATAAGTTTTTCCGCAATGTTTTAAAATAAAAGAAAATTTTTGATTTTATTTATTTTAAAATATCTTTACAATGGCATTTGAGGAGAAAGTTGTTGTTTATATGATTCCATTAATAGCACGAGTGGAAATATGAAATTGATTCTTTCATTTGTGGTAATGTCTAAATTTACCAAATAAGGAAAGATTCTCATCACCCAAGTTTCCATTGGACCGGAACTTGGAATCATACAAGTTGTATAGCATGATGAATGAGAACTTTCAAGTATTGGAAAAATTAAGACTAATTACTCGGTCACATGGATGTGTGAGTCAAGTAAAGGACTAAGGGATTGAGTACACATTCTTGTGCACTGATTAAGTCCACCACAAAAGATTGATAAGATTATTCGTCATAGTTTACTAAAGCTCAGTAAACATGATTATACTTACAAGCTTAAGTGTAACTCTGAGACATTGGAAAAAGGTTCCAATGTAAGGCAGAGCGAATAAGAAGAATCAAATTAGGCAGAAGGATAAAAGTTTCTCAAATCTGAAAAGATGGGAGAGTACTTTAGAATCAGTTTTTGTGATCATCTTAATGATTAAGAAACCATATCAAAATTAGTTCTCTAAGGAAATCTTAGTGCATTCTTATGGATAAGAAGAGGAACTTGAATTGTTGAAGTGGTTAAATCAAGAAGATGAGTCATACTTCGTTCTAATACAAGTCTTAGAGTCATACTCCAAGATTGTCATTTGAGTGACATGTCTTAAAGAAGGTTTAAAACACTTGTCAAATGTAAGAGTAAAAGTTTCCTACTCTTGTACATTTGAAATTGGTAAGTTGTGATGTTTTGGATAAAACAAAGACAAACTTAGGCCAATTATGTGAAGTGTTTGTCTTGATTAGAATCCTCACTATCTCTTGAGTATCTGACAAGAAAGTCTTATAGGTCAAGAGGACAGTGGGAGTCTTAAAGGTCTTGAAAGTCTCAAGAACTAATCAAGAATAGAACCTGAAGTTCTTCACTAGCACACGACTTGAGGTTTATAACCTATCGTGTTGAAATATTCTGTGCCCATTCCAGTAAAAGTTGGCTTTGCATATGAGTTCTTAGAGTTCTCAATTTGTTGCACAACAACTTGGAAGCAATGGCTGGCCCTTAAGCTGCCAAGTGGCAAGAAATTAAGATTGAGTTCAATCCATATGAGTGTGGATTTGTCATTATCCTTGTCTTGTGTCTATGGTTTTGACAATTCACATGGATAAGAACACATACACCATTAAATCTAAGTGTCATAAGGTTTCTCTCCGATTCATGAAAATGATGGTGAGGAAACACTTTCACTAAGTAGATTTTAGCTAGATAGCAATTGTGATATTTGCATTCTCAAAGTCGTTAGTGGAGCGTGTGTGGTTTGCCGGCACACTAACCTGAACTTGGGAGAAGTGGCAAAAAGGTCTAACCATTATGATTACGACATCCCTCTTCATAATTGTTTAGACACACAAGTGTGCTATCTAAGGGAAGGTGTATGATTTTGATAAAGTTTTATCAAAACAATCTAGTATCAGAAATCTGAACTTTGGTAAGAAAGTCAGCTAATTTCTGAGTACATGTCAAAGCTAGTGGGAGCATAAGTGTTATGCTAATAATCATCATGTTAGTGGGAGCATGATAATTATGATAAGTATTGCAAGTTAGCAATGTTAATTATAGAAAACAAAAGGTTTCAATTGAGAAAAAGTGGTTTTGCTATAATTAAGAGAGAGGAAATTATACTTCATCTCAAATCTATAAGCTTAGATCGTGAGGTTTTAATCATTTAGTCAAGGATATATATGAATTTCATGTTGGAATGGCTCAACATAAGGAAATTTTGTATATGAGTCCATTATTTGCGTTCTAAAATTCGATTATGATTACGGCATCCCTTTTCATAATCTGAATTATGAGAACTTGGCAAATAGAAATGGAAATGTTATAGCAAAAGACTGGTTTAGTCTTTATGTGAGACATCTGTTGGGTTTTGAGCATTCTAACACTCCTAAGTGTACATGCAACCCTAAATACCTTGGATCTATGTTTTCTCTATTATACATATAAATAAGAACTTCCAAGGTATTATCCTAATCTAGCATACAAAACAATAACTATAGCAAGATAGAATACATACCTCTTTGGAGAAGAAAGTCTTCATGAAGCTAGAGTGCCTAGTGCCCCAAGTGTGACACCTCAAATGGAATCACAATCATCAAAACACTTGGAATGACTTGAGAGAATTCTACACTCATCAAAATCGGCTAGCCCTTTCACTTCACACACTAGTGGCCGATTTTGGTCAAGAATAAGATGCTTATATAGTTAGGGTTACACCATGTAAACCCTAATTGACATGGCCTTTCATTTCCATGATCCATGGGTACATATACACCATGGAGCATCCATGGACCATCCTATGGGTTTTAGCCCAACTTGATTATCCATGGAGCATTAGCCCACTATACAAGTATGGATGATTTACACAATCAACCCATTTATTTAATTAGTCTTCTTTTGATCACTTAATTAATCCTAGATTAATTCTTGATCAATACTAATTAAATAATCTTATTATTCTTATTATTAATATACTAGAACTTATAATATATTAATAACCATAAGTGTCTTATTTCTCTCATTCAAGTGCATGATGGTATGCAACCCAAATGGACCATGCCGGGTCGGGTCAAGTCTTACCAAATATAGTTATGGACTTAGACATTAATCCAACAACATCATGAATCGTGTCCCATATGCTTCGGATATAGGATCGATTACATGTGCTATATTCATCCTTTCTAAAATTTTCCAAATGCCTAGGGCATTAAGAAGGGAAAAGGTTTAGAACTGGATATGACTAAAGGGATTAAACAATTGTCGAGGACAATCTAAGGTTTATCAAAGATTGGTTGCTCAAGGACAGTTGGAAGTATAGTGATAATTCTGGAAGGACCATATTGACATAATCTGGAAGGAGGCAACTCTTGTTCAGAAGTGATAGTCAAAATGGAATCTGGAAATGTTTCAAAGTTAGAATTTTCAATCTGTTTAAGATTAGGAAACTTAATGCAAGAAGGATGTTTCCAAGGAGCTGATCTCCTTTGGAATACTCTGTAATGATTGTTGTCAAGTCTTTCTGACTTTGTGCATAATCATTACAAGAGGATCAATGCATATAAGTTTAGAATCTAACAGATTTTAGTAAATGGCATGAATTTGGAATTCTTGCATTTGCAGTAAGGATTTGGGAGTGTGAAAAGAGAATCATTGAAGTTATGTTCAATTGATCTAGTTCACAAAGTAAAGATCATAGACAAACATAGTATGCATACTTGGTGTGTGGCATGAATAGTGTTTAGAAAACATAGTGTACATGCTTGGAGCATGGGACAACTATTGTTTTAAATTCAAGAATAAAGTTGATAGCTGAAACAGTATACAATGAATAATGTGTAATCATATGGTGATAAATAAAAGGTGTTTTATTTATGTTCATAGGTTTTGATACCATATTGGATTCAATTATTATTGTGTTTCACTTTGTATGTTTTGACTTCCCGAATAAACTGGGTTATACTTCCGGAATGACTAAGTTATTCAAACCATCCACAGTCGGTCATATGTTGGAAGTAGATATGAATTAAGACTGTCATGGGTTGGCTTGTAGAGGTCTAAGGTGTTGGACAAAGGGCTACAACGCTCATGAGTGCTCATAAGTTCTGAGTATTGGATTCAACCCGCGCTCATTGGAATCACTTCATGGATTTTATCACGAGTGATCATGAGACGATAATATCTTATATTCTTCAAACCTAGAGATATGAGTTGTTACTATGAGTTGATAGTATATTGATTGGACGAAAACGCATTTGGTAACTCGGTGCTATAAAACGTGCCTTTGTGTATGATTCAACAAGTAGTAGAACAAGCTATATGAGTCGAAGTTTATCCATTCCTTTTACCTTCGGGATAAAAGCGATATTTGTGGGCCCCTCGATGATTTGATGATGACAAATGGAAGTGCTCGGCCGAGCCAGGACTGATTTGATTTGTTCAATTAGTCAATCGTCATAAATCGGAAATCGGGAAACAAAAAATGGACAGAGAGAATGGTTATAATCCATGTCTCAGTCCATATGATATCTAGAATGGAGGATATATGATCCCTTATCTAATGGACAAGTCATTGACAAAGGTCAGAGTTCATCTACAACGTCAGAGTTCGACAGAAGCTTTTGAGAGCTACGATTGCCAGTTGGTTCCTGAAGTCATACGCAATAAGAGTTTTAGACTTATCCAAGTGGGAGACTGTTGGATTAATGTCTAAGTCCATAACTATAATTGGTAAGACTTGACCCGACCCGGCATGGTCCATTTGGGTTGCATGGCATCATGCACTTGGATAGACTTGATGGGTTTTGAGCATTCTAACACTTCCTAAGTGTACATGCAACCCTAATAACCTTGGATCTATGTTTGTCTAATTATCATGCAAAGTTGAATTCCAAGGTTATATTCCTATCTAGCATACATGGGGAACAATTTTAACTTGAATCATAGATAGAATAACTTACCTTGTTGTTGATTGTGTTCCTTGAAACCTTGTGAGCCTAGCACCCCAAGTGTGATGCCTCAAATGCTTCACACAACACCAAATGCTCTTGGAAAGACTCTTGAGATAACACACACTTCTCAAAATCGGCCAAGCCCTCTAGTTTCTTTTTCCTTAACTTGTGTAGCCAATTTTGTGGAGAATGGGACTCTTATATAGTGTTGGCACATCTAGGGTTACACCATGTAAACCCTAATGTGTCATGACTCTTCATTTCCATGACCCATGGGTTTGTAACTCCCATGGAGCATCCTATGGGTAGAACCCAACTTGATAATCCATGGAGCCTCTTAGCCCACTATACAAGATATGAATGATTTACATAATCAACCCATAGATTTAATTAGTTATCCTTTGATCACTTAATTAATTCCAAATTAATTCTTGATCAAACTAATCAAATAATATTATTAATATATTAGAACTTATAATATATTAATAATCTCCAAGTGTTATTTCTCTCATTTTAGTCTATCCAGTTGCATGGTGCCATGCAACCCAAATGGACCATGCCGGGTCGGGTCAAGTACAAGCCCGAAATAGTTATGGACTTAGACACCTTATCCAACAGTCTCCCACTTGGATAAGTCTAATAACTATATCTCTAGTACTTCAGGAACCGACCGGCAATCGTAGCTCTTTCAAGGTCTCTCAGAACTGAGAAGATAATGATACGCCATTTAAGATAAGTGATCATATAATCCTCTGTTCTAGATATCAGCCGGACAAATACATGGAACATGTCTTGCTTATTGTCCAGCATTTGTTTCCCGATTTCCGATTTGTTTGACATAGAACTTAATTGAACACATCAACATAGTTCTGACCGGGCCCGGTACATGGGTCAAAACAAAATCATCAAGGGGCCCAGATACCAGCTTCTAATCCAAGAAGGAACAGATAAACTTCGACTCATATGTTTGTTCTACCACTTATTGAATTACAGACAAAAGTACGTTTTATAACATCGAGTTACCAATGCGGTTTCCTACAGTCAATGCATAACCAACTTGTAAGTAACAAATCATATCTCTAGGTTTGAAGACTTATATGATATTACCGTCTCACGATCACTCGAGATAAAATTCCATGAAGTGATTCCAGTGAGCGTGGGTTGAGTCCAATGCTCAGAACTTATGAGCACTCATGATTGTTGTAGCCTTGTCCAAGACCTCTACAACCAAACATGACAGTCTTGATTCATATCTACTTCCAACATATGACCGACTGTGGAGGTTTGAATAATATGTTATACCAAACAAAATTATTCTGGAAGTCAAAACATGCAAAAGAAATATAGTAAACGATTGACAAGAGATAGCAACACTTTACTCATAAACAAAACACCTTTTATTCATCATCAAATGTCAATTACACTTTACAAATTTCCGGGTTATCTAACTACTAAAACTTATATCATCCTTCAGCCCTATGCTCCGAGCATGCTGAAGATGCTTAACCCTACTCAGTCCCTTCGTGAGGGGATCTGCTGGGTTCTCATCCGATGATATCCTCTTTGCCACGAGGAGTCCTTCTTCGATCCGATGTCTAATGAAATGGTATTTTCTGTCGATGTGTCTGGATCTCCCGTGATCCCTTGGTTCCTTGGCTAAGGCAACAGCACTTTCACTATCACAGAAAATTTCCATTGGCTCTTTAATAGCTGGTACAACTCCAAGGTCTCCAATGAAGTTCCTCAGCAATATCGCCTCCTTTGCTGCTTCACTAGCTGCAATATACTCTGATTCACAAGTAGAATCTGCCACTGTCTCTTGCTTGGAACTCTTCCAAGAAATTGCTCCTCCGTTTAGGGTAAAGACCCAGCCCGACTGAGAGCGGAAATTATCCCTATCAGTCTGGAAGCTAGCATCACTATACCCAACAACTCTCAAGTCATCACTCCCACCGAGGGTAAGAACCCAGTCCTTAGTCCTGCGTAGGTACTTGAGGATATTCTTTACCGCAGTCCAGTGTGCCTTGCCAGGGTTCGACTGATACCTGCTAACCATGCTCAAGGCAAAAGCTACATCGGGTCGAGTACACGTCATAGCATACATGATCGATCCTACAGCCGAAGCGTAAGGTGTTCGACTCATTTCTGCTATCTCAGCCTCAGTGCTAGGGCTTTGTGTCTTACTCAATCTGGTGTTACTCTGGATGGGTAACTCTCCTTTCTTGGAATCCTGCATGCTGAATCTCTTCAGCACCTTATCCAAGTAGGTACTCTGACTAAGTCCAATTAGTCTTTTACTCCGATCTCTCAAGATTCTTATCCCTAGAATATAGGCAGCTTCACCAAGGTCCTTCATAGCGAAACACTTACCAAGCCAGGACTTTACTTCCTGCAGGGTTGGAATGTCGTTTCCTATGAGTAGTATGTCATCCACATACAATACCAAAAAGCTAACTATACTCCCACTAGCCTTGACATACACACAAGATTCATCTTCACTCCTAGAAAAGCCAAATTCCTTGACCTTTTCATCAAAGCAAAGATTCCATCTGCGAGGTGCTTGCTTCAATCCATAAATGGATTTCTCAAGCTTACACACTTTATTAGGGTACTCGTTGCTGACAAAACCCTCTGGCTGACTCATGTAAACATCTTCAGCCAACTTTCCATTAAGGAAAGCGGTTTTGACATCCATCTGCCATATTTCATAGTCATGAAATGCAGCTATGGCTAACAGAACCCGAATAGACTTAATCTTGGCTACCGGAGAAAAGGTCTCATCATAATCCACTCCAGGAATTTGAGAGAAGTCCTTTGCAACCAGTCTAGCCTTATAAGTGTGTACTTTACCATCCATGTCGGTCTTCTTCTTGAAGACCCATTTGCACCCTACTGTCTTACGACCTGGTACATTTTCAACCAAGTTCCAAACTGGATTGTCATACATGGATTGTATCTCGCTATCCATAGCCTCTTTCCATTTAGCAGACTCAGAGCCTGCCATGGCTTCCTCGTAGCTGTTAGGGTCATCTTGACTTACTAGTGTTTCATCACTAATAAGTGTCTCACCTTCTGCAGTAATATGGAATCCATAGTAATGCTCAGGTGCACTCCTAACTCTCGTGGAACGTCTCAGAGGTACAGATTTGTCAATTGGCTCACCAGGAGTTTCCTCCTCAAGTTGAGGGCTAGAGTTTGAAGTTCCTTCACCGCTTGATTCTTGAATTTCTTCAAGATCAATTTGCCTCCCACTGTCTCCTTGGCTTATAAATTCTCTCTCTCGAAAGACTCCTCTTCTTGCTACAAAGACCACATTGTCACTAGGTCTGTAGAAGAGGTAACCAAAGGATCGCTGTGGGTAACTGATGAAAATACACCTCTCGCTTCGAGGTTCGAGCTTATCATGAGTCTCGCGTCTCACGAAAGCCTCGCAACCCCAAATCTTGATGTGGTCTAGTTTAGGTACTTTACCAGTCCACATCTCGTGAGGAGTTTTGGCAACTTTCTTTGTAGGGACTAGATTAAGAATATGGGCGGCAGTCTCCAAGGCATACCCCCAGAATGAGATTGGTAGCGTAGCTCGACTCATCATGGAACGAATCATATCTAACAAGGTTCGATTACGCCTCTCAACCATACCATTCAACTGTGGTGTCCTGGGAGGTGTCAATTGTGAGACTATCCCACATTCCCTTAGATAGTCGAGAAACTCTGAACTAAGATACTCACCACCACGATCGGATCGAAGCATCTTAATGTTCCTGCCCAATTGATTCTCGACTTCCTGTTTAAATTCCTTAAACTTCTCGAAAGTCTCTGACTTATGCTTGATCAAGTAGACATATCCATATCTACTATAATCATCAGTAAAAGTCAAATAATAACGATTAGCATCCCTTGTGGCATGTTTGAATGGTTCACACACATCCGTGTGTATAAGGTCCAACAAACCTTCACCCCTCTCACACGAACCTGTGAAGGGTGACTTTGTCATTTTTCCAAGTAAGCATGATTCGCAACTATCATCTGACTTTAGGTCAAACGACTCCAAGACTCCATCCTTTTGGAGTTGGCCTATGCGCTTCTTGCTTATATGTCCAAGACGACAATGCCATAATGATGCTTTATCCAAGTTATTATTAGTAGAATCAATACACAAAACATTATTTCCTAAGTTATCAACAACAGATACAGCTTCATACACACCATCACAAGGTAATGCTTTAAAATAAAGAACATTATTAAAGAAAGCATCAATAGAACCAACTTCATTATTAAATGAAAAGGTAAACCCTTGTTTGTACAAAGCATGAAAGGAAATAATATTTCTTGCCATTCCTGGCGAATAACAACACTTATTCAGATCTAAACTAAACCCACTACTTAGCGATAAAGTATAAACTCCAATCTTGGTAACAGGTATAGCTTTCCTATTCCCCATGATCAAGTTTATCCTTCCTTGCTCCACATCCTCACTTCTTCTTAGTCCCTGCAAGTCACAACAAATGTGAATACCACACCCGGTATCAAGGACCCAAGAATTAGAATGGGGTGAGTTATTAGAAATGATAGTGTAAATACCTGCATGGTTGGGTTTAACTTTCCCATCCTTCACATCTTGCTGGTATTTTGGGCAGTTCCGCTTCCAATGAGCTTTTTCATGGCAATAGAAGCATTCAGCCTCTTTTGGGTCAGAAGAAGGAGTAATGAAACCTTTCTTGGTTCCACTTGAAGAAGAGCCATCAAGGGTCCGAGCCTTGGTACCCTTCGAAGATCTCTTTCTCTTCCTCCATCGATTCTTCCCGATTGCCAAAACCAGAGTAGAGTTTTGAGTAGGAGTGATAGCAACCGACTTCCCCTTAAGACCTGATTCTGCGGTCTTGAGAAGTCCCTGAAGTTTGCTGAGAGTGACTTCTTCCTTGTTCATGTGATATGTCATGCGGAATTGATCATAGCACGATGGTAAGGAATGCAAAATAATATCTATTGCAAGATCCTCCGGGAAGTTCACATTAAGCTTCAGCAAACGATCCACATACCTTTGCATTTTTCTGCATGTGGCTCGTGACGGATTCCCCGTCCTTCATCATGGTTGTTATCATGGAGCAGATGATTTCATACCTCTCTTGTCTTGCACTTTGATGGTATCTTTCCATCAAATCTTGGTGCATGTCATAAGGGTAGAAATCCTCATAAGACTTTTGGAGTTCCGCTGTCATCGTGGCCGTCATGATGCACGCCACTTTCGTAGCATCCCTTTCATGTGCCCGAAATTCAGCGATCTCCTGAGGAGTTGCAGTGGACTCATCAATCTCCTTAAGCTCCTTGTCAAGGACATATTCTTTGTCCTCGTAGCGGGTAATCATCCTGATGTTTCTGATCCACTCATTGAAGTTGGATCCATCAAAGGTGACTTTCCCACACAAGTTCATAAGGGTAAAGGAGCCATTAGGATTAGAGCCAGAAGCATTGTTGAAAGACATCTGAAGGAAGGAGGACAAGATTAGTTTAGATATAAGAGAGTCCTTAATAAAACACCCAAATGTAATATTAAGGATAGGATCCAATCACAATATAATATAACTTAGAAGAGGTATGCCGTAATCTAAGCTATATCATATTTGAAAGGTAGGTGAATGACGATTCACCAATTTCCACCACGAAAACCGCAATATTTTAGTATTAGGTTTTTGAATGGTTCTTAGAAATTCCTAGATTCTTTGAGATTCAATGAACTTTTCAAGGCATGTTTCAATCTCGAGTGTGCCCTCCAAGTTTTGTGACTGGGATACCGAGGATCACAAAACGAGGTGTGAAGTAACCATGCAAATCACTTGGTACCCTTAAAGTTTATCACTCAATCGATGTGCCGGTTAACCACACACGCTCCATCGCTACTATAATAAACCCTAAGTCACCCTTTACCTACCTTGTTAAGTCCAAGTTAGTGTGCCGGTTAACCACACACGCTCCACCAACGACTTAATCAAAGTGTAAAGTGTAATTTCATGGAATAGCACCTTATTCACATTTTTCCTAAAGTAACTAAGATTGGGAATTTAATAAAACATTTAGTTACTTTATAATATTCATCATACTTTGAATGAGAATTAATAAGTCCTTGTCTTACCCGTTCGGCTAACGACCCTCCACCGATCAAGCAAGCGGTGGGTGAGAGTGGACACCCATTAAGTCACCATTTTATAGGCAACAACCTTATACCCACCTTATAGACCGGCTTCGTGAATGAGGCGTACTAGCGGTAAGACGACTTTGTTCTTATACATATATATATATATAATTATTAAATCATAATAATATAAGTATAAGGGTTGAATTTTAACTTTTAAAATTCTAGGGGTTGGAACTAAAGTTTTAACTTAACTTTACTTGTTCCAAAACTTGAGGGCAAGTTTTGTAAACTTTCAAAACTTTTCATTTCTTGTAACTTATGAGTTTAATAGAGTAATAAAATGAGGACTTTTCATTTTTCCTAACTCTTGTGTTCTTTTAATGGTTTTTAATCCAAGAGACTTTTGGTTTTCCATAACTTGAGGACAAGTTATGGACTCCATTAAAACACATTATGATCATGAATTAATCTACCACATAGGTTACAAATAATTCCTATGATCATCTAAACATCATAAGAACAAGAATATGAATATGAACACTTTCAAGAATCAAAATCACATTTAATCTTTGTAATTTTGATAACTAGTTGTTGCAAATGAGTTAGAAAAGACATTACACCTTCTAAAACAAGTTTTCAAGTACCAAAACATTTTAGGGTAATGATTCTAATCCATTTCCAGCAACTCAAGTCGAAATTCTGCACTCTGTCGACCCTACTCGCCGAGTGCATAAACCTACTCGCCGAGTAGGTTGAAGATACACATGAACTCGACGAGTCCTCCCCATGGACTCGCCGAGTCCATCAGTCAGACAGCAAGATTTTCGACTTTCTTCAACTTTTAAGCACAAATAACAAACAAACAAGCCTAGGCTCTGATACCACTGATGGGTTTTGAGCATTCTAACACTTCCTAAGTGTACATGCAACCCTAATAACCTTGGATCTATGTTTGTCTAATTATCATGCAAAGTTGAATTCCAAGGTTATATTCCTATCTAGCATACATGGGGAACAATTTTAACTTGAATCATAGATAGAATAACTTACCTTGTTGTTGATTGTGTTCCTTGAAACCTTGTGAGCCTAGCACCCCAAGTGTGATGCCTTAAATGCTTCACACAACACCAAATGCTCTTGGAAAGACTCTTGAGATAACACACACTTCTCAAAATCGGCCAAGCCCTCTAGTTTCTTTTTCCTTAACTTGTGTAGCCAATTTTGTGGAGAATGGGACTCTTATATAGTGTTGGCACATCTAGGGTTACACCATGTAAACCCTAATGTGTCATGACTCTTCATTTCCATGACCCATGGGTTTGTAACTCCCATGGAGCATCCATGGAGCATCCTATGGGTAGAACCCAACTTGATAATCCATGGAGCCTCTTAGCCCACTATACAAGATATGAATGATTTACATAATCAACCCATATATTTAATTAGTTATCCTTTGATCACTTAATTAATTCCAAATTAATTCTTGATCAAACTAATCAAATAATATTATTAATATATTAGAACTTATAATATATTAATAATCTCCAAGTGTTATTTCTCTCATTTTAGTCTATCCAATTGCATGGTGCCATGCAACCCAAATGGACCATGCCGGGTCAGGTCAAGTACAAGCCCGAAATAGTTATGGACTTAGACACCTTATCCAACAAGACTATCATGAGAAAAATAAGACACTTATGGTTATTAATATATTACAAGTTCTAGTATATTAATAATAAGAATAATAAGATTATTTGATTAGTATTGATCAAGAATTAATCTAGGATTAATTAAGTGATCAAAAGAAGACTAATTAAATATATGGGTTGATTGTGTAAATCATCCATACTTGTATAGTGGGCTAATGCTCCATGGATAATCAACTTGGGCCAAAACCCATAGGATGGTCCATGGATGCTCCATGGTGTATTTGTACCCATGGATCATGGAATTGAAAGGCAATGTCAATTAGGGTTTACATGGTGTAACCATAACTATATAAGCATCTTATTCTTGACCAAAATCGTCCACTAGTGTGAGTAATGAAGGGATAGCCGATTTCATGAGTTGTAGATTTCTCTCAAGTTATTCCAAGTGTATTTGGTGTTGTGTGAACCATTTGAGGTGTCACACTTGGGGCACTTGGCACTCAAGCTTCATGAAGACTTTACACATGAAAGAGGTATGTATTATATCTTGTTATATTCATTATTTTATATGCTAGATTAGCATAATACCTTGGATGTTCATATTTGCATGTATAATAGAGAAAACATAGATCCAAGGTATTTAGGGTTGCATGTACACTTAGGAGTGTTAGAATGCTCAAAACCCAACAATCAGGTCATCGTTCGACAAATTAAGCAACATGTTCGAGGAATCAAGGCAACAAGACTAGTTTTTGGGTCGTAATTCGAGCAATCAAGGCAACGCGGATAGCTCCCCGGTTCTCCAAGAGGCTCGTTTTTAGGTCATCGTTCGAAAACCCAAGGCAACAAGCTCAACGGGCAAATCAATGTTTGTTGCCTTGATTTCTAGAACGATGACCTGAAAACCAGCCTTGTGGCCTTGAATTGTAGGACATGTTGTCTTGATATCTCAAACGAAAGCCTGATTGCTCTCCCCATTGCCTTGATGGCGACGAAGCCACCATCGAGCACCAACAAGGAAAGCCCAATGACCCGTGAAGGAAGCCCGCCCCAACATCTTGCCTTGTTTTCTCGAACGACGACCTGTAAACTTGCCTTGTCGCCTTGATTATTCGAACTTGTTGCTTAGATTTCTTGAACGATGACCTTGAAACTAGGCCTGTTACCTTTTTTGTTGCCTTGATTTTTAGAACGATGACCTGAAACCTAGCCTTGTGGCCTTGGTTTCTAGAACATGATGTCTTGATATTTCGAACGACGAGCGGAGAGCAGTGCCCGTTGCCTTGATTTTTCGAACGAAGACCTGAAAAACAAGCCATGTTGCCTTGATATCTCGAACCTGATGGCTTGGTGTTTGGAACGAAGGACTTAAAATTTGCCCCGTTGCCTTGATTTCACGAACGATTCTTTGGTTAAAGTAAAATGTTGGCGGCCTTTCTCGGACGACGGCTGAAAGCTGGCGTGTTGCCTTGATTTATGGAGCGCCTTTAATTTATACAACATGCTGTCCATGTTTCTCGAACGACGACCTGAAAGCTTGGATTTATCGAACGACGGCCTGAAAACAAGCCTTGCTGCCTTGATCACTCGAACATGTTGCCTTGAATTATCAAACACCGTCGAAGTCACTACACACGATGCATGCCCATATTAAATGAGTATATGTTGCTCTTTCGGCATTTTTGACGTGTTATGAGAAAACAAAAGTATAATTGGTGGTCCGAGTAAAGCGCAAGTCATCAACTTGGGTTGTTATGTGTTTTTATCGGAGGCCGCGTCACTGTTGTTGGTGAATTACGGCCCGGTCACCGGGTTTTATTATTGTAAGGTCCTTTATCCTTGTCCAATTCGTGCCAAACCGGCTTCATTTTGGCGAGTTAAATAGAATTATAGCGTCTGGGATTTTTCGACTCGGCCAAGACTAGATACGGCCAAGATTAACCGGTGAGCAGATGACCCAACCCGACGAAACCCGGCCAAAATCATATTTTTCACGACAACTCGAAATCCATGAGCATTTCCTCGATCACGAAAGAAATTTTACTAGGCAAATCAATGATTTCGAGCAACTTTCATTCAATGGGTTTTTGCTAAATCGGAAGTAAAAGACCACCCGGTGACCAAAGACGACCCAACCCGATGAAAGTTAGCCAAAATCACATCTTGCTCGGTAACTCGAAATCCGTGCACATTTTTTGGATCACGAAAGAAAATTTACCAGGTAAATCAATGATTTCGAGCAACTTTCATTTAATGGGTTTTCGCTGATTCGGAAGTACAAGATCACCCGGTGGCCAAAGACGACAAGACGCGGTGAAAGTTAGCCAAAATCGCATTTTGCTCGGTAACTCGAAATCCGTGCACATTATCTCGATCATGAAAGGAATTTTGCCCTGTAAATCAAGGTTTCCGAGCAACTTTCATTCAATGGGTTTTTGCTAATTCGGAAGTACAAGACCACCCGGTGACCAAAGTCGACCCAACCCGATGAAATTTAGCCGAAATCACATATTGATCGGTAACTCGAAATCCGTGCACGTTTTCTCGATCACGAAAGAAAATTTACCAGGTAAATCAATGATTTCGAGCAACTTTCATTCAATGGGTTTTTGCCAATTCGAAAGTTAAAGTTCGGTAGTGTGTGTGTACAAGTGTCGAAGCTTCGGTGCCCCGGGTAATTACGGACCAAAAAAAAATATTTTTTTTGAAACGTACATTATTCGTGTTAATAAAGATCCACACAAAATTTCGTCAAAATCCGACTTAATTTGAGGGAGTTATGGACGTTTTTTGCAAAATTATGCATCCCGGGGGAAATCAATGTCTGTTCCTGTCACCAAGCTCTTTGTGCAATATGTATATATAGGGGAAGGGTGGGAGTGACGCCCGAAGGCGGGTGGGCGACCAGCGAAGTCGAGGCTGCTACGACCAAGGGCAAAGCCAAGGCAAGGCCATCGGCCAAGGTCACCAGATTTGCGTTTGCTTGGTGAAACCAGATCGCGACCAGCCACTCCTCGACGAGATCTTCGCAAGCGGCCCGTTTTCACCGATGAAAAAACCTGATCGCGACCAAAATTGCCCCACGTCGTGCTAGTTCCAAAAAATTATGCATGATATGGAAAATCAATGTCTGTTCCTGTCACCAAGCTCTTTGCGCAATATGTATATATAGGGGAAGGGTGGGAGTGACGCCCCACAGGTGCCCCAAAGGTGGGTGAGCGACCAGCGACATCGAGGCTCTTAGCTAGTCCCCCGTTGCCTTGATATGTCGAACGATGGCCTGAAAACTTGCCCCGTTGCCTAGATTTCTTGAACGACGACCCGGAAACTAGCCTCGCTGCCTTGATTGCTCGAACACGTTGCCTTGATATCTCTAACGACGACCTGATGACAAGCAGCGTTGCCTTGATTACTCGCACACATTGGCTGGAAACTAGCCACGATGGCCTGGAAACTAGCCACGATGCCTTGATTTTCCCCGACGTCGTGTGCATACGAAAAATTATGCATCCTCAGGGAAATCAATGTCTGTTCCTGTCACAAAGCTCTTTGTGCAATATGTATATATAGGGGAGGGCATGGTTGCTGAATCCACCATCGAGCATCGTAAAGGCAAGCCCCAAGACCCGTGAAAGAGCCCTCCCCCAACACGTTGCCTTGATTGCTCGAACGACGACCCAAAAAACTAGCCGCGTTGCCTTGATTCCTCGAACATGTTTCCTTGATTTGTGGAACGATGACCGGATGACTAGAAGAGTTGCCTAGATTTGTCGAACGACGACCTTGAAACTAGCCCGGTTGCCTTGATTCCTTGAGCATGTTGCCTTGATTTTTTGAACGATGAACCGAAAACTAGCCTAACGGAAAAACATGGGTGCTATTCCTCATTGCCTTGACGTATATATTTGGGGGGACCATAGAGACGAAGCAACCATCTAGCACCAACAAGGCAAGCCCTAAGACCCGTGAAGGAGCCCACCCCCCAACGCGTTGCCTTGATTGCTCGAAAGACGAGCCAAAAACTAGCCCCGTTGCCTTGATTCCTCGAACGTGTTGCCTTAATTTGTCGAACGATGACCTGATGACTAACATTGTTGCCTAGATTTGTCGAACGACGACCACGAAACTAGTCCTGTTGCCTTGGTTCCATGAGCTTGTTGCCTTGATTTTTTGAACGATGACCTGAAAACTATCCTAGTGGACAACTTGTGGGCTGTTCCTTATTGCCTTGACGTATATATTGGGGGGACCATGGGGACGAAGCAACCATCGAGCACCAACAAGGCAAGCCCCAAGACCCGTGAAGGAGCCCACCCCCCAAAGCGTTGCCTTGATTGCTCGAACGACGAGCCAAAAACTAGCCCCGTTGCCTTGATTCCTCGAACGTGTTGCCTTAATTTTTCGAACGATGACCATTGTTGCCTAGATTTGTCGAACGAGGGCCTGGAAACCAGTCCTGTTGCCTTGATTCCTTGAGCTTGTTGCCTTGATATTTTGAACGATGACCTGAAAACTATCCTGATGGACAACCAGGGCGTGCTATACTCGTTGCCTTGACGTCTAATATTGGGGCGGCCATAGGGACGAAGCAACCATCGAGCACCGACAATGCAAGCCCCTAGACCCGTGAAGGAGCCCACCCCCAAACACGTTGCCTTGATTGCTCGAACGACGACCCAAAAAAAGCCATGTTTCCTTGATTCCTCGAACATGTTGCCTTAATTTGTCGAACGATGACATGATGACTAGCATTGTTGCCTAGATTTGTCGAAGGACGACCTTGAAACTATCCATGTTGCCTTGATTCGTTGAGCATGTTGCCTTGATTTCTCGAATTACGACTCAAAAACTAGCCTTGTTGCCTCAAACATGGTGCGTTAATTTGTCGAATGATGACATGATGAATAGCATTGTTGCTTAGATTTCTTGGACGACAATCTTGAAACTAGCCCTGTTTTCTTGAGCTTGTTGCCTTGGGTTTTCGAACGATGACCTGAAAACGAGCCTCTTGGAGAACCGGGGAGCTATCCGCGTTGCCTTGATTGCTCGAATTACGACCAAAAAACTAGCCCCGTTGCCTTGATTCCTCGAACATGTTGCCATGTCAATTAGGGCTTACATGGTGTAACCCTAACTATATAAGCATCTTATTCTTGACCAAAATCGGACACTAGAGTGTGAAGTGAAAGGGCTAGCCGATTTCATGAGTTGTAGAATTCTCTCAAGCTATTCTAAGTGTTTTGGTGATTGTGATTCCACTTGAGGCTTCCACACTATTGGGGCTAAGCTCTTAAAGCTTGAAGACATCAAGCTACATCAAAAGGTATGTATTCTATCTTGTTACATTCATTGATTTGTATGCTAGATTAGGATTATACCTTGGAAGTTCTTATTTGCATGTTTAATAGAGAAAACATAGATCCAAGGTAATTAGGGTTGCATGTACACTTAGGAGTGTTAGAATGCTCAAAACCCAACAGTAATATCTAGAAACTTCCCAAGAGGAGGAAGGACAAGTATAAATAGGGAGGAGCTCATTTGCTCCAAACCATTGGAAGTTCTCTTGTATTCTCTCGACCTCTCTAATAGAAGTTCTCTTTCGTTTGTAGATAATTCAAAACCCTTATTCTCTTGCTTACTTAGTCGTTTATACATCCAAAAGAAGTGTCGTAGCCTGACTTAGTCGAAGTTACACTAAGTGGCACACGGTGATTGTGTTGTCCCGTGACACGTGGTATCAGAGCCAGGTTTCGTACAAGCAAGAGATCATGACTACGGAAGCAGGAAGTAGCGAAGTAGCAAACCTACCCCCTGTCGTCGAAGAGAGAGGAAGGATGTCCAAGAAGAGGGATCAATCGATAGACGCCTTGGCAAGCTTAGAAAACAAGCTTACAAGGACGGAGATCAACGTCAGGGAGATCCTTGAATGGAAGGATACCGTCGATCAGTTCGTTGCGGAGATAAGTGACACAAGCGATGGATTGAAGGAGACCATCGGTGTCATCAAGGAAGAAGTCCTTGGACTTGTCAACACCTTGCGAAATGAGTTTCGTGAGAAGATAAACGCTTTGGAAGATGAGGTG
Organism: Lactuca serriola; assembly: GCF_051521515.1. Classification (NCBI taxonomy): domain Eukaryota; kingdom Viridiplantae; phylum Streptophyta; class Magnoliopsida; order Asterales; family Asteraceae; genus Lactuca; species Lactuca serriola. The sequence continues at coordinate 48,593,029 of NC_136408.1, read as the reverse complement.
AAGCTATGCAAAGCAGCGATAGCCGGAGGATCTGTCACGAAGATGACACCACACACAGAAGCATCTAAGCCCTCAAAATATGGAGGTAAGCGTGATCCTAAACTACTTGAAGAATTTTTCTGGTCCCTAGAATGTTATTTCAATGCTATCGGAGTAAAGGATGACAAGTACAAAATAGACACCGTCGTTCTGTACTTGAGTGAAAATGCGGCACTATGGTGGAGGCGGAAGCATGGCGACATTGAAAAAGGATTATATGTCATAGACACTTGGGATGAGTTTAAGAGACAACTCAAGAAACAATTCTGCCCCCATAATGCTGAGGACGTTGCCATGAAGAAACTCCGAGGATTGAAACATGTCGAGTCTATCAAAGATTACGTAGCAGAGTTCACCGCCTTGATGTTGGAGTTACCCGACTTACAGGAGAAAGACAAGTCATTTTACTTCCAAGATGGACTACAATCATGGGCTTACAACGAGCTCAAGAGAAGGAACGTCCAAGATTTTTACGAAGCTATAGCAATAACGGAAGACCTTATGGACTTCCGAAGAGATACCCCGATTAGGAAACCTAGCGGGGGAGAGAGACCGACAACTAGGCTACAATAGAAGGATGATAAACCCGCTGCAAGACCATCAACTTTCAAGGGGAAGGCGAGTGAAGGGGGACCTCGAAGGGAAGTCAAGTGCTACTTATGTGACGGCCCCCACCTAATCAAAGATTGTCCCAAGAAGAAAAGCTTCAATGCGATGGTCTTCGAAGAAGAAAAGGAAGGGAGAGACGAGGCACAACTAGGCTCAATGCAACGCCTCAATTCGATTGCAAAAGAAGAGACCCACTCGAAGAAGGAAAGAGGACTCATGTTTGTGAAAGTTAGTATAAACGAGAAAGTCACTAAAGCCTTAGTAGACACAGGTGCGTCCCATAATTTCCTTTCTAAAAATGAAGCTGAAAAGATGAACATTCAATACACCAAAGAAATAGGCTGGTTGAAAGCTGTCAACTCTCCTTCCGAGCCTATTCTTGGAGTCGCTTATGGGGTAGTTATCGAGATCGGAGGATGGAAGGGTCCTATCGACCTAACCGTAGTACCCATGGATGATTATTGCATGGTCTTGGGGATGGAGTTCTTCGACCAGGTACGCCCTTTCTCGTTCGAAGATCAAACCATGCGTATCACCAAGGATTCAACGATACACATTGTACCCTTGGAAAGAAGCAAAACGGAGTCCCGGATCTTGTTGGCCTTGCAACTCAACAAGGGACTAAAGAAGGGAGAAATGACATACTTAGCAGCGTTAAAAGAAGAAACCACCCCTCTCAATGAAGAGATGCCAGAGATAGTGAAAAAAGTACTAGAAGAATTCAAGGACGTGATGCCGCCAGAGTTACCAAGGAAGTTACCACCGAGAAGGGAAGTGGATCACGAGATAGAACTCGAGCCCGGAGCTAAGCCACCAGCGATGTGTCCTTATAGAATGGCTCCACCGGAGTTAGAAGTGTTGGAATAGTGTCTAAGGCTGTAACTATATTGGGCAAGTACTTGACCCGGTTGTGCATGGTCCTTTTGGGTTGCCTTCACCATAGCAACTTGATAGGATGATTTATTAAGAGAGAGTAAATATTATTAATATATTATGAGAATAATATAATGAATAATATATTTGTTATTTGATTAATATAAGTCATAGAATTAATTAGAATTAATTTGGTGACTTAAAGAGATTAATTAAATAAAGGGGTATAAACTGTCAATTGTTTGATAGTTAAGCTTTAGACTGTAAATCCATTTGGATATGGTATGGACGAATTCTAAGAGGTTTAGGATAGCTAAAATCGTCCATATGCTTATCTATGGAATGGATTTGGATAGCCTTAAGAGAAGATTATCCAATTAGGGTTTAGGTTGTAACCCTTAAGGAGTCTACAAGTATAAATAGACCCTATGGCTGATGGAATTCGACACTTGACCAAAAAGTAAGGAACCTCTGGTCGAAATTCCTCCCCTTTCCTCTCTCCCAAATCATCCTCCTTGCTTTGGTGTTTGTAAGCCATTAGAGGAGTGACATTTGTGACTCTAGAAGCTCCAAGACCTCAAGATCAACAAGGAACTCAAAGGTATGATTCTAGATCTGTTTCAATGTTGTTATTTAGCCTAATTAGTAATTAGAAGTCTTGGATTCAAAGCATGTTTATTAGAAAGCCTAGATCCAAGCATTAGGGTTTTGCATGCGCACATAGGAAAGTTCTTATGGCTAAAACCCAACAGTGGTATCAGAGCCTAGCTTGGTTTTCTTTAAATTGTTGCTTGATTAACTGAAACAAACCTGCAAAATTCGATTTTTAGGGTTCTGAGTCACTGACTCGGCGAGTCCCAAGGTGGACTCGGCGAGTAGGCCTGACTCGGCGAGTCCCAAGGTGGACTCGGCGAGTAGGCCTGACTCGGCGAGTCCCCTTGTGCACTCGGCGAGTCCAGGCGTCAGGAATGACCAGATTCGGGATTTCTTTGTGTTTATCTTATGGAAACTTACCTTAATCATCATAGATCAACCTAAATCCGATTTTATGATAAATATGACTATTATCTTGATCTAGAAAAGGATATTTATCAACTAATTAAATATTTAATTTCCTTATATGATAATTAATTAATTATTTGACTATTTTGGTAATTATCTTTCAAAGAAATCTTGAATAAATCAAATATAGATAATTAGGATATTAATTGTTAATTGGAATTATTTGTTATTTGATCCTCCATGTTTTAAATGTTTAAAACCTACCCTCATGTTTTGAAATTTACTTTTGTGATTAAAAGTTTTAATTTAGACAACTTAAATTTCAAACCCTAGATTTTAAAAGTTTTAAAATACAACCCTATAATAATATGATATTACTAGAATAATGTATATATGTATAACTAAATGCTAGTCTCACCGTTAGTAGGCCTCATTCACGAAGCCGATCTATAAGGTGGGTATAAGGTTGCGGCCTATAAAATGGCGCTTAATGGGTGTACACTCACACCCACCGCTTGCTTGATTGGTGGAGGGTCGTTAGCCGAACGGGTAGGATAGGGCAACCTCGTCCTCTCATTAAAAGTATAATAAGAAAAACAAAGTAACCACACATATTTTAAAATTTCCCAATCCTAGTTACTTTAGGAAAAGTGAATTGATGCAATCCCATGAAATTACACTTTGCACCTTGCTAAGATGTTAGTGGAGCGTGTGTGGTTTACCGGCACACTAATTGGTTCTAAGCGAAGGTGGCAAAGGGTGATTCATTGTTTATCATAGTTCGATGGAGCGTGTGTGGTTTACCGGCACATCGAATAGGTGATCGTTACAATGAAGGCGCCATGTGAATTTGCATGGTAATTCACACCCGCTTTGTGATCCTCGGCATCCCAGTCACAAACAAGAGGGGCTAATCGAGATTTAAACATGCCATTGAATAGTTTCAATGAATCTCATCCGAACCTAGGAATTCTCAAAAACACTTAGGACTAATAGTTTAAGTTCGTAATGGAGAATTAGTGAATCGTCATTCACTTACCTTCAATTTATTTGCATGTCAGATTACGGTATCCCTTTTCTAGTATGTAAATGTTATTGTTGGATCCTAGCCCTAATTTCTTATTGGGTGATAATTAGGGATTCCTATTCTAATCTATCTTTGTCCTTTTCTAATTATAGATGTCGAACGCAAACAACGCTGCTGCTAGTTCCTTCACGTTGATGAGCCTTTGCCAAAAGGTCACCTTCGATGGAACGAACTTTAGCGAATGGATAAGATACATTTGCACCATTGCTCGCTATGAGGATAAGGAGTATGTCCTCGATGAGAAGCTCGAGAAAATCAACACCGAAATCGCTACTCCAGCCGAAATCACCGCCTTTGAAACTCATGAGCGAGATGCAACGAAGGTACATTGCATTATGATCGCCACCATGAACTCCGAATTCCAAAATTCCTACGAGGACATGTACCCGTACGAGATGCACCAAGACTTATTGGAGAGGTACCACCAAAACGCGAGACAAGAGAGGTACGAGATTTTCACTAACATGATTTCCACGAAGATGGGTCATGGAGAATCTCTTACCGTGCACTTGCAAAAGATTCAAAGGTATGTCGACCGCCTTCGCAAGTTAAATGTTGACTTCGGTGAGGATTTGGCGATCGACATGGTGCTTCACTCTTTGCCTCCGATGTACAATCAATTTAGAATGACCTACCACATGAACAAATAAGAGGTCACCCTAAGCAAGCTCCAAGGTCTCTTGAGGGTTGCTGAGAGCAACTTCAAAGACAAGTCTGTTGCACCTACTCCCAATCCGCCCGCTGCTCCTGTCTTGGCTATTGGACAAGGGAAGGGAAAGAAGAGGAAAGCTTCATCGAAGAACTATCGCAAGGTGAAAGCCCGAGATGGTGCCTCTTCTAGTGGGACCAAAGTTGATCCCGCCAAGCCCTGCTCTAACCCGAAGGAGGCAGAGTGCCACCACTGCCACAAGATAGGACATTGGAAGAGAAGCTGCCCGGATTACCTGCAAGCGATCAAAGAAGGAAAGATCAAGCCATCTTTCGCAGGTATATATACAATCAAATCTAACGATTCTAATCATGCTATTTCTTGGGTTCTTGATACCGGTTGTGGTTATCACATTTGTTCTAATGTGCAGGGACTAAGAAGAAGTAGGGATGTGGAGCAAGGAAGGATCAATCTAATCATGGGGAACAGAAGATCGTCGCCTGTGACCAAGATTGGAGTGTATTCCTTAGTGCTTAGGAATAGTTTAGTTTTAGATTTGAACAATTGTTGCTATTCGCCAGAAATGGCAAGAAACATCATTTCATTTCATGGTTTATATAGACAAGGATTTAGATTTTCTTTTAATAATGAGAATGGTTCTATTTTGGCTTATCTAAATGGTGTCTTTTACTTTGAAGCTATACCATGTAATGGAATATATGAAACCGTTATGATTGTTGATAACTTAGGAAATGATGTTTTGAATATTGATTCTTCCACTAGTATGGATAAAGCATCCTTGTGGCATTGTCGTCTTGGACATGTCAACAAGAAACGCATAGCCCAACTCCAAAAGAATGGAGTGTTGGAGTCATTCGACCTTAGGGAAGATGACACATGCGAGTCTTGTTTGCTTGGAAAGATGACTAAGTCGCCCTTCACGAGTACTTGTGAAAGGGGCGAAGGTCTATTGGACCTAATACATACCGATGTATGTGGACCGTTTAGATCAACCACGAAGGATGGGAACCGCTTCTATGTGACTTTTACCGATGACTATAGTAGATATGGGTATATCTACTTAATCAAGCAAAAGTCAGACACCTTTGAAAAGTTCAAAGAGTTCAAGAATGAAGTGGAGAATCAATTGGGCAGGAAAATCAAGATGCTTCGATCCGATCGAGGAGGAGAGTACCTAAGTCTTGAATTCCACGATTATCTCAAGGAGTGTGGAATAGTTTCACAATTGACGCCTCCTAGGACACCACAGTTAAATGGTGTGGCAGAAAGGCGTAATCGAACCTTATTGGATATGGTTCTCTCTATGATGAGTCGTGCTTCACTACCTATCTCTTTTTGGGGGTATGCCTTAGAGACTGCCGCCCATATCCTTAACCGAGTCCCTACTAAGAAGGTTGCCAAAACACCTCACGAGATGTGGACAGGGAAAGCTCCCTCGTTGGCACATATCAAGGTTTGGGGTTGCGAGGCTTTCGTAAGACGAGATACTCACGACAAGCTTGAACCTCGAAGTGAGCGATGTATTTTCATCGGCTACCCGCAGACATCCTTTGGATATCTCTTCTATAGACAAAAGGAAAATGTTGTCTTCGTTGCAAGGAGAGGAGTTTTCCGAGAGCGAGAACTCATAAGCCAAGGAGACAGTGGGAGGCAAATCGAACTTGAAGAGATTCAAGAGTCGATGGATGAAGGAACCTCTACCGCTGGCATTCAACCCGAGGAGGAAACTCCGGTTGAACCAATTGACGAATCCTTACCTCTTAGACGTTCCGATAGAGTTAGAGTTCATCCCCAGTTTTATGGCTTTCATATTACTACCGAAGGGGACACGTATATTAGTGATGGTACACTAGTAAATCTCGATGAACCTAATAGCTATAAGGAAGCCATGGCAGGCCCGGAGTCTGTAAAGTGGAAAGAGGCAATGGATAGCGAGATCCAATCCATGTATGATAACCAAGTTTGGAATTTGGTTGATTACGTGCCCGGACGTAAGACCGTTGGGTGCAAATGGATCTTCAAGAAGAAGACCGACGTGGATAGGAACGTACACACATATAAAGCGCGATTGGTCGCGAAGGGCTTTACTCAAACTCCCGGAGTTGACTATGATGAGACCTTCTCACCAGTTGCGAAGATTAAATCTATTAGAGTGATGCTAGCAATTGCCGCATTTCATGATTATGAGATTTGGCAAATGGATGTCAAGACCGCTTTCCTTAACGGAAAGTTGGCTGAGGATGTTTACATGGCTCAGCCATAGGGGTTTGTGGATCCGAAGCATCCAGATAGAGTGTGTAAGCTTGAGAAGTCCATTTATGGACTTAAGCAAGCATCTCGCAGATGGAATCTTTGTTTCGATGAGAAAGTCAAAGAGTTTGGATTTGTACGAAGCGAAGACGAATCTTGTGTATATGTCAAAGCCAGTGGGAGTATAGTAAGCTTCCTCGTTCTATATGTCGATGACATATTACTCATAGGAAACGACATCCCGACTCTGCAGGAGGTAAAGTCCCGGCTCGGGAAGTGCTTCGCTATGAAGGACCTCGGAGAGGCTTCTTACATTTTGGGAATAAGGATAGTAAGAGAAAGAAGTAAGAGACTAATTGGACTTAGTCAGAATACTTACTTAGAGAAGGTACTAAAACGTTTTAGTATGGAAAACTCAAAGAAGGGAGAACTACCGATACAAAGTAATGCCAAATTGAGTAAGACTCAAAGTCCGAGTACCGAAGCTGAGATAGCAGAAATGAGCCGAGTACCATACGCTTCCGCAGTTGGCTCAATCATGTACGCTATGACTTGTACTCGACCTGATGTAGCCTTCGCTTTGAGCATGGTTAGCAGATATCAAGGGAATCCTGGCAAAGCACATTGGATTGCGGTGAAGAATATCCTTAAGTACCTTCGGAGGACGAAGGAATGGTTCTTAGTCCTCGGAGGAAGTGATGACTTGAAGGTGCGAGGGTATAGTGACGCCAGTTTTCAAACCGACAGGGACAACTACCGTTCGCAGTCGGGCTGGGTCTTTACCCTAAATGGAGGAGCAGTGACATGGAAAAGTTCCAAGCAGGAAACCGTAGCTGATTCAACGTGCGAATCAGAGTACATTGCAGCGAGCGAAGCGTCGAAGGAGGCAATATGGCTAAAGAACTTCATCGGTGATCTTGGAGTCGTACATGCCATAAAGGAGCCCATGGAGATTTTCTGTGATAACGAAGGAGCGGTTGCCTTAACCAAGGAACCGAGGGATCATGGTAGATCAAGACATATCGACAGAAAGTATCACTTTATTAGACATCGTGTAGAAGAAGGACAACTCGTAGTTAAGAGGATATCATCAGAAGATAACCCAGCAGATCCGCTTACGAAGGGACTGAGTAGGGTTAAGCACTTGCAGCATGCTAGGAGTATTGGGCTGAAGGATGATATTATCATAGATTAGATAGTATTAGAAACGTGTAATAGATAAATGTAATTAACATTTTGATGATTAAATAAAGGAGTTTTATTTATGATTAATGTTACTATCTTATGTTAATTGTTTAGCTATTGTTTCACTTTGCATGTTTTGACTTCCAGAATAATTGAGGTTATTAGGAATAATCGAATTATTCAAATGGTCCACAATCGTTCATATGTTGGAAGTAGATATGAAAGAAGATTGTCATGAATTGGTGTGTAGAATGTCTAAATGGTGTTAGACATAGCAAAGGATTGCTGCAACGTTCATGAGTGCTTATGAACTAGTTTTGAGCATTGGAATAAACCCGCGCTTGCTGGAATGACCTTATGGAATACGATATAAAAGGTGATCGCAAGACGATAATATCATATAGTCTTAAAACCTAGATATATGGTTTATTATTTGTTAATTGATTGTAAATTGATAATACGAAAACGCATCAGTAACTTGGTGTTATAAAACGTATTGTTGTGTATAGTTGGCAAATGAATAAGTAAATGCATATAAGTCGAAGTTTATCTGTAACTTTTATCTAAGAAGGTAAAAGCGATATCTCGGCCGCTCGATGATTTGATTTGACTTATGTGCTAGGTCCGGTCAGAACTGAATTGATGTGTTCGATTAAGTTCTATGTCAAATAAATCAGAGATTGAGAAACCTAAATGCTTGACTAACCATTCCATAGGATTGTCAGCATGATATCTAACAGAGGACTGTACGTTCCCTTATCTAAAGGACAAGATTGATTACATCAGAGTTGACAGCGTCTTTGAGAGCTACGATTGCAAACCGAATTGTACTTGTATAGTTACTAGACTTATCCAAGTGGGAGACTGTTGGAATAGTGTCTAAGGCTGTAACTATATTGGGCAAGTACTTGACCCGGTTGTGCATGGTCCTTTTGGGTTGCCTTCACCATAGCAACTTGATAGGATGATTTATTAAGAGAGAGTAAATATTATTAATATATTATGAGAATAATATATTTGTTATTTGATTAATATAAGTCATAGAATTAATTAGAATTAATTTGGTGACTTAAAGAGATTAATTAAATAAAGGGGTATAAACTGTCAATTGTTTGATAGTTAAGCTTTAGACTGTAAATCCATTTGGATATGGTATGGACGAATTCTAAGAGGTTTAGGATAGCTAAAATCGTCCATATGCTTATCTATGGAATGGATTTGGATAGCCTTAAGAGAAGATTATCCAATTAGGGTTTAGGTTGTAACCCTTAAGGAGTCTACAAGTATAAATAGACCCTATGGCTGATGGAATTCCACACTTGACCAAAAAGTAAGGAACCTCTGGTCGAAATTCCTCCCCTTTCCTCTCTCCCAAATCATCCTCCAAGCATTAGGGTTTTGCATGCGCACATAGGAAAGTTCTTATGGCTAAAACCCAACAAGAAGAGCTAAGAAGACAATTGAAAAAGCTACTAGATTCCGGATTTATCCGCCCCTCAAAAGCCCCATTCGGTGCCCCAGTCTTGTTCCAGAAGAAACATGACGGAAGTCTAAGAATGTGCATAGACTACCGGGCCCTGAACAAAGTAACGATAAAGAACAAGTACCCAATCCCACTGGTAGCTGATCTATTTGACCGACTCGGGAGTGCTCGATGGTTCACCAAGCTGGACTTAAGGTCGGGTTACTGGCAAGTACGCATAGCAGCAGGGGACGAACCAAAGACGACGTGTGTGACAAGGTATGGCTCCTACGAATTCTTAGTCATGCCTTTTGGATTGACGAATTCCCCTGCCACATTCTGCACTTTAATGAATAAGATATTCCACTCATTCTTGGACAAATTTGTAGTGGTGTACTTAGACGACATAGTAGTTTACTCTGAGTCGTTAGGGGAGCATGTTGAACACTTGCGGTTAGTCTTCCAAGTACTCAGGGAAAACCAATTATACATAAAGACAGAAAAGTGCTCCTTTGCCCAACCAGAAGTAACGTTCCTAGGGCATATGATCATTCATGGGAAGATCCATATGGATACCAACAAGATACGAGCGATCCAAGAATGGGAGCCACCAAAGAACGTTTCTGAACTACGATCGTTCCTAGGCCTTATAAACTACTATCGAAGATTTATATCCGGATACTCAGCTAAAGCCACTCCCCTCACCGACCTTCTAAAAAAGAAAGTTTCGTGGGAATGGACGGAGAAGTGTCAAATGACGTTTGATCTTCTAAAGAAAGCTGTCACGGAGGAACCGATCTTAAAGCTACCAGACTACACGAAACCATTCCAGGTGCAAACGGATGCGTCAGACTTCGCGATTGGAGGAGTGTTATTACAAGATGACCATCCAGTGGCCTACGAAAGCCGGAAACTAAATGATACAGAACGGAGATACTCGATACACAACAAAGAAATGACAGCAATTGTACATTGCCTTCGAGTATGGAGACACTATTTGCCTTGGAGCCGGTTCGTTATCCAAACCGACAATGTCGCGACTAGTTACTTCCAAAATCAGAAGAAGATAAGTCCTAAGCAAGCTCGTTGGCAAGATTTCTTAGCAGAATTCGATTATGTCATGGAATATAAGCCGGAAAAAACCAATGTAATTGCAGATGCCCTGAGTCGAAAGGCCGAACTAGCAACCCTCTCTCGAGTAACGTGCGATTTTGCTGACCGGATCAAGGAAGGGCTAAATCACGATCCGTTAACGAAGAACTTAATGGAAATGGCAAGAGAAGGCAAGACCAGAAAATTTTGGGTCGAAGGCGAATTATTATTCACGGTCGGCAATCGAATGTATGTCCCAAGATGGAACAACTTGAGAAGAGAAATCCTAAAGGAATGTCATGATTCCAAATGGGCTGGACATCCAGGTACTCATCGTACGAAAGAAATTATAGATCGATCCTATTATTGGCCGAATATGCGAAGTGACATAGACGCCTATGTGAGGACTTGCCTTATTTGTCAACAAGATAAGGTCGAACAGGCCAAACCGGCGGGATTCTTGGAACCACTACCGATCCCCGAAAGACCATGGGAAAGCATATCGATGGATTTTATTTCAGCATTACCGACGTCCGAAGGGTGCGGATCAATAATGGTGATTGTAGATCGATTCTCCAAATATGGAACGTTTATTCCAGCCCCTCGGGATTGCACAGCTGAAGAAGTAGGGCGACTATTCTTCAAGCATGTCGTGAAGTATTGGGGACTTCCTCGAAGCATTATAAGTGATAGAGATCCCCGCTTTACAGGGAAGTTTTGGAGGGAGCTATTTAAGCTAATGGGATCAAAACTCCACTTCTCGACTAGTTTCCACCCTCAAACCGATGGCCAAACTGAAAGGGTTAATCACTTGCTCGAGATTTATTTGAGGCACTTTGTTAGTGCAAACCAACGGGATTGGGCCAAGCTAATCGATGTGGCCCAATTTTCGTATAACTTACAACAGAGTGAGGCTACGGGGAAGAGTCCTTTCGAGATTGTAACAGGCCAACAACCATTGACGCCCAAAGAGCTAACAAACAGTTACAAAGGATCAAGCCCACCTACGTACAAGTTTGTCAAAGGATGGGACGAGGAACTCGACATAGCAAAGTCTTACTTACACAAGGCAGCCAAGTGAATGAAGAAATGGGCGGACGAGAAGAGGCAGCCAAGAGAGTTCCTAGTAGGGGACGAGGTGATGGTAAAACTCCCACAAAGGATGTTCAAATCCACCCGAAAGGTACACAAAGGCTTAACACGAAGATACGAGGGGCCATACAAAGTTCTCGAAAAGGTTGGGACCCGATCATACAAGCTTGAATTACCATCCTACTTAAAGATCCATCCAGTATTCCATGTAAGTCTTCTCAAAACTTACAAACACGATGAAGAAGATCCATCGAGGAGCAAATCACATCGAGCCCCAGTAGCAAACATAGTCTCATATGACAAGGAGGTGGATGAAATCCTAGCAGATAGAACGGTACGTAAACGAGGCTTACCTAATTGGACAGAATATTATGTTCGATGGAAGGGACTACCCGATAGTGAGTCCAGTTGGGAACGAGAACAAGATCTATGGCAATTCCGAAGCAAGATCGAGGAGTACATATCTAAGACTGACGAGGTCGTCAAGAACTTAAGTGGGGGAGGGTGTCACGATCGAGATTCTAGACTCTTCCGGAGTACTCAAGAAAATGGGAGAACTCACAAGTATAGCACATTAGACCCTGGAACATCCTAGATTTCTCTAGGACATCAAAGAATGATTTAGAACATTTCATGAAGACTTGTAAATATATGTAACTTGGTAGAATATTCTAGATTAGTCAAGAATATAGGACAAATGTAGTAATATCTAGAAACTTCCCAAGAGGAGGAAGGAAAAGTATAAATAGGGAGGAGCTCATTCGCTCCAAACCATTGGAAGTTCTCTTGTATTCTCTCGACCTCTCTAATAGAAGTTCTCTTTCGTTTGTTGTCACACCCCGAAAACCGAAGGCAGAAACATTTCTGGGGTTGACTCCACGTTGAGTATCAAATCCAATGTACATAGTAAGTAAAGTGAAACAAACATTACATTACATATTAAAAGTTTTACAATTTGTTTCAAAAGACACAGTTTATACAGTTGTGATACATAATATAGATATAAACAAAATGAACGGGTCTTGCACGCACACGATCCTTAACCAAGTAAGTCTTCGGGTACCTGTACTATCGATGACCTGAGAACACAAGCAATTTGAAAATCAGCATAACGCTGGTGAGTTCATAAGCAGTTTTGTTTTGTGAAAATGTTTATGTTTCCCTTCTGTTTCTGAAAATGTAACACACACCAAGAAAATCCCATATTTTCTTAAAAGTTGGTTGTTGTTTCATAAGAGTAATGTATGGTTTAGTTATCCTGTACATTGTTTTATGTCTTTAATGTATCAGTGAATTCCCAGGAAAGTCCCATACTTTCCTGAAGTGTAGTTATTGTAAAAGATGTAATGTTATTCAGTTAATTACTCTTGTCTGATTATGTGTAGGTTACCCAGAAATGCCCCATGCTTTCCTGTAAGTTTGTTTTCAATGTAAAAGATGTATTCTGTTAGATCTGCTTGTGTACAAGATTTCCTAGGAAAGTCCCATACCTTCCTGAAGGTTGATTATCATATGTAAAAGATGTAAAAGGTGTAAAAGATGTAAAAGATGTAAACTGAATCCTGGTTATCTGTAAAATGTAGTATGTGATTCATTATTACTATTAGTAAATCTCTGTTATCCTAGTTGCGAGTTCCATAACCATACTAAAGACTGAACCTGTGGCAATAAGTAGTCCACAACCCTGTGGCAATAAGTAGTCCACAAACCTTATGACTTTCGTCACCCTTGAACCATTTTGGTTCGGCTGTAGCTAGCAGCCAGGTGTGGGGTAGTCAGCCCCGTATAGATCTATACACTCAAGTCACGCTCTCTAAATCCCAGAGATTCTGGTTACGGGTGTAGTCCTCCACTCGCGTATCTCTGTGGAGTGTTCGCCGAGGACGTGTCTCCAATCATACGGAATAACAAATTTACTAGTAATAATAGTGTAATCCTCCATTCGCGTATCTCTGTGGAATGTTACCGAAGACAAGACAGTGTACGAACTATATTGTTCATGTGTTATAATGTCATGCTTTTAACTGATAAAATGTGGAAATCATTTGTGAAATATATAAAGCATAATTGTTTATAAAATCCATTTCACAAATAAATGTTAAGTGAACTGTATGATCTACTGGTTATCAGTTACGTATATCAGTATTAAAAGCATAAGAAATGTGAAACACACACACGAAAAATAAGTTTTGAGTACAAGAAAAACCCTTGTACTTTGCTTGTGTTCCCCCCTGAAAACAGTGAAAAACAGTGAAAAAGGTAGGGGTATGAACTCACCGGACTCGGAAACGTGTCGGTTTTGAATGCTAGACGTTGGTTCGGGGTTTGATTACTCGCGATGACCCTATGTAAAATGAAATAATGTCCATATATATACAATTAGGGATACATTCACTAATCATATGGAACATTACACTCCAATGAGGTTAAACACCTTAAAATGAGTGTTTAGAGTGACCCGGGCGGCGTTTAAAGGCGGGTAAAGGCACTAGGGACTTGGGACTTGAGTTTACTCTCCAAAAATAAACATTTACATGAGTTTACAACCACAAAACACCCACATACATGAGTTTACGGCCGTAAACTCATGTGGGTGTGGTTTTGGGTGTTTAAATGGTTTAAATGGCTTACATGGACATGGGAAATGCTAGAATGATTTATCTAAAATGCCTTGGAACAATTGGAATGAATTTACAACATTTAAATATGAGTTTATGTCCATACTCTTAGAGTTTACGGCCGTAAACTCACCCATGGCCAAGAATGGTTAGTTTAAGCTACAAGGGACAATCACATATGATTCTAGGGTTTATTCTAAGACCTAATATGAGTTTTATGGAACATTTGAGGGGTATTATGGAGTTTACGGCCCATGAGACCCTCATCATGGCCGTAAACTCTAATATAGGGTGATATAATGTGTTTTAAGGTCTAAAACTTGCATAGAAGGGCTTCTAAAATTCATCTAAAGGCTTTAGGGGTGTTTAGTTTGCATTTTAACACCAAAATTTTTGGAGTTTACGGCCCAAGAACAAGCCTTGGCCGTAAACTCTTAGAAAACTCACAAATGAAGTGTTTTAGTCCCTTAAACTATTTTTGGTTGGTCCCTTGATTTATTCCAAAGCTTTTGGTGGTGTTGGATGGCTTTCTAACACCTTAGAAATGAAATTATGTCATGTTATAGGGAGTTTACGGCCCAAGCAATCCTCTTGGCCGTAAACTCAAATAAGTCCCTCAAAAGTTATGATTCAAGTGTCCAAATGCTATATCCAAGGTCCTATAATTCATACCTAAGCCATATAAGTGATTTGGAAGGGTTTAAAGGCATAAAAACCCTAGATTATTGAGTTTACGGCCCAAGAATGCTCCTTGGCCGTAAACTCCTTCAAACTTCACAAAATTCATGTTTTAATTGTTTAAAGTCCAAATCTTAAAGTCCCTTAGCCATATCTAAAGTCCAATTGAGTTTAGGAAGGAGTTTAAGAGCTTAAAACCCCATAAAATGGAGTTTACGGCCCAAGCTTGCTCTTTGGCCGTAAACTCATGTTCTTGACCCTAAAACTCAATTAATTCATCAATTTGAAGGCTAAAGATGTTGAATAACATGATAGAGAGGTTACCTTAAAGATTTGAAGCCTTAAACTTGAAATTTGGACCTTAATTCTAGCTTGGAGGAGAGAGGTTGTAAGAGTTTAGTGTGAATTTGGCCAAAGGCTTCAAATGGAGTCTAAATCATGTTTATATAGTGTTCGGGAATTGGACACGATCGAATTCTACCCGATACCGACGTTAAATGATGATTTTGGTCGTACCTGATTGAGTTACCGTAATCTGATACGGTAATTTCTAGAAATATTCCGATCACTAAAGTTGGGTGTTAAAATAATTTCTAAATGTATTAAGACACCCATTAAGTCATTTTAAATCAATATAAATTAATGACCTAATAAAATGGCGAATATTGGAAACTAAATTGAGAATGACGTTTGGTTGATCGGATTGAATTACAAGTTGTGGTATTAGAATTGACATGAAATTTCGGGTTGTTACATTATCCCCCCGTTAGAGGGAATTTCGTCCCGAAATTCAAAGTTTAAACACAAGACAAGATACAAATCATAGATTAGAAAAGAGTTGTGGATATTTTTGTTTCATCGAGTCTTCTCGCTCCCAAGTGAACTCCGGTCCTCGCTTGGCATTCCAGCGAACCTTCACCAGTGGGATACGACTCTGTTTCGTACGTTTGACTTCTCGATCCATGATTTCAATTGGTTCCTCCACAAAGTTGAGGTTTTCATCAATCTCAATCTCGTCTAATGGAATTACTAGAGTTTCATCGGATAAACACTTCTTGAGGTTTGAAACATGAAAGACAGGATGGATGTTACTGAGTTCGTGAGGTAAATGAAGCTTATAGGCTACCGGACCAACTCTGGCGATGATATCAAAAGGTCCAATGTACCTCGGATTGAGTTTCCCACGTTTACCGAAATGTACAGTGCCTTTACAGGGTGAGACTTTCAATAGAACACGATCTCCCACCTGGAATTCTAGTGGTTTCCGACGATTATCAGCGTAACTCTTCTGACGATCACGCGAGGCCTTTAGTCGTTCACGGATTTGGATAATTTTCTCAGTGGTTTCACGGATGATTTCAGGACCGGTAAGTGCGCTGTCGGGGACTCGACTCTTTGCTAACTGTGTATCTCCTACCTCAGCCCAGCACAGAGGGGATCTGCACTTGCGACCGTATAGGGCTTCGAATGGGGCAGCCCTAATGCTGGTGTGGTAACTGTTGTTGTATGAGAATTCAATCAATGGTAGATGTGCGTCCCACGACTTTCCAAAGTCAACGACACATGCCCTAAGCATGTCCTCCAGAGTTTGGATTGTTCTCTCGCTTTGACCGTCAGTCTGAGGATGGTATGTCGTGCTCATGTCTAGTTGGGTTCCAAGGGCTTTCTGAAGGGATTGCCAGAATCTGGAAGTAAACCTGCTATCTCGATCAGAGATAATGGATACAGGTACACCGTGTAGACGTACTACCTCCTGTATGTAGACTCGCGCAAGTCTTTCCATCTTGTATGATTCTTTAATTGGAATGAAGTGAGCGGATTTTGTCAAACGATCGACAATTACCAAAATGGTATCGTGCCCACTAGAACACTTGGGTAGTTTGGTGATGAAATCCATGGTGATCATCTCCCATTTCCATTCAGGTATCTCAGGTTGCTGGAGCAGACCCGAGGGTTTCTGGTGTTCAACTTTTACTTTGGCGCAAGTCAGACACTTGCCCACGAATGAAGCTATTTCAGCCTTCATATTTGGCCACCAATATTGTTTCTTGAGATCTAAGTACATCTTGTCAGAGCCCGGGTGAACAGAGTATCTAGTTCTGTGTGCTTCCTCCATGACTAACTCTCTAAATCCTCCGGACTTGGGAATCCAGATCCGATCCATAAAAAAATGGACTCCGTCACTTCTGATCTCAAGTTTCTTTTCCATTCCTCTCAAAGCTTCAGTTGTCATGTTCTCGGGTTTCAGGGCTTCTAACTGAGCTTCTCTGATTTGCATGGGTAGGTTGGAATGGATGGTTATCGACTGGATCTTCACCTTGTTGCTTGTACTCTCCTTTCGGCTAAGGGCATCTGCTACCACATTGGCCTTGCCGGGATGGTAACGGATTTCACACTCATAATCACTGAGTAGTTCTACCCATCGCCTTTGTCTCATGTTCAAGTCTTTTTGGTCGAAGATATGTTGCAGGCTCTTATGATCAGTGAAGATCGTGCACTTGGTTCCGTAGAGGTAATGCCTCCAAATCTTCAATGCAAAAACTACGGCTCCTAGCTCCAAGTCGTGTGTGGTATAGTTGACCTCGTGTGTTTTCAACTGTCTAGAGGCATAAGCAATTACTTTTCTTCTCTGCATAAGCACACAGCCTAAACCTTGAGTAGACGCATCGCAGTAGACCACAAAGTCCTCTGTCCCTTCGGGTAGGGATAGGACAGGTGCGCTGCACAAAGCTTTCTTCAATGTCTGAAATGCGGTCTCTTGCTTATCACCCCAACAAAAGGGTACACCTTTCTGTGTTAGAGTGGTTAGAGGTTTGGCGATTCGGGAAAAGTTTTGGATGAACCTTCGATAATAGCCAGCAAGACCCAAGAATTGTCGGATTTCTGTGGGTGTCTTTCGTGCTGACCAATTCTCTATTGCTTTAATCTTGGAAGGATCAACATGAATACCTTCCTCACTTATAACATGACCAAGGAAGGTTACCTTCCGTATCCAGAACTCACATTTTGAAAACTTCGCGTATAACTTCTCGGATTGTAGGGTCTCCAACACTAACCTCAAGTGCTATTTGTGGTCTTCTTCACTTCGGGAATAGACGAGTATGTCATCGATGAATACTATGACAAATTTATCCAAATAAGGACGACACACCCGGTTCATCAGATCCATAAACACTGCCGGTGCGTTGGTTAAACCGAAGCGCATCACTACGAACTCGTAGTGTCCATATCGAGTCCTGAAAGCTGTTTTGGGCACATCACTTTCATGAACTCGCAACTGATGGTACCCTGACCGAAGGTCTATCTTAGAGAAGTAACTGGCTCCCTGGAGTTGGTCGAAAAGGTCATCTATTCGAGGAAGAGGATATCGGTTCTTAACGGTCAATTTGTTCAGTTCACGATAATCAATACACATAAGAAAGGATCCATCCTTCTTCTTGACGAACAAAACCGGAGCTCCCCAGGGTGAGGAACTCGGTCTAATGAATCCTTTGTTAAGCAACTCATT
This sequence comes from Lactuca serriola, assembly GCF_051521515.1. NCBI lineage: Eukaryota > Viridiplantae > Streptophyta > Magnoliopsida > Asterales > Asteraceae > Lactuca > Lactuca serriola. The sequence goes on along the minus strand of NC_136408.1, from coordinate 48,574,864 downwards.
AAGTTGACTGGATAACTCCTGCATCTCTGCTGGAGCTAAGCGATACGGAGTCTTCGCTACAGGAGTAGCCCGAGGAATTAGGTCAATACGGAACTCGACCTGTCGCTCGGGAGGGATTCCTGGAAGCTCTTCAGGAAACACATCAGGAAAATTGCAGACCTCGGGGATGCTCGCGAGGTTTTTAACTTCTTGATTCTCGTTGATTACATGGGCCAAGAATGCAACACACTCCTTTCGCAGGAGTTTCTGAGCTTTGATGCAGGAAATGTGTAACGCCCGTGTTTCTAGGCTAGGCATTAATATTGACATAATGGTCTAGGTTAACCTTTGTAACTCATTTAGAAGAAATGAAAAGGAATTATGTGAATTTTATGTGAATTATGTGTTTTATGCTTAATTATTAGGGCTTAATTAATTAAGAATAAAAATAAGCGTCAAAATTAAAGTGTGAGATAAGCCCGATATCTTTACATAAAGTTGTAGTGGTCGAAACAAGGATTTCGGGGATATAAGGAATGCCGAAATCCGAGTTATAACGAAGAAGTTATGACCTGTCGAAGTTTCGCGACAAAACCGGCACGGTGCTGAATGTCGTAAAAAGTGAGTTTTTGATAAACTACTTTTTAGCCTTAGTAATCTAAACGAAATTCGTAGTATTCGTTAAACCGAGAAGTTCGATAAAAAGAACGCCCAAATCTGACTTCGTATGAGGAAGTTATGATTTTTCGAAGTTTCAGCGTAGCAGTAGACAGCTAAAAACTCGAATTTTAGATCGATCGATTTTTAGCCGACACAACCTAAACGAGAATTGAAGGTCTCGTCATTAGGAGCACAACGGTAAAAAGTCTGACGAAAACGGACGTCGGATGAAGAAGTTATGAATTTTTAACGGATTTCCTATCCCGGTCTGTTAAAAATAATAATATAAAATTTAAAGTCAAAATTAGCCGACGAAATCTAAACGGAAGTTGTAGATCGTAATTTTAGCTATGCGTGTATATAAAGAACGTCAAAAACGGAGCTCGTATGCGAAAGTTATGGATTTTAGAAGTTTTGGCACGAAAACCGAGAAATTTCGCATAGTCACACAATTGCCACGTCACCCTCGCTTAGAAAGTGACACGTGTCCTGCTGAGTCACCTGGCTGCTGAGTCATTAGGCTGCTGAGTCACCGAGGCTGCTGAGTCATGCGAGCCACGTGCCCTCTTCTGATTCGACCGAGGAGGAGGCCCAATCCGAAGCAGCCAGCTCCCCAGCCGAAGCTTCGCCCAGCTGCCGCGTGTGTCCGAGCCTCGCATAGCCTAGCTCCGAGCCTCGCAGGTGCGCCAGCAAGCCACGGTCCACTTAGAAGCCGACAGCGAGCCCTCGCATGTGCGAGCCAGGTGCGAGCCATGCGAGGCATGTGCGAGATCCTCTGCGAAGCCTCTTAGCCGTCGGATCCGGAGACTTCTCAGCCGTTGGATCAAACTTCGGACCCTATAAATAGAAGGGTACCTGCGAGGGTTTCCGGTTACTTTTGGAATTTTGCCACTTTTAGCCCCTTTCTTCATATTTTCTTCACCTTAACATCCCGCAAAGCCCCGGTATCGATTGTAAAGCCCGAAATACCCCACGAAGTGCCCGAGAAGCCCGGAAAATTTATCTTTTCGGTTTCGAAGCCCGACCTTTCGCAGAGCCCGGTTTCTTAATAAAACTCCCGGTTTTATTAAAAACGATCGTTTTAGGAAACGAATTGCTGCCCGATTATCATCAAATCAAGTGAGTGTATATTCACTTTCAATTTACACATAGATATGAAGTATTTACCTTAAAATACGTGTTACGTGTAAAGATGTTAATTGTTTATTTGAGGTGACTGTTGTGTTGATATTCTATACAAGTTTTAAACTGTATATATATTTTTATCTACAAATATGTTGGGTAGAACATGGGTAGTTAGTTGGTGTGTGATAAAATAAAGTGATGAGAGGTATCGATGTTTAAGATGATCTAGTCATCTAACAGAGTATAGACAACGGCCACAGACTATTTTATATAGTCTAGTGGAACGTTAGTAGACTCGTAATCGGTACATATGTTTGAACTATATGTTCATAAAGTGTTCTTGAACTATATGTTCCTTAGGTGTTTTTGAACTATGTGTTCATCCGTTAATTCTTCTTTTTGACACTATTACGTGTCGGGGTACGGGAGCGTACGGGAGTACTTTATTAGTATTTTCCCTATGCTTTTATTTTGAAGAGATTTGGAGTCTTCGTTTCTTTTGTGAAGTGATCGGACGAGCTTCATGAGTCAGTGTTTTCCTTTCCGATGCCGGATAGGGGTGAGTCTGGGGGTTCAGACCACAGCCTAGGCATTAGTTAGTGTTTTCATTTCCGATGCCGGATAGGGGTGAGTCTGGGGGTTATATACCTCACGATATTCAGACCACAGCCTAGGCAAAGTTCGATGCTGGATAGGGTGCGTCTGGGGGTTATATACCTCACGATATTCAGACCACAGCCTAGGCATTGATAACTACCCCTGACTTAATTGTCTTGTGGTTCTTTCTTTTACGAACAAAGGTTCGTAGTTAAACTTAGTCCATTCATTCAATATCTTTATCGATCCTTGTTTACTGCTAGAGGATTTCTGAAGCAGTTTAGTTAGTTAGTTGTTCATATCGATTCTTTAGGTTAGATCTAGTAAGATCACTGTATAAAGTTAGTATGTAGGGATCGATGTTGTTAGTTCCTGTTGAGTAAATCTTGGTGACGATGTGACGTCGTGCCGATTAGATAAATCTTGGCGACAATGTGACTTCGTGCCTATTTGACATAAATTGTTGAAGGAAAACAATGTTGTCACCCCGGTGTTTGTTTTATTTGACATAAATTGCTGAGAAAGCAATGTTGTCACCCCTAATGAAAATCCTTAGGCTAGGTTCCTTGTGATAGTTGTTTTAGGGACGTAACGTGAGGATAACGGGAATGGGTAATTGGGGTAATTTGGTTGACTGATTGATGTTTAAACATAATAAATTTATGTATTGTGGGTTGAAAACCCTATATGCTCACCAGGCTTCCAAGCCTGACCCACTCAGCTTTTTATGATTACAGGTAGTGGACCCCGAGCATACTCGGATGATGATGATGAGTGATTTTGGATTATAGGCCATTAGTTATAAATAACTGTTGTAAGGCTTATAATGTCTTGTTTATGCTTTTGATCTGCATCGGAACATGACATCCCGAGGTTTTGTTATGAAATAAAAATATATATTTCTTAAAGCAAGGTTTTGATAAATTTTTATCATGTTTGACTTTGGGAACAAATTCCGCAACACTTTTAATGAAATACTCTGATTTTATTTTAAAAAGCATAAACGAAATCGGTCTTTTCTGGCCGTGAAATTGGGGAAATTGGGGATGTCACAGTTGGTATCAGAGCATTAGTTTAAGCGAACTAAGAAATTGTAGAATTTCTAGACTTAAACTTAGAATGCTAAGTGATGATTGTGAGATGAGTGTCTACCATATTTTAGACACGAGCACTAGTTTATTTTAGGGAAGATGCCTAAAATGCCCTTATGTGCTAAATGCTATGTGTTTGCCATGTGTGCCATTATTTGTACGGATCTATGGTCTGTTGCCGACCGGATCTGGAAACCTTATGTGTGTAGGATTCTAAACGTATGACTACGGTATTGGAACTAACATATAAACGTTTCGAAGACTTAACATCTAACAAAAATGAGGATCTAAATTCACCTAGGATTGGTGTATAGATCGAAATGCCGAGTACTCAAAGTGGGTTCGGAAGTGATAATCCACAGCCTGAGCCAATCATGATGACTGGAGTGCAGGCAATGGTACGTACGATGTTAGGTGAACAGATGGAAGAAACAAAACGTTTACTTCAACAAAGTAAGGATGAACTTATTGTGCCAGTACTTCAGGCATCTGTTCTTGAGGCAACTATTAGGGTTGCTAAGTCTATTGAGGAAATGATCAATGAGACAACCGCCAACAAAGTTGAAGTTGGCAAGAAGAGGAAATTTGAGGGGTCTTCAAGGCCCAACAAGAGCAACATATCCACAAAGTTTGGCAAAAGAAGAGATAAAGGAAAATGGTGCGGGAAGTGCAAAAATAAACACTCTGGGAATTGTGACGGGAAGGTGAAGTGCTTTAAGTGTGGAGAAATAGGGCATTACGCCAAAAAGTGTACGATTCCCAAGGAGGTGTGCTACGGATGTAAAGAAGAAGGCCATATTTCTAAGAATTGTCAGAAGAACAATGAAGTAACAAGGCCAAGTGCACCATCAATGCCAAAGGAATTTCAGGATATCCTTGAAGGAGCGATTAATAACACTAGGAAGTAGAAGTCAAGACTTGATACCCGAAGATCAAGTTACGAAGTAGTAATGTGAATAGTAATAAGTAGTTTAGCCTATGAGAGGCATAGTATAGGGTAAACTTGAACCTTTGTGTAATCGTTTCAAGGAAATAAAATAAACCCTGGTTTTGTCGTCTGATGAATAGAATGGCTGGTGTAATTTTTGAAGTTGTCCCAATCATCTGAAATTTCCATCACCAACCAAGTTGAAGTAGAGTTGATCATTGAAGATACGCGTGAAAGAAGTCCTAGTAGAGTCTAGGAAAATTTTATGATTAATTGGACACATTTGTATGTGTTAAATTGTTTTGTGATTTTAGGACTTGGGGACTGCGAGACAGTACTTGGGACGAGTATGAGTAGGTGTGAATAGTAGTAGAGATCTATACTACTGGAAGCACAGGACTCGCACTTGGATCAGGGAAAGTCACAAGGTTACCAAGAAGCTATTATTTGATTCCGTCTTGTTCTAGTCTGTCGTTACCATCGTTTCGGTAATGACTAAGAAGATCATTGTTATTCCGACCTTAGAGGTCATATCAAATTGAGTCCGACTACGATGAGTTTATTATGTGGTTCAGAGAACCAAGTTCGATGTAACATTTGACTTAAGCCAGAAGATTGAAATGAAAGATGATCAAAGCGATCAATTGAAGTATCGCACTCATTGTTAAAGAAGTTGGTAGTTAGAAATGATACATTTTGAACGGTGATTGTATCGCATTAGAACATGAAGGAAGGTATAATTTGTTCTGAAATTGTCCCTAGGAGATCTAAGTCTAAGTAGTGCAGTATACAATGAGAGATCATTAGAACATGACCCATCGGTCTGTTACAATAAATACTTATTCCAAGAAGAAGGAGGAGTTCTTAATAAGGATTTATTTTGTAACACGAAGGTTACAATTGAAAGTCCAATGGAGATCTGAAGCTTTTTAGGATTAGCTGGATATTATCGCTGATTTATCCAAGGCTTTTCTTCGATCGCGACTCCATTGACAGCTTTGACCCACAAAGGAGTTGTCTATACTTGGAATGAGAAGCATTGGAAGCTTTGAGAAGTCAAAGAAGAAGTTGTGTGAAGCACCGATTCTTTCATTACCCAAAGGAGTTGATGACTTCACAGTTTATAGTGATGCCTCTGGAGTTGGGTTAGGATGTGTTCTGACCCAAATGGATAAGGTGATAGCATATTCATCGAGGCAATTGAAAGAGCATGAAAAGAACTACCCCACTCACGATTTGGAGTTGGCAGCGGTAGTATTCGCCCTAAAGATATGGAGGCATTATCTTTATGGCACAAAGTGTAAACTTTTCACTGATCATAAGAGTCTTCAATATCTCTTTAATCAGAAGGAATTGAACATGAGGCAACAACGCTGGCCATAGTTACTCAAGGATTACGACTGCGAGGTACTTTACCACCCTGGTAAAGCAAATGTGGTTGCTGATGCTCTCAGTCGGAAGGTAAACCTTGAAAAGTAAAGGCCAAGAGCGTTGAGAATTGAAGTTGTCTCGACAATTGTGGAAAGTATAAAGAAAGCTCAAGAGGAAGCTTTAGAGAAAAATGACCGAAAGGAAGCACGTTTGGGCAAAACGTTAGTATTCGGTACAAACAACCAAGAGTTGAAGGTATTCCAAGATAGGATTTGGGTACCTAAGACGGGCGGAGTAAGAGATCTTCTGATGGAAGAAGCTCACAAGACCATGTACTCGATTCATCCCAGCAGTAGAAAAATGTATAGGGATTTAAAACCCTATTATTGGTGGCTGACGATGAAGCTCGATGTTGCTAGGTATGTGGCCGAGTGTGTAACTTGTGCTAGGGTTAAGGCACAACATCAGGAACCGTATGGGAGTTTAGAACCTTTACCCGTACCCATGGGTAAATGGGAAGACGTCACCATGGATTTTGTGACTAAACTGCCCAGAACAAGGAACGGTCACGACATGATTTGGGTAGTCGTTGATCGCTTCACTAAGAGTGCGCATTTCATAGCAGCCATCGAGAAATGGTCTATGGATAAACTCGTGAATTCTTATGTGAAGGAAGGGTGAGGCTTCACGGTGTTTTGTTAACGATTGTATCCGATCGTGACAGCCGTTTTACCTCAATGTTTTGGAGGAGTCTATAAGAGGAAAAGCAGTTTATGGGACTTGAAATAGTCCATTAGATTGCTGAAAAGTTGTAAGTGATTAGGAAAAAAAGATATTAGCTGCTCAAAAGAGCTATGCTGACAAGAAAAGACAACCGATATCATTCGAAGTTGGAGATTCGGTTTCACTTAAAGTCTCGTCGTGGAAGGGACTTATAAGATTTGGTAGAAGGGGAAAGTTGAGTCCAAGGTTTATTGGACCATTTAAAGTTCTTCAGAGAATCCGGAATCAAGCTTACAAGCTAGAATTACCGGAAGAACTAGAGAGTATTCATAACACCTTTCATGTGTGTTATTTGAAAAAAGTTCACGGGAGGTGTGCCCGACATAATTCCCATTTCTAAATTAAGGTTGGATGAGAATAAGAGGTTAATTGGAGAACCTAACGCAATCGTTAACCGTAAGACTAAGAAGTTGTAACATAAGATAGTCGATTTAGTGCCTATACGTTGGAAACATATAAATGGGCCAAATCCCACCTGGGAAACGGAGAGTGACATAGTGAGTCGCTACCCGTAGTTGTTTGTCGTTGTGTGATTCCGGGGACGGAATCATCCTAAGGGGGAGAGAGTTGTAACGCCCGTGTTTCTAGGCTAGGCATTAATATTGACATAATGGTCTAGGTTAACCTTTGTAACTCATTTAGAAGAAATGAAAAGGAATTATGTGAATTTTATGTGAATTATGTGTTTTATGCTTAATTATTAGGGCTTAATTAATTAAGAATAAAAATAAGCGTCAAAATTAAAGTGTGAGATAAGCCCGATATCTTTACATAAAGTTGTAGTGGTCGAAACAAGGATTTCGGGGATATAAGGAATGCCGAAATCCGAGTTATAACGAAGAAGTTATGACCTGTCGAAGTTTCGCGACAAAACCGGCACGGTGCTGAATGTCGTAAAAAGTGAGTTTTTGATAAACTACTTTTTAGCCTTAGTAATCTAAACGAAATTCGTAGTATTCGTTAAACCGAGAAGTTCGATAAAAAGAACGCCCAAATCTGACTTCGTATGAGGAAGTTATGATTTTTCGAAGTTTCAGCGTAGCAGTAGACAGCTAAAAACTCGAATTTTAGATCGATCGATTTTTAGCCGACACAACCTAAACGAGAATTGAAGGTCTCGTCATTAGGAGCACAACGGTAAAAAGTCTGACGAAAACGGACGTCGGATGAAGAAGTTATGAATTTTTAACGGATTTCCTATCCCGGTCTATTAAAAATAATAATATAAAATTTAAAGTCAAAATTAGCCGACGAAATCTAAACGGAAGTTGTAGATCGTAATTTTAGCTACGCGTGTATATAAAGAACGTCAAAAACGGAGCTCGTATGCGAAAGTTATGGATTTTAGAAGTTTTGGCACGAAAACCGAGAAATTTCGCATAGTCACACAATTGCCACGTCACCCTCGCTTAGAAAGTGACACGTGTCCTGCTGAGTCACCTGGCTGCTGAGTCATTAGGCTGCTGAGTCACCGAGGCTGCTGAGTCATGCGAGCCACGTGCCCTCTTCTGATTCGACCGAGGAGGAGGCCCAATCCGAAGCAGCCAGCTCCCCAGCCGAAGCTTCGCCCAGCTGCCGCGTGTGTCCGAGCCTCGCATAGCCTAGCTCCGAGCCTCGCAGGTGCGCCAGCAAGCCGCGGTCCACTTAGAAGCCGACAGCGAGCCCTCGCATGTGCGAGCCAGGTGCGAGCCATGCGAGGCATGTGCGAGACCCTCTGCGAAGCCTCTTAGCCGTCGGATCCGGAGACTTCTCAGCCGTTGGATCAAACTTCGGACCCTATAAATAGAAGGGTACCTGCGAGGGTTTCCGGTTACTTTTGGAATTTTGCCACTTTTAGCCCCTTTCTTCATATTTTCTTCACCTTAACATCCCGCAAAGCCCCGGTATCGATTGTAAAGCCCGGAATACCCCACGAAGTGCCCGAGAAGCCCGGAAAATTTATCTTTTCGGTTTCGAAGCCCGACCTTTCGCAGAGCCCGGTTTCTTAATAAAACTCCCGGTTTTATTAAAAACGATCGTTTTAGGAAACGAATTGCTGCCCGATTATCATCAAATCAAGTGAGTGTATATTCACTTTCAATTTACACATAGATATGAAGTATTTACCTTAAAATACGTGTTACGTGTAAAGATGTTAATTGTTTATTTGAGGTGACTGTTGTGTTGATATTCTATACAAGTTTTAAACTGTATATATATTTTTATCTACAAATATGTTGGGTAGAACATGGGTAGTTAGTTGGTGTGTGATAAAATAAAGTGATGAGAGGTATCGATGTTTAAGATGATCTAGTCATCTAACAGAGTATAGACAACGGCCACAGACTATTTTATATAGTCTAGTGGAACGTTAGTAGACTCGTAATCGGTACATATGTTTGAACTATATGTTCATAAAGTGTTCTTGAACTATATGTTCCTTAGGTGTTTTTGAACTATGTGTTCATCCGTTAATTCTTCTTTTTGACACTATTACGTGTCGGGGTACGGGAGCGTACGGGAGTACTTTATTAGTATTTTCCCTATGCTTTTATTTTGAAGAGATTTGGAGTCTTCGTTTCTTTTGTGAAGTGATCGGACGAGCTTCATGAGTCAGTGTTTTCCTTTCCGATGCCGGATAGGGGTGAGTCTGGGGGTTCAGACCACAGCCTAGGCATTAGTTAGTGTTTTCATTTCCGATGCCGGATAGGGGTGAGTCTGGGGGTTATATACCTCACGATATTCAGACCACAGCCTAGGCAAAGTTCGATGCTGGATAGGGTGCGTCTGGGGGTTATATACCTCACGATATTCAGACCACAGCCTAGGCATTGATAACTACCCCTGACTTAATTGTCTTGTGGTTCTTTCTTTTACGAACAAAGGTTCGTAGTTAAACTTAGTCCATTCATTCAATATCTTTATCGATCCTTGTTTACTGCTAGAGGATTTCTGAAGCAGTTTAGTTAGTTAGTTGTTCATATCGATTCTTTAGGTTAGATCTAGTAAGATCACTGTATAAAGTTAGTATGTAGGGATCGATGTTGTTAGTTCCTGTTGAGTAAATCTTGGTGACGATGTGACGTCGTGCCGATTAGATAAATCTTGGCGACAATGTGACTTCGTGCCTATTTGACATAAATTGTTGAAGGAAAACAATGTTGTCACCCCGGTGTTTGTTTTATTTGACATAAATTGCTGAGAAAGCAATGTTGTCACCCCTAATGAAAATCCTTAGGCTAGGTTCCTTGTGATAGTTGTTTTAGGGACGTAACGTGAGGATAACGGGAATGGGTAATTGGGGTAATTTGGTTGACTGATTGATGTTTAAACATAATAAATTTATGTATTGTGGGTTGAAAACCCTATATGCTCACCAGGCTTCCAAGCCTGACCCACTGAGCTTTTTATGATTACAGGTAGTGGACCCCGAGCATACTCGGATGATGATGATGAGTGATTTTGGATTATAGGCCATTAGTTATAAATAACTGTTGTAAGGCTTATAATGTCTTGTTTATGCTTTTGATCTGTATCGGAACATGACATCCCGAGGTTTTGTTATGAAATAAAAATATATATTTCTTAAAGCAAGGTTTTGATAAATTTTTATCATGTTTGACTTTGGGAACAAATTCCGCAACACTTTTAATGAAATACTCTGATTTTATTTTAAAAAGCATAAACGAAATCGGTCTTTTCTGGCCGTGAAATTGGGGAAATTGGGGATGTCACAAAATGATATGAAGATTGGAACCGAGTTTATCGCCATAGATCACTAGAGTTTGACCTGAAAGAAGATTAAGACGGATGGCTTTTTCGAAGCAAAGGATATCTGCATGATTGGGACTCAACCAATCCATGCCAATGATGACATCAAAGCTCTTTATGGATACGGGCATAAGATCGATAGGAAATGAATGGTCGTTCAAAGTAAGAGTGCAATCTACGAATACCTCACTCACATTTTCTTTCTCTCCGTTTGCCATCTCGACGGTAAATATTTTGGTTAAAGGTTGGGAATCATGTTTTAGGTTATGTTTGAATGCATGACTAATAAAACTTCTTTCAGCACCCGAATCGAAAAGAATATTAGCATACGAGTTGTCGAGAAGAAACGTACCCGAGACAACATTGGGATCGGCAACTGCTTCTTCTCGTCCCATAGCAAGGACCCTTCCTGTGTTGTTAGCAGTAGTCTTCTTGGGGCAGTTCCTTTTAAAGTGCCCGGCTTCACCACAGTTATAACAGGCTTGACCAACGCCTGTTCCAGAGGATTGATTTGTTGATTGAGTCGGAGCTTTGCAGTATCGAACAGTGTGCCCCTTCTTTCCACAATTAGTGCAGGATAGTTCTCGACAGGGACCAGGGTTGTGGTGATATTTGCATTTTTCACAAAGAGGGAGGTTACCAACATATCGGCTGGTAGGAGTTGGAGCTGTGGATCCCACAACGGAAGCAGCAGCTACGGGGGTAGTAGCAGCATGAACTGCTACTGTTTGTTGTCTTTTGGAGGAGCCTTGGGAAGATTGACCCTTCTTCTTCTTCCAGAATTTCCTTTTCTCACCACTGCTTTTGGTAGACTCAGGGGTAGCAGTGGTGGTTTCCTCAACATCATCACTGTGGTGAATTATGGCTTGTGCTAAAGTCCTAGCACTATCAAAAATATCTGGGCGAGCAGCTAAGACATGGCCTTTTGTAGGATTAGTTAACCCCCAAATAAACCTCTCAATCTTTTTGCTCTCAGGGGTGACTAGACCAGGGCAAAGAAGGGCAAGATCATCAAATCGGGAAGTGTAGGCAACAATATCGGAACCTTTCATCTTCAGGTTCCAGAGCTCGTGCTCTAGCTTTTGCATTTCACCTCGGGGACAATATTCAGCAAGGAGGAGTTCTTTCATAGTCTCCTTTCCCATGGCATTGGCTACAGGGAGAGTTAAGGTTTGACTCGGCCATTCCACCAAGTCAATGCTTTATCAAGGAAGGTACAAGCTGCGAACTTGACCTTATCGGACTCATCACAGGCACAGATTTCAAAGATGGATTCGATTCTCTCGAACCATCGGGATAAGGAAATGACACCACCAGTGCCATTGAAGAAAGAAGGCTTCGCATTCATGAAGTCCTTATAGGAACCCTCCTTACGGCGTTCCTGATTACCATCTTGATTTTGATTACTACCTCCTGAACCACCGGTATTTAGCTGGGACATGGCAGCTGCCACCGCGGCGGTAACAGCTGTTTGAAATAACACGGGATCGATTTCAGAAGGAGGTGGCGGAGGTTTGTTGGAGCTGGGTCTCTTCCTGGGAGGCATCTTGATCTAATAAGATCAATAAAGAGAGAGGATGATAAGTCCTCTGAATCGAGAGATATGACAGATATTAATTCCAATTAAGCGGTAAAGCAGGAAAGAGTTATTGAAGCAAGTAAACTATCACTAATGGAATGATCGGCGGTCTATACATGTACGATGATTCGAGAAATACTCCCATAGTATTTCATGGTTTGATACAATATTGGCTCGATGGTTGTGGTTTTAGGGTAAGTTTTAGGCATGCCGCATACTACAGTCACTCCCAAGCACATGTTGGCCGTGTCTCGAATGAATATAGTTGGCCAGGCTATATTGACCCTAGACACGACTACATAACTGCCCAGGTTTAACTGCAATACACAACACCCATTTACTTATGTTTTGTTCTACTTATAGATACGGATAGCGACGATTCGGTATACTTGTATACTTTTTGAAAATACTTGTAGTTTGAAGATACTTTTAATTCAGAGCACTTAGGCCCTTTTGTGTTTATAGTTTTATACCATGTAATGTTTGGTATACTTCATTCACTATAAACAAGGGCTCTGATACCAATATGTCACACCCCAAAAACCGAAGGCGGAAACATTTCTGGGGTTGACTCCACGTTGAGTATCAAATCCAATGTACATAGTAAGTAAAGTGAAACAAACATTACATTACATATTAAAAGTTTTACAATTTGTTTCAAAAGACACAGTTTATACAGTTGTGATACATAATATAGATATAAACAAAATGAACGGGTCTTGCACGCACACGATCCTTAACCAAGTAAGTCTTCGGGTACCTGTACTATCGATGACCTGAGAACACAAGCAATTTGAAAATCAGCATAACGCTGGTGAGTTCATAAGCAGTTTTGTTTTGTGAAAATGTTTATGTTTCCCTTCTATTTCTGAAAATGTAACACACACCAAGAAAATCCCATATTTTCTTAAAAGTTGGTTGTTGTTTCATAAGAGTAATGTATGGTTTAGTTATCCTGTACATTGTTTTATGTCTTTAATGTATCAGTGAATTCCCAGGAAAGTCCCATACTTTCCTGAAGTGTAGTTATTGTAAAAGATGTAATGTTATTCAGTTAATTACTCTTGTCTGATTATGTGTAGGTTACCCAGAAATGCCCCATGCTTTCCTGTAAGTTTGTTTTCAATGTAAAAGATGTATTCTGTTAGATCTGCTTGTGTACAAGATTTCCTAGGAAAGTCCCATACCTTCCTGAAGGTTGATTATCATATGTAAAAGATGTAAAAGGTGTAAAAGATGTAAAAGATGTAAACTGAATCCTGGTTATCTGTAAAATGTAGTATGTGATTCATTATTACTATTAGTAAATCTCTGTTATCCTAGTTGCGAGTTCCATAACCATACTAAAGACTGAACCTGTGGCAATAAGTAGTCCACAACCCTGTGGCAATAAGTAGTCCACAAACCTTATGACTTTCGTCACCCTTGAACCATTTTGGTTCGGCTGTAGCTAGCAGCCAGGTGTGGGGTAGTCAGCCCCGTATAGATCTATACACTCAAGTCACGCTCTCTAAATCCCAGAGATTCTGGTTACGGGTGTAGTCCTCCACTCGCGTATCTCTGTGGAGTGTTCGCCGAGGACGTGTCTCCAATCATACGGAATAACAAATTTACTAGTAATAATAGTGTAATCCTCCATTCGCGTATCTCTGTGGAATGTTACCGAAGACAAGACAGTGTACGAACTATATTGTTCATGTGTTATAATGTCATGCTTTTAACTGATAAAATGTGGAAATCATTTGTGAAATATATAAAGCATAATTGTTTATAAAATCCATTTCACAAATAAATGTTAAGTGAACTGTATGATCTACTGGTTATCAGTTACGTATATCAGTATTAAAAGCATAAGAAATGTGAAACACACACACGAAAAATAAGTTTTGAGTACAAGAAAAACCCTTGTACTTTGCTTGTGTTCCCCCCTGAAAATAGTGAAAAACAGTGAAAAAGGTAGGGGTATGAACTCACCGGACTCGGAAACGTGTCGGTTTTGAATGCTAGACGTTGGTTCAGGGTTTGATTACTCGCGATGACCCTATGTAAAATGAAATAATGTCCATATATATACAATTAGGGATACATTCACTAATCATATGGAACATTACACTCCAATGAGGTTAAACACCTTAAAATGAGTGTTTAGAGTGACCCGGGCGGCGTTTAAAGGCGGGTAAAGGCACTAGGGACTTGGGACTTGAGTTTACTCTCCAAAAATAAACATTTACATGAGTTTACAACCACAAAACACACACATACATGAGTTTACGGCCGTAAACTCATGTGGGTGTGGTTTTGGGTGTTTAAATGGTTTAATGGCTTACATGGACATGGGAAATGCTAGAATGATTTATCTAAAATGCCTTGGAACAATTGGAATGAATTTACAACATTTAAATATGAGTTTACGGCCATACTCTTAGAGTTTACGGCCGTAAACTCACCCATGGCCAAGAATGGTTAGTTTAAGCTACAAGGGACAATCACATATGATTCTAGGGTTTATTCTAAGACCTAATATGAGTTTTATGGAACATTTGAGGGGTATTATGGAGTTTACGGCCCATGAGACCCTCATCATGGCCGTAAACTCTAATATAGGGTGATATAATGTGTTTTAAGGTCTAAAACTTGCATAGAAGGGCTTCTAAAATTCATCTAAAGGCTTTAAGGGTGTTTAGTTTGCATTTTAACACCAAAATTTTTGGAGTTTACGGCCCAAGAACAAGCCTTGGCCGTAAACTCTTAGAAAACTCACAAATGAAGTGTTTTAGTCCCTTAAACTATTTTTGGTTGGTCCCTTGATTTATTCCAAAGCTTTTGGTGGTGTTGGATGGCTTTCTAACACCTTAGAAATGAAATTATGTCATGTTATAGGGAGTTTACGGCCCAAGCAATCCTCTTGGCCGTAAACTCAAATAAGTCCCTCAAAAGTTATGATTCAAGTGTCCAAATGCTATATCCAAGGTCCTATAATTCATACCTAAGCCATATAAGTGATTTGGAAGGGTTTAAAGGCATAAAAACCCTAGATTATTGAGTTTACGGCCCAAGAATGCTCCTTGGCCGTAAACTCCTTCAAACTTCACAAAATTCATGTTTTAATTGTTTAAAGTCCAAATCTTAAAGTCCCTTAGCCATATCTAAAGTCCAATTGAGTTTAGGAAGGAGTTTAAGAGCTTAAAACCCCATAAAATGGAGTTTACGGCCCAAGCTTGCTCTTTGGCCGTAAACTCATGTTCTTGACCCTAAAACTCAATTAATTCATCAATTTGAAGGCTAAAGATGTTGAATAACATGCTAGAGAGGTTACCTTAAAGATTTGAAGCCTTAAACTTGAAATTTGGACCTTAATTCTAGCTTGGAGGAGAGAGGTTGTAAGAGTTTAGTGTGAATTTGGCCAAAGGCTTCAAATGGAGTCTAAATCATGTTTATATAGTGTTCGGGAATTGGACACGATCGAATTCTACCCGATACCGACGTTAAATGATGATTTTGGTCGTACCTGATTGAGTTACCGTAATCTGATACGGTAATTTCTAGAAATATTCCGATCACTAAAGTTGGGTGTTAAAATGATTTCTAAATGTATTAAGACACCCATTAAGTCATTTTAAATCAATATAAATTAATGACCTAATAAAATGGCGAATATTGGAAACTAAATTGAGAATGACGTTTGGTTGATCGGATTGAATTACAAGTTGTGGTATTAGAATTGACATGAAATTTCGGGTTGTTACATTTGTAGATAATTCAAAACCCTTATTCTCTTGCTTACTTAGTCGTTTATACATCCAAAAGAAGTGTCGTAGCCTGACTTAGTCGAAGTTACACTAAGTGGCACATGGTGATTGTGTTGTCCCGTGACAGACGGCCTGTAAACTTGCCTTGTCGCCTTGATTATTCGAACTTGTTGCTTAGATTTCTTGAATGATGACCTTGAAACTAGGCCTGTTACCTTTTTTGTTGCCTTGATTTTTAGAACGATGACCTGAAACCTAGCCTTGTGGCCTTGGTTTCTAGAACATGATGTCTTGATATCTCGAAGGACGAGCGGAGAGCAGTGCCCGTTGCCTTGATTTTTCGAACGAAGACCTGAAAAACAAGCCATGTTGCCTTGATATCTCGAACCTGATGGCTTGGTGTTTGGAACGAAGGACTTAAAATTTGCCCCGTTGCCTTGATTTCACGAACGATTCTTTGGTTAAAGTAAAATGTTGGCGGCCTTTCTCGGACGACGGCTGAAAGCTGGCGTGTTGCCTTGATTTATGGAGCGCCTTTAATTTATACAACATGTTGTCCGTGTTTCTCGAACGACGACCTGAAAGCTTGGATTTATCGAATGACGGCCTGAAAACAAGCCTTGCTGCCTTGATCACTCGAACATGTTGCCTTGAATTATCAAACACCGTCGAAGTCACTACACACGATGCATGCCCATATTAAATGAGTATATGTTGCTCTTTCGGCATTTTTGACGTGTTATGAGAAAACAAAAGTATAATTGGTGGTCCGAATAAAGCGCAAGTCATCAGCTTGGGTTGTTATGTGTTTTTATCGGAGGCTACGTCACCGTTGTTGGTGAATTACGGCCCGGTCACCGGGTTTTATTATTGTAAGGTCCTTTATCCTTGTCCAATTCGTGCCAAACCGGCTTCATTTTGGCGAGTTAAATAGAATTATAGCGTCTGGGATTTTTCGACTCGGTCAAGACTAGATACGGTCAAGATTAACCGGTGAGCAGATGACCCAACCCGACGAAACCCGGCCAAAATCATATTTTTCTCGACAACTCGAAATCCATGAACATTTCCTCGATCACGAAAGAAATTTTACTAGGCAAATCAATGATTTCGAGCAACTTTCATTTAATGGGTTTTTGCTAAATCGGAAGTAAAAGACCACCCGGTGACCAAAGACGACCCAACCCGATGAAAGTTAGCCAAAATCACATCTTGCTCGGTAACTCGAAATCCGTGCACATTTTTTGGATCACGAAAGAAAATTTACCAGGTAAATCAATGATTTCGAGCAACTTTCATTTAATGGGTTTTCGCTGATTCGGAAGTACAAGATCACCCGGTGACCAAAGACGACAAGACGCGGTGACAGTTAGCCAAAATCGCATTTTGCTCGGTAACTCGAAATCCGTGCACATTTTCTCGATCATGAAAGGAATTTTGCCGTGTAAATCAAAGTTTCCGAGCAACTTTCATTCATTGGGTTTTTGCTAATTCGGAAGTACAAGACAACATGTCCTACAATTCAAGGCCACAAGGCTAGTTTTCAAGTCGTCTTTCTAGAAATCAAGGTAACAAACATTTATTTGCCCGAGGATGCATGATTTTAAGTATGCGCACAACGTCGGGAGAGATCAAGACATCGTGGCTAGTTTTCAGGTCATCGTTCAAGAAACCAAGGCCACAAAGGCTAGTTTTCAGGTCATTGGTCTAAAAATCAAGGCAACATGCCTAGCTTCCAGGTCATCGTTCAAAATATCTAAGCAACAAGTTCGAATAATCAAGGCAACAAGGCTAGTTTTCAAGTCGTCGTTCGAGCAAACAAGGCAACATGTCGGGGCGGGCTTCGTTCACGGGTCATTGGGCTTGCCTTGTCGGTGCTCAATGGTGGCTTCGTCGCCATCAAGGCAGTGGGGATAGCAATCATGCTTTCCTTTGAGATATCAAGACAACATGCCCTACAATTCAAGGCCACAAGGCTAGTTTTTAGGTCATCGTTCTAAAATTCAAGGCAACATGTTCAAGAAATCAAGGCAACAGATGTTGATTTGCCCGAGGATGCATAATTTTAAGTATGCCCACGACGTCTGGAGAAATCAAGACATCGTGGCTAGTTTTCAGGTCATCGTTCAAGAAACCAAGGCCACAAAAGGCTAGTTTTCAGGTCATCAAGGCAAGTTTTCTAGGCAACCATGCATGTTTTGTAGGTCGTCGTTAGTGATATCAAGGCAATGTGCTCCAACAATCAAGGTAACGAGGCTATTTTCCAGGTCGTTGTTCAAGAAATAAAGAGAACGGGGCTAGTTTTTAGGACATCGTTCGACATGTCAAGGCAACGTGTTGGAGAAATCAAGGCAACATGGAACTAGTTAACAAGGCAACATAGTGGGGGAGGCATCTTTCAGGGCCATCTGTCACGGGATGACTCTTTTAGACTAGTCAATACCGTGTGCCACTTAGTGCTTCTCCGACTAAGTCAGGCTAACTTCGACAATCTAGATGTACTAACGAACTTAGGAAGCAAGAGTTACAACAAGGGACACATCAATAAAGCTTCTATTATATAACTGAACTTCTTTACAAAGAAACTTCTTGATGGTTTGGACAAATGAGTCCTCCCCCTATTTATAGGAACCTTACACCTCCTCAAATGGAAGTTTCTAGGTCCCAATGATTCATGACTAATCTAGACTCTTCCTGTTATATACATAGATTTTACAAGACTCTAGAATATGGTAGACTTGTATACGATGCTCTAGAAATCTGTAAGTCGTCCCGACATTATCCAAATCATTCTTGTATGATCTAGCTTGTTCTAGATCCTTCCAAAGTCTTCTGGGTCGTTCTAGCTTCGTCTAGCGTCCTCTTGATTATTCCGGATCGTTCTCCTTTGTTCCACGGAGATCTACAATATTCTAGCATCTTCCAGGGTCTCATAGAGCATTCCTAATTTCTTCGGAGACTTCTCGAGTATACTTGATTGTTCCGGAGTTCTCTAGACGATTGTAGAATTTTCCAAAAACTTGGTCCGTGACACATCGTTCGATAAATCTAGGCAACATGGCTTGTCATCAGGTCATCGTTCGAAAAAATAATCCAACAAGTTCGAGTAATCAAGGCAACGTGGCATCTTTTCTGGTCGTCGCTCGAGCAACCAAGGCAACATATTGGGGGTGGGCTTCTTTCATGGGTCTTCTGGCTTGCCTTGTCGGAGCTCGATGGTTTCTTCATCTCTATGGTACTCCAAGAGGCTAGTTTTGAGGTCATCGTTCAAAAAATCAAGGCAACAAACTTGAAAACAAGGCAACAGGGCTAGTTTTAAGGTCGTCGTTCCAGAAATCTAAACAACAATGCTAGTCATCAGTGTTGGATTAATGTCTAAGTCCATAACTATAATTGGTAAGACTTGACCCGACCCGGCATGGTCCATTTAGGTTGCATGGCATCATGCACTTGGATAGACTATCATGAGAAAAATAAGACACTTATGGTTATTAATATATTATAAGTTCTAGTATATTAATAATAAGAATAATAAGATTATTTGATTAGTATTGATCAAGAATTAATCTAGGATTAATTAAGTGATCAAAAGAAGACTAATTAAATATATGGGTTGATTGTGTAAATCATCCATACTTGTATAGTGGGCTAATGCTCCATGGATAATCAAGTTGGGCCAAAACCCATAGGATGGTCCATGGATGCTCCATGGTGTATTTGTACCCATGGATCATGGAAATGAAAGGCCATGTCAATTAGGGTTTACATGGTGTAACCCTAACTATATAAGCATCTTATTCTTGACCAAAATCGACCACTAGTGTGAGTAATGAAGGGCTAGCCGATTTCATGAATTGTAGATTTCTCTCAAGTTATTCCAAGTGTATTTGGTGTTGTGTGAACCATTTGAGGTGTCACACTTGGGGCACTTGGCACTCAAGCTTCATGAAGACTTTACACATGAAAGAGGTATGTATTCTATCTTGTTATATTCATTATTTTATATGCTAGATTAGGATAATACCTTGGATGTTCATATTTGCATGTATAATAGAGAAAACATAGATCCAAGGTATTTAGGGTTGCATGTACACTTAGGAGTGTTAGAATGCTCAAAACCTAACAGTGGTATCAGAGCCTAGGCTTGTTTTCTGTTATACTTGATGCAAATTGCTGAAAAACTCGATTTTCTGGCTTTCTGGGCACTGGACTCGCCGCGTCCACTGATGAACTCGCCGAGTCCATGAGTAAAATCATCCTACTCGCCGAGTAGGTTCATGCACTCGACGAGTAGGAGCCCCAGACAGCATATTTTTGAGGTTTTTGGCTAGAAATGGACTAGGAACATTACCCTAAGCTGTTTTTGAACTTATAAACTTGTTTTTGATGTGGTAATGTTCATGCTAATCCAATTTCAAAGATAATTGTCAACAGATTCATGTTTTGAATTAGTTTAGTGATTAGGCTAATTACATGAAAAAGTTTGATTTGAATTATCTTGTTCTTATGAGTTGCTTAGATTAATAGAAAAATTGAGTGAAATAGTTGTTTTCAATCCAAATTAATCTAAGAGTTGATTCTAAAATGTGTTTTTGTAACTTGTCCTCAAGTTATATGAAAAGTCACATTTAAGTTTCATAAAACTCATAAAAGTTGGCAATGGTTACAAAAAATGAAGAGTCTTGTCCTTAAGTTATGGAGGTTCAAGAGTCACTTCATTAATAAATAAATAAATAAAGTGTAACCTTAATTAATTTCATAAGTTATAAAATAAAGAAAAGTTAATTCTTTTATTAGTTTAAAGTCTTCCATAACTTGTCCTCATGTTATGGAACTTGAAGAGTTTTTGGATTAAAACTACTTTAAACACATAAGTTATGGAATTAATTAGTTTTGAATAGTTTCAAAACTTGCCCTCAAGTTTTGGAATTTGAAAAGTTTTCACTTATGAATACTTTAATTCCAAGTTAGCCCTTAGAATTTTAAAGAGTTAAAATTCAACCCTTATACTTTATAATATTATAAGTTAATAATATATATATGTATAAGAGTAAAGTCAGTCTTACCGCTAGTACGCCTCATTCACGAAGCCGGTCTATAAGGTGGGTATAAGGTTGTTGCCTATAAAATGGCAACTTAATGGGTGTCCACTCTCACCCACCGCTTGCTTGACTGGTGGAGGGTTGTTGGCCGAACGGGTTTGACAGGACTATAATTCTCCCTTCATTAAAAGTATTAATGATAAATACTAAGTAACTAAACTCTTAATAATACCCAATCTTAGTTACTTAGGAAAATGTGAATAAGGTGCTAATCCATGAAATTACACTTTGCACTTTGTTTAAGTCGGTTAGTGGAGCGTGTGTGGTTAACCGGCACACTAACTCGTATTTAACAAGGTAGGCAAAGGGTAACTTAATGTTTATCATAGTATCGATGGAGCGTGTGTGGTTAACCGGCACATCGATTAAGTGGTAAACACTTAAGGGTACCAAGTAATTTGCATGGTTACTTCACACCTTGTTTTGTGATCTTCGGCATCCCAGTCACAAAACCTGAAGGGCACACTCGAGATTGAAACATGCCTTTGAACAGTTCAATGAATCTCAAAGATCTAGGAGTTTCAAAACCAATTAAAACCTAATAATACATTTCGTTTATCTTGGTGGAAATTGGTGCATCGTCATTCACCTACCTTCAAATATTTTATAGCTTGGATTACGGCATACCTCTTCTAAGTTATAAAATAGTTTGTTGGGTCCTAGCCTTAATATTTCATATTGGGTGTCATATTAAGGACTTTAAAATCAACTATCTTGAATATCTCCCAAAAGATGTCTGGTTTAGACATTTATGATCTTCCCAAATCTCTTGAAACAAGCTTTCCTAAATGAAGATGATATCCCTTGGAAATCATACTTCTTTCACCTCCTCCAATTATTCTCCCTAACCCACAAGTTCAAGGTCAATCAAGCCCTATTGGCAAGGCAAGGTCTAGGTGTGATCACATCTTGGAGATGTAGTCACATATTGACAAGCCGGGAGAGTTAGGTGTCAAAGTCTTGAGAAAGTTGGTAGTTCAACTACTTTCTAAGTCACATAGTGAGTTCTTTTGGAGCACCTATGAAATAGACTATGACAAGACCCTTAATGATCTAATCTATTTGTTAAGATCAACTTCCTTAAAACTTGATGGACATTGACAATAGTGACACAGGAAATCCAGAAAAGCATTCTCTTCCCAATGGAAAGGGATCGGCCATAGTCAACTCGGTTGACCAAATGGTAAAGAGAAAAAGCTAAGTTTGTGATAGTCCTGTGTACCATTATCAAAGGGTCCATATGTTTATGTTGCCAAAGGAAGGGGCATTGGTTGCGAAGCTGCCAAATTTACCTAAGGATGTTAAAGTCAATAAGTTTGACTCTACTTCAGGTAAAGTCCACTATCTAACTCTGTTAAGTTTCTATTCTGAGATTTTTGATACATGATGTGACTAGGTCACATGGTGATGTTTTAAGAATCAAAGAAAAGTGAAGAAACTTAAAGAAAGAATATGCTGAATCTGATCGCGTAGATGGATAAGTTTTTCCGCAATGTTTTAAAATAAAAGAAAATTTTTGATTTTATTTATTTTAAAATATCTTTACAATGGCATTTGAGGAGAAAGTTGTTGTTTATATGATTCCATTAATAGCAAGAGTGGAAATATGAAATTGATTCTTTCATTTGTGGTAATGTCTAAATTTACCAAATAAGGAAAGATTCTCATCACCCAAGTTTCCATTGGACCGAAACTTGGAATCATACAAGTTGTATAGCATGATGAATGAGAACTTTCAAGTATTGGAAAAATTAAGACTAATTACTCGGTCACATGGATGTGTGAGTCAAGTAAAGGACTAAGGGATTGAGTACACATTCTTGTGCACTGATTAAGTCCACCACAAAAGATTGATAAGATTATTCGTCATAGTTTACTAAAGCTCAGTAAACATGATTATACTTACAAGCTTAAGTGTAACTCTGAGACATTGGAAAAAGGTTCCAATGTAAGGCAGAGCGAATAAGAAGAATCAAATTAGGCAGAAGGATAAAAGTTTCTCAAATCTGAAAAGATGGGAGAGTACTTTAGAATCAGTTTTTGTGGTCATCTTAATGATTAAGAAACCATATCAAAATTAGTTCTCTAAGGAAATCTTAGTGCATTCTTATGGATAAGAAGAGGAACTTGAATTGTTGAAGTGGTTAAATCAAGAAGATGAGTCATACTTCGTTCTAATACAAGTCTTAGAGTCATACTCCAAGATTGTCATTTGAGTGACATGTCTTAAAGAAGGTTTAAAACACTTGTCAAATGTAAGAGTAAAAGTTTCCTACTCTTGTACATTTGAAATTGGTAAGTTGTGATGTTTTGGATAAAACAAAGACAAACTTAGGCCAATTATGTGAAGTGTTTGTCTTGATTAGAATCCTCACTATCTCTTGAGTATCTGACAAGAAAGTCTTATAGGTCAAGAGGACAGTGGGAGTCTTAAAGGTCTTGAAAGTCTCAAGAACTAATCAAGAATAGAACCTGAAGTTCTTCACTAGCACACGACTTGAGGTTTATAACCTATCGTGTTGACATATTCTGTGCCCATTCCAGTAAAAGTTGGCTTTGCATATGAGTTCTTAGAGTTCTCAATTTGTTGCACAACAACTTGGAAGCAATGGCTGGCCCTTAAGCTGCCAAGTGGCAAGAAATTAAGATTGAGTTCAATCCATATGAGTGTGGATTTGTCATTATCCTTGTCTTGTGTCTATGGTTTTGACAATTCACATGGATAAGAACACATACACCATTAAATCTAAGTGTCATAAGGTTTCTCTCCGATTCATGAAAATGATGGTGAGGAAACACTTTCACTAAGTAGATTTTAGCTAGATAGAAATTGTGTTATTTGCATTCTCAAAGTCGTTAGTGGAGCGTGTGTGGTTTGCCGGCACACTAACCTGAACTTGTGAGAAGTGGCAAAAAGGTCTAACCATTATGATTACGGCATCCCTCTTCATAATTGTTTAGACACACAAGTGTGCTATCTAAGGGAAGGTGTATGATTTTGATAAAGTTTTATCAAAACAATCTAGTATCAGAAATCTGAACTTTGGTAAGAAAGTCAGCTGATTTCTGAGTACATGTCAAAGCTAGTGGGAGCATAAGTGTTATGCTAATAATCATCATGTTAGTGGGAGCATGATAATTATGATAAGTACTGCAAGTTAGCAATGTTAATTATAGAAAACAAAAGGTTTCAATTGGGAAAAAGTGGTTTTGCTATAATTAAGGGAGAGGAAATTATACTTCATCTCAAATCTATAAGCTTAGATCGTGAGGTTTTAATCATTTAGTCAAGGATATATATGAATTTCATGTTGGAATGGCTCAACATAAGGAAATTTTGTATATGAGTCCATTATTTGCGTTCTAAAATTCGATTATGATTACGGCATCCCTTTTCATAATCTGAATTATGAGAACTTGGCAAATAGAAATGGAAATGTTATAGCAAAAGACTGGTTTAGTCTTTATGTGAGACATCATGAATCGTGTCCCATATGCTTCGGATATAGGATCGATTACATGTGCTATATTCATCCTTTCTAAAATTTTCCAAATGCCTAGGGCATTAAGAAGGGAAAAGGTTTAGAACTGGATATGACTAAAGGGATTAAACAATTGTCGAGGACAATCTAAGGTTTATCAAAGATTGGTTGCTCAAGGACAGTTGGAAGTATAGTGATAATTCTGGAAGGACCATATTGACATAATCTGGAAGGAGGCAACTCTTGTTCAGAAGTGATAGTCAAAATGGAATCTGGAAATGTTTCAAAGTTAGAATTTTCAATCTGTTTAAGATTAGGAAACTTAATGCAAGAAGGATGTTTCCAAGGAGCTGATCTCCTTTGGAATACTCTATAATGATTGTTGTCAAGTCTTTCTGACTTTGTGCATAATCATTACAAGAGGATCAATGCATATAAGTTTAGAATCTAACAGATTTTAGTAAATGGCATGAATTTGGAATTCTTGCATTTGCAGTAAGGATTTGGGAGTGTGAAAAGAGAATCATTGAAGTTATGTTCAATTGATCTAGTTCACAAAGTAAAGATCATAGACAAACATAGTATGCATACTTGGTGTGTGGCATGAATAGTGTTTAGAAAACATAGTGTACATGCTTGGAGCATGGGACAACTATTGTTTTAAATTCAAGAATAAAGTTGATAGCTGAAACAGTATACAATGAATAATGTGTAATCATATGGTGATAAATAAAAGGTGTTTTATTTATGTTCATAGGTTTTGATACCATATTGGATTCAATTATTATTGTGTTTCACTTTGCATGTTTTGACTTCCCGAATAAACTGGGTTATTCTTCCGGAATGACTAAGTTATTCAAACCATCCACAGTCGGTCATATGTTGGAAGTAGATATGAATTAAGACTGTCATGGGTTGGCTTGTAGAGGTCTAAGGTGTTAGACAAAGGGCTACAACGCTCATGAGTGCTCATAAGTTCTGAGTATTGGATTCAACCCGCGCTCATTGGAATCACTTCATGGATTTTATCACGAGTGATCATGAGACGATAATATCTTATATTCTTCAAACCTAGAGATATGAGTTGTTACTATGAGTTGATAGTACATTGATTGGACGAAAATGCATTTGGTAACTCGGTGCTATAAAACGTGCCTTTGTGTATGATTCAACAAGTAGTAGAACAAGCCATATGAGTCGAAGTTTATCCATTCCTTTTACCTTCGGGATAAAAGCGATATTTGTGGGCCCCTCGATGATTTGATGATGACAAATGGAAGTGCTCGGCCGGGCCAGGACTGATTTGATTTGTTCAATTAGTCAATCGTCATAAATCGGAAATCGGGAAACAAAAAATGGACAGAGAGAATGGTTATAATCCATGTCTCAGTCCATATGATATCTAGAATGGAGGATATATGATCCCTTATCTAATGGACAAGTCATTGACAAAGGTCAGAGTTCATCTACAAGGTCAGAGTTCGACAGAAGCTTTTGAGAGCTACGATTGCCAGTTGGTTCCTGAAGTCATACGCAATAAGAGTTTTAGACTTATCCAAGTGGGAGACTGTTGGATTAATGTCTAAGTCCATAACTATAATTGGTAAGACTTGACCCGACCCGGCATGGTCCATTTGGGTTGCATGGCATCATGCACTTGGATAGACTATCATGAGAAAAATAAGACACTTATGGTTATTAATATATTATAAGTTCTATTATATTAATAATAAGAATAATAAGATTATTTGATTAGTATTGATCAAGAATTAATCTAGGATTAACTAAGTGATCAAAAGAAGACTAATTAAATATATGGGTTGATTGTGTAAATCATCCATACTTGTATAGTGGGCTAATGCTCCATGGATAATCAAGTTGGGCCAAAACCCATAGGATGGTCCATGGATGCTCCATGGTGTATTTGTACCCATGGATCATGGAAATGAAAGGCCATGTCAATTAGGGTTTACATGGTGTAACCATAACTATATAAGCATCTTATTCTTGACCAAAATCGACCACTAGTGTGAGTAATGAAGGGCTAGCTGATTTCATGAGTTGTAGATTTCTCTCAAGTTATTCCAAGTGTATTTGGTGTTGTGTGAACCATTTGAGGTGTCACACTTGGGGAACTTGGCACTCAAGCTTCATGAAGACTTTACACATGAAAGAGGTATGTATTATATCTTGTTATATTCATTATTTTATATGCTAGATTAGGATAATACCTTGGATGTTCATATTTGCATGTATAATAGAGAAAACATAGATCCAAGGTATTTAGGGTTGCATGTACACTTAGGAGTGTTAGAATGCTCAAAACCCAACAATCAGGTCATCGTTCGACAAATTAAGCAACATGTTCGAGGAATCAAGGCAACAAGACTAGTTTTTGGGTCGTAATTCGAGCAATCAAGGCAACGCGGATAGCTCCCCGGTTCTCCAAGAGGCTCGTTTTTAGGTCATCGTTCGAAAACCCAAGGCAACAAGCTCAACGGGCAAATCAATGTTTGTTGCCTTGATTTCTAGAACGATGACCTGAAAACCAGCCTTGTGGCCTTGAATTGTAGGACATGTTGTCTTGATATCTCAAACGAAAGCCTGATTGCTCTCCCCATTGCCTTGATGGCGACGATGCCACCATCGAGCACCAACAAGGAAAGCCCAATGACCCGTGAAGGAAGCCCTGTTGGGTTTTGAGCAATCTAACACTTCCTAAGTGTGCATGCAACCCTAATAAACCTTGGATCTATGTTTTCTTCTAAAATACATGCAAATAATAATTTCCAAGGTTTCTTCCTAACTAGCATAGCATAAGGATTATGAATCATAAAAGTACTTGTAGAAATACATACCTTTTGATGATGGTTGATTGTTAGGAGTTTGAGAGCCAAGCACCAATAGTGTGAATGCCTCAAATGGAATCACAAATCACCACAAACACTTGGAAAACTTTGAGAGAGTGTATACACACATAGAAAATCGGCCACACACACAAAACCACACTAGTGGCTATTTCATGCAACATAAGCATGCTTATATAGTGTACATGATTAGGGTGAAACCCTAATAACCCATGACCTTTCCTTTTCCAAGGATCCATGGGTTAAAAGCTCCATGGATCATCCATGGACTTTCATATAAGCCTAGCCTATTAACAAATGAGTGTTAGCCCACACCATATAAAACCAATAGTCCATAATCTAATTAGTCTTCCTTTTAATCTCTAAATTAATTCATAATTAATTTAAGACTAAGACTAATTAAATAACATGACTTCATATTAATGTATTATAACTTATAATATATTAATAAACATATGTGTGTAACTCTCATAAAATTATCCATAAATAGTTCGGGTGAAGTGCAACCCAAATGGACCATGTCGGGTCGGGTCAAGTATATACCAAATAAGTTATGGACTTAGACACCTTATCCAACAAGCCCGCCCCAACATGTTGTCTTGTTTTCTCAAACGACGACCTGTAAACCAGCCTTGTTGCCTTGATTATTCAAAATTGTTGCTTAGATTTCTCGAACGATGAGCTTGAAACTAGGCATGTTACCGTTTTTGTTGCCTTGATTTTTAGAACGATGACCTGAAAACTTGCCTTGTGTCCTTGGTTTCTAGAACATGATGTCTTGATTTCTCGAACGACAAGCGGATAGCAGTGCCCGTTGCCTTGATTTTTCGAACGAAGACCTGAAAAACAAGCCATGTTGCCTTGATATCTCGAACCTGATGGCTTGGTGTTTTGAATGAAGGACTTAAAATTTGCCCCGTTGGCTTGATTTCACGAACGATTCTTTGGTTTAAGTAAAATGTTGGCGGCCTTTCTCGGACGACGGCTGAATGTTGGCGTGTTGCCTTTGATTTATGGAGCGCCTTTAATTTACACAACGTGTTGTCCGTGTTTCTCGATCAACAACCTGAAAGCTTGGATTTATTGAACGACGCCCTGAAAACAAGCCTTGCTGCCTTGATCACTCGAACATGTTGCCTTGAATTATCAAACTACTACCCAAAAACATGTTGCCTTGAATTATAAAACACCGTCGAAGTCACTACACACGATGCATGCCCGTATTAAATGAGTATATGTTGCTATTTCGGCATTTTTGACGTCTTATGAGAAAACAAAGTGTAATTGGTGGTCCTAGTAAAGCGCAAGTCATCAGCTTGGGTTGTTATGTGTTTATATCGGAGCCCGCGTCACCGTTGTTGGTGAATTACAACCCGGTCACCGGGTTTTATTAATGTAAGGTCCTTTATCCTTGTCCAATTCATGCCAAACCGGCTTCAAGGGACATCATCTTCATTTAGGAAAGCTTGTTTCAAGAGATTTGGGAAGATCATAAATGTTTAAACCAGACATCTTTTGGGAGATATTCAAGATAGTTGATCTTAAGTCCTTAATATGACACCCAATATGAAATATTAAGGCTAGGACCCAACAAACTATTTTATAACTTAGAAGAGGTATGCCGTAATCCAAGCTATAAAATATTTGAAGATAGGTGACTGACGATTCACCAATTTCCACCAAGATAAACGAAATGTATTATTAGGTTTTAATTGGTTTTTGAAACTCCTAGATCTTTAAGATTCATTGAACTGTTCAATGGCATGTTTCAATCTCGAGTGTGCCCTTCAAGTTTTGTGACTGGGATGCCGAGGATCACAAAACAAGGTGTGAAGTAACCATGCAAATTGCTTGGTACCCTTAAGTGTTTATCCCTCAATCGATGTGTCGGTTAACCACACACGCTCCATCGATACGATGATAAACATTAAGTTACCCTTTGCCTACTTTGTTAAATACGAGTTAGTGTGCCGGTTAACCACACACGCTCCACTAACCGACTTAAACAAAGTGCAAAGTGTAATTTCATGGACTAGCACCTTATTCACATTTTCCTAAGTAACTAAGATTGGGTATTATTAAGAGTTTAGTTACTTAGTATTTATCATTAATACTTTTAATGAAGGGAGAATTATAGTCCTGTCAAACCCGTTCGGCTAACGACCCTCCACCAGTCAAGCAAGCGGTGGGTGAGAGTGGACACCCATTAAGTTGTCATTTTATTTGCAACAACCTTATACCCACCTTATAGACCGGCTTCGTGAATGAGGCGTACTAGCAGTAAGACTGACTTTAGTCTTATACATATATATTATTAACTTATAATATTATAAAGTATAAGGGTTGAATTTTAACTCTTTAAAATTCTAAGGGCTAACTTGGAATTAAAGTATTCATAAGTGAAAGCTTTTTCAAATTCCAAAACTTGAGGGCAAGTTTTGAAACTATTAAAAACTAATTAATTTCATAACTTATGTGTTTAAAGTAGTTTTAATCCAAAAACTCTTCAAGTTCCATAACTTGAGGACAAGTTATGGAAGACTTTAAACTAATAAAAGAATTAACTTTTCTTTATTTTATAACTTATGGAATTAATTAAGGTTACACTCTTTTTTTTTATTATTTAATGAAGATACTCTTGGCCCTCCATAACTTGAGGACAAATTATGGAGTCATAACACCATTTAATTAGAACTACACTCTTCATGTTGTAACCTATGGAAATTTTTATGAGTTTTAAGATTCATAAATGTGACTTATAAGTTACATAAACACATTTTATGAACTTCTAATAGATTAATTTGGATTAAAACCAACTATCACATAATTTTATTCATTAATCTAAATTCACTCATAAAACAAGGTAACACAAAAAAACTTTTGGTGATCCATAACTTATTCTTAAGTTATGGAATCCTTAAAAACATTAACACCAAATTTTGTAACTCCATAAAAACTTTGAATCATTTTTTTCTTAAAACCTTTTCATATCCATAACTTATGGAGGTTTCAAAAAATAAAACTCTTTAGATCAAACTTTTAAAACTAATAAAATAATCATATCATTTTATCTTTTATTAAATTTGACCTAATTCAACTCATAAAGCAAATTATTCAAATTTTACAAAGAATTAGTTTTTCACAAGAACAAGTAATTATCTTAAAATTTGACAAACTTCATGTTTTTTTTTCAACTTTGAAAATAAAATATTTGCATCAATATAATAGAAAACAACCCGTGGCTCTGATACCACTGTTGGGTTTTGAGCATTCTAACACTCCTATGGTGTACATGCAACCCTATAAACCTTGGATCTATGTTTTCTCTATAATACATGCAAATAAGAACTTTCCAAGGCTTTAATCCTAACTAGCATATTATGAAGTTCTTATACTACAAAGTACTAGTTAGATGACATACCTTTTGATGTAGCTTGATGTCTTCAAGCTTTAAGAGCTTAGCCCCAATAGTGTGGAAGCCTCAAATGGAATCACAAATCACCAAAACACCTTCGAAGACTTTAGAGAATATGGTTACTTGGTTCTCTCTAGTGAAATTGGCTAGCCCTTCTTAGTGTACCACACTAGCGCCATTTCACCAACCAAGGACATCTTTATATAGTGTGGAGGATTAGAGTTAAACCCTAATACCCATGACCTTTCATTTCCTAGGATCCATGGGTTAAACACTCCATGGACTATCCATGAAAGCTTAGCCCAACCTAAATGAACTTGGCCCTTTCCATATATATAAGAGTCCATATTTAATTAGTTCCTTTTGATCACTTAATTAATTATAAATTAATTCTTGATCAATACTAATTAAATAATATGATTCCATATTAATATATTAGAACTTATAATATATTAATATTCGTCATAAACATACTATTCTCAAAAGATTATCTATATAAATTGTGTCGGTGAAGTGCAACCCAAATGGACCATGCCAGGTCAGGTCAAGTACATACCAAATATAGTTTTGGACTTAGACATTAATCCAACAGTCTCCCACTTGGATAAGTCTAAAACTTTTATTGCGTATGACTTCAAACCTAACTGGCATTCGTAGCTCTTAAAGCCGCTGTCGAACTCTGATCTTGTCAACGAACTTGTCCACTAGATAAGGAATCATATATTCCTTCATTCTAGATATCATATGGACTGAGACATGGATTATAATCATTCTCTCTATCCATTTGCTATTTCCCGATTTCCGATTTATGATGACTGACTAATTGAACAAACCAAGTCAGTCCTGGCCCGGCCGAGCACTTCCATTTGTCATCATCAAATCATCGAGGGGCCCACAGATATCGCTTTTATCCCGAAGGTAAAAGGAATGTATAAACTTCGACTCATATGGCTTGTTCTACTACTTGTTGAATCATACACAAAGGCACGTTTTATAGCACCGAGTTACCACATGCGTTTTCGTGCAATCAATGTACAACCAACTCATAGTAACAACTCATATCTCTAGGTTTGAAGAATATAAGATATTATCATCTCATGATCACTCGTGATAAAATCCATGAAGTGATTCCAATGAGCGCGGGTTGAATCCAATACTCAGATCTTATGAGCACTCATGAGTGTTGTAGCCCTTTGTCCAACACCTTAGACCTCTACAAACCAACCCATGACAGTCTTAATTCATATCTACTTCCAACATATGACCGACTGTGGATGGTTTGAATAACTTAGTCATTCCGGAAGAAAAACCCAGTTTATTCAGGAAGTCAAAACATGCAAAATGAAACACAAGAATAATTGAATCCAATATGGTATCAAAACCTATGAACATAAATAAAACACCTTTTATTTATCACCATATGATTACACATTATTCATTGTATACTGTTTCAGCTATCAACTTTATTCTTGAATTTAAAACAATAGTTGTCCCATGCTCCAAGCATGTACACTATGTTTTCTAAACACTAGTCATGCCACACACCAAGTATGCATACTATGTTTGTCTATGATCTTTACTTTGTGAACTAGATCAATTGAACATAACTTCAATGATTCTCTTTTCACACTCCCAAATCCTTACTGCAAATGCAAGAATTCCAAATTCATGTCATTTACTGAAATCTGTCAGATTCTAAACTTATATGCATTGAACCTCTTGTAATGATTATGCACAAAGTCAGAAGGACTTGACAACAACCATTACAAACCATTCCAAAGGAGATTAGCTCCTTGGGGACATCCTTCTTGCATTAAGTTTCCTAATCTTAAACAGATTGAAAATTCTAACTTTGAAACATTTCCAGATTCCATTTTGACTATCACTTCTGAACAAGAGTTGCCTCCATACAGATTATGTCAATATGGTCATTCCAGAATTATCACTATACTTCCAACTGTCCTTGAGCAACCAATCTTTGGTAAACCTTAGATTGTCCCCGACAATTGTTTAATCCTTTTAGTCATATCCAGTTCTAAACCTTTTCCTTTCTTAATGCCCCAGGCATTTGGAAAATTTTAGAAAGGATGAATATTGCACATATAATCGATCCTATATCCGAAGCATATGGGAAACGATTCATGATGTCTCACATAAATACTAAACTAGTCTTTTGCTATACTATTACCATTTCAATTTGCCAAGTTCTCATAATTCAGATTATGAAAAGGGATGCCGTAATCATAATCGAATTTTAGAACGCAAATAATGGACCCATATACAGAATTTCCTTATGTTGAGCCATTCCAACATGAAATTAATATATATATATATATATATATATATATATATATATATATATATATATATCCTTGACTAAATGACTAAAACCTCACGATCTAAGCTTATAGATTTGAGATGACTTGCAATACTTATCATAATTATCATGCTCCCACTAACATGATGATTATTAGCATAACACTTATGCTCCCACTAGCTTTGACATGTACTCAGAAATCAGCTGGACTTCTAGAAATCAATACTTCATTAACTTTCTTACCAAAGTTCAGATTTCTAATACTAGATTGTTTTGATAAAACTTTATCAAAATCATACACTTCCCTTAGATAACACACTTGTGTGTCTAAAGAATTATGAAGATGGATGCCGTAATCATAATGGTTAGACCTTTTTGCCACTTCTCACAAGTCCAGGTTAGTGTGCCGGTAAACCACACACGCTCCACTAACGACTTTGAGAATGCAAATATCATAATTGCTATCTAGCTAAAATCTACTTAGTGAAAGTGTTTCCTCACCATCATTTTCATGAATCGGAGAGAGACCTTATGATACTTAGATTTAATGGTGTATGTGTTCTTATTGTTGGTTATAGTGTCTAAGTCCATAACGATATTTGGTATGTACTTGACCCGACCCGGCATGGTCCATTTGGGTTGCACTTCACCCGAACAATTTATGGATAATCTGTTGAGAATAGTACAAGTTATGATTTATTAATATATTATAAGTTCTAATATATTAATATAAGATCATATTATTTAATTAGTATTGATCTATAATTAATCTAGGATTAATTTAGAGATCAAAGATATTACTAATTAAATATGGGCTTCTATATTTATATAGTGTGGGCTAAGGCTTATTTGGAATGGGCTAGGCTTGCATGGAAAAGTCCATGGATACTCCATGGAGCTTTAACCCATGGATCTCATGGAAATGAAGAGACATGGGTATTAGGGTTTACATGGATGTAACCCTAATCCACCACACTATATAAAGAAGGCTTTGGCTCTTGAAATCACACTAGTTGACACTTGTTGAGGTGAGGGCCGATTTCAAGATAGTAGTGACTATTCTCTCAAAAGTTCCAAGTTTGTGGTGATTTGTGATTTCCATTTGAGGCATCCACACTATTGGTGCTAGGATCTAAAACTCCAAACAATCAACTACAACTACAAGGTAAGTATTTCTACTAGCTTTATTTGATTCATGTTCCGCATGCCATGCTAGTTAGGATATGAACCTTGGAAAAATAATTATTTGCATGTATCTTAGACAAACATAGATCCAAGGTTTATTAGGGTTGCATGTACACTTAGGAAGTGTTAGAATGCTAAAAACCCATCAGTGGTATCAGAGCCTAGGCTTGTTTGTTTGATACTTGATGCAAAATAGTTGAAAAAGTCGAAAAACTTGCTGTCTGCCTGATGAACTCGCCGAGTCCATGGGGGGACTCGCTGAGTTGATGTGTATCTTCAACCTACTCGCCGAGTAGGTTCATGCACTCGACGAGTAGGAGCCACAGAGTGCAGATTTTCGACTTTAGTTGCTGGACATGGACTAGAAACATTACCCTAAACTGTTTTGGTACTTGAAAACTTGTTTTAGATGGTGTAATGTCTTTGCTAATCCATTTACAACAACTTGTTATCAAAATTACAAAGTTGTATGTGTAATTTTTGATTCATGAAAGTGTTCATATTCATGTTCTTGATCTTATGATGTTTAGATGATCATAGGAATTATTTGTAACCTATGTGGTAGTTTAATTCTTGATCATAATGTGTTTTAATGGAGTCCATAACTTGTCCTCAAGTTATGGAAAACCAAAAGTCACTTGAATTAAAAATCATTAAAAGAACACAAGAGTTAGAAAAATGAAGAGTCTTCATTTTATTACTCTATTAAACTCATAAGTTACAAGAAATGAAAAGTTTTGAAAGTTTACAAAACTTGCCCTCAAGTTTTGGAACAAGTAAAGTCATATTAAAAACTTTAGTTCCAACCCTTAGAATTTTAAAAGTTAAAATTCAACCCTTATACTTATAAATGGCAACTTAATGGGTGTCCACTCTCACCCACCGCTTGCTTGACCGGTGGAGGGTCGTTAGCCGAACGGGTAAGACAAGGACTTATAAATTCTCATTAAAAGTATGATGAATATTATAAAGTAACTAAATGTTTTATTAAATTCCCAATCTTAGTTACTTTAGGAAAAATGTGAATAAGGTGCTAATCCATGAAATTACACTTTACACTTTGTCTAAGTCGTTAGTGGAGCGTGTGTGGTTAACCGGCACACTAACTTGGACTTAACAAGGGAGGTAACGGGTGACTTAATATTTATCATAGTATCGATGGAGCGTGTGTGGTTAACCGGCACATCGATTGAGGGGTAATTTATTAAGGGTACCAAGTAATTTGCATGGTTACTTCACACCTCATTTTGTGATCCTCGGCATCCCAGTCACAAAACTTAGAGGGCACACTCGAGATTGAAAATGCCTTTGAAAAGTTCATTGAATCTCAAAAGAATCTAGGAGTTTCTAAGAACCAAATTAAATATTTTAATATTTTGACTTTGGTGGAAATTGGTGAATCGTCATTCACCTACCTTTCAAATATGTTATTACTTAGATTACGGCATACCTCTTCTAAGTATAATATATTGTGATTGGGTCCTAGCCTTAATATTACATTTGGGTGTTTTATTAAGGACTATCTCTATATCTAAACTAAAACCTTCTTTCTTCTTTTTCAGATGTCTGCAAACACTACTGCTTCTAGCTCTAATCCCAATGGCTCCTTTACCCTTATGAACTTATGTGGGAAAGTCACTTTTTATGGATCCAACTTTAATGAATGGATCAGAAACATCAGAATGATTACTCGCTACGAGGACAAAGAATATGTCCTCGATAAGGAGCTTAAGGAGATTGATGAGACAGTTGCTACTCCTCAAGATATCGCTGAGTTTAGGGCACATGAAAGGGATGCCACCAAAGTGGCATGCATCATGATGGCCACTATGACCGCGGATCTCCAAAAATCCTATGAAGATTTCTACCCTATGAGATGCACCAAGACTTGATGGAAAGATACCATCAAAGTGCTCGTCAAGAGAGGTATGAAATCATCTCCTCCATGATAACAACTCGCATGAAGGATGGTGAACCCATCACGGGCCACTTGCAGAAAATGCAAAGATTTGTGGACCGTTTGCTGAAGCTTAATGTGAACTTCCCGGAGGAGCTAGCAATAGATATTATTTTGCACTCCTTACCTTCATGTTATGATCAATTCCGCATGACATACCACATGAACAAGGAAGAGGTCACTCTCAGCAAACTTCAAGGACTCTTAAAGACCATGGAAAGTGGTCTTAAGGGTAAGGCGATTGTTACTACTCCTACTCCTACCAACTTTGCCCCTGTCTTGGCAATCGGGAAAGGACGAGGGAAGAAGAGAAAGAGTTCTTCGAAGGGTAACAAGGTTAGGACCCTTGATGGCTCTTCTTCAAGTGGAACCAAGAAAGGGTTCATCACACCTTCTTCTGACCCAAAAGAGGCTGAATGCTTCTATTGCCATGAAAAGACACATTGGAAGCGGAACTGCCCAAAGTACCAGCAAGATGTAAAGGATGGGAAAGTTAAACCCAACCATGCAGGTATTTACACTATCATTTCTAATAACTCACCCCATTCTAAATCTTGGGTCCTTGATACCGGTTGTGGTATTCATATTTGTTGTCACTTGCAGGGACTAAGAAGAAGTGAGAATGTGGAGCAAGGAAGAATAAACTTAATCATGGGGAATAGGAAAGTTACACCTGTCACCAAGATTGGAGTTTATACTTTTCCGCTAAGTAGTGGGTTTAGTTTAGATTTGAATAAATGTTGTTATTTGCCAGAAATGGCAAGAAATATTATTTCCTTTCATGCATTGTATAAACAAGGTTTTACCTTTTCATTTAATAATGAAGTTGGTTATATTGATGCTTTCTTTAATAATGTTCTTTATTTTAAAGCATCACCTTGTGATAGCGTGTATGAAACAGTATATGTGGTTGATAACTTAGGAAATAATGTATTGTGTATTGATTTTGTTAATAATAATAACTTGGATAAAGCATCATTATGGCATTGTCTTCTTGGAGATATAAGCAAGAAACGCATAGGCCAACTCCAAAAGGATGGAGTCTTGGAGTCATTTGACCTAAAGTCAGATGATAGTTGCGAATCATGCTTACTTGGGAAAATGACAAAGTCACCCTTCACAGGTTCTTGTGAGAGGGGTGAAGGTTTGTTGGACCTTGTACACACGGATGTGTGTGGACCATTCAAACATGCCACAAGGGATGCTAATCGTTATTATTTGACTTTTACTGATGATTACAGTAGATATGGATATGTCTACTTGATCAAGCATAAGTAAGAGACTTTCGAAAGGTTTAAGGAATTTAAACAGGAAGTCGAGAATCAATTGGGCATGAACATTAAGATGCTTCGATCCGATCGAGGTGGTGAGTATCTTAGTTCAGAGTTCCTCGACTATCTTAGGGAATGTGGGATTGTCTCACAATTGCCACCTCCCAGGACGCCACAGTTGAATGGTGTAGCTGAGAGGCGTAATCGAACCTTGTTGGATATGGTTCGTTCCATGATGAGTCAAGCTTCGCTACCAATCTCATTCTGGGGGTATGCCTTAGAGACTGCTGCCCATATTCTTAATCTAGTCCCTACAAAGAAAGTTGCCAAAACTCCTCACGAGATGTGGACTGGTAAAGTACCCAACCTACACCACATCAAGATTTGGGGTTGCGAGGCTTTTGTGAGGCGCGAGACTCATGACAAGCTAGAACCCCGAAGCGAGAGGTGTATTTTCATCGGCTACCCACAAAGATCCTTTGGTTACCTCTTCTACAGACCTAGTGATAATGTGGTCTTTGTAGCAAGAAGAGGAGTCTTTCGAGAGAGAGAGAGAGTTTATAAGCCAAGGAGACAGTGGGAGGCAAATTGATCTTGAAGAAATTCAAGATTCAAGTGGTGAAGGAACCTCATACGCTAGCCCTCAACATGAGGAGGAAACTCCTGTTGAGCCAATTGACGATTATGTACCTCTGAGTCGTTCCACGAGAGTTAGGAATGCACCTGAGCACTACTATGGTTTTCATATTACTGCGGAAGGTGAGACACTTGTTAGTGATGAGACACTAGTAGGTCTGGATGAACCTAACAGTTACGCGGAAGCCATGGCAGGCCCCGAGTCTGCGAAATGGAAAGAGGCTATGGATAGAGAGATACAATCCATGTATGACAATCAAGTTTGGAACTTGGTTGAGAATGTACCAGGTCGTAAGACTGTAGGGTGCAAATGGGTCTTCAAGAAGAAGACCGACATGGATGGTAAAGTACACACTTACAAGGCTAGACTGGTTGCAAAGGGCTTCTCTCAAATTCCTGGAGTGGACTATGATGAGACCTTTTCTCCAGTAGCCAAGATTAAGTCTATTCGGGTTCTGTTAGCCATAGCTGCATTTCATGACTATGAAATATGGCAAATGGATGTCAAAACCGCTTTCCTTAATGGAAAGTTGGCTGAAGATGTTTACATGAGTCAGCCAGAGGGTTTTGTCAAC
This sequence comes from Lactuca serriola, assembly GCF_051521515.1. NCBI lineage: Eukaryota > Viridiplantae > Streptophyta > Magnoliopsida > Asterales > Asteraceae > Lactuca > Lactuca serriola. The sequence continues at coordinate 48,536,445 of NC_136408.1, read as the reverse complement.
AACGAGTACCCTAATAGAGTGTGTAAGCTTGAGAAATCCATTTATGGATTGAAGCAAGCACCTCGCAGATGGAATCTTTGCTTTGATGAAAAGGTCAGGGAATTTGGCTTTTCTAGGAGTGAAGATGAATCTTGTGTTTATGTCAAGGCTAGTGGGAGTATAGTCAGCTTCTTGGTATTGTATGTGGATGACATACTACTCATAGGAAATGACATCCCAACTTTGCAGGAAGTTAAGTCCTGGCTTGGGAAGTGTTTCTCTATGAAGGATCTAGGAGAAGCTGCCTATATTGTAGGGATAAGGATTTTGAGAGACCGGAGTAAAAGACTAATTGGACTTAGTCAAAGTACCTACTTGGACAAAGTGTTGAAAAGATTCAACATGCATAACTCCAAGAAAGGTGAGTTACCCATTCAGAGTAATGCCAAATTTAGTAAGACACAAAGCCCTAGTACTGAGGCTGAGATAGCAGAAATGAGTCGACTTCCTTATGCTTCAGCTGTAGGATCGATCATGTATGCTATGACGTGTACTCGACCTGATGTAGTCTTTTCTTTGAGCATGGTTAGCAGGTATCATGGGAAACCTAGCAAGGAACACTGGACTGTTGTAAAGAATATCCTCAAGTACCTACGAAGGACTAAGGACTGGGTCCTTACCTTCGGTGGGAGTGATGACTTGAGAGTTGTAGGGTATAGTGATGCTAGCTTCCAGACTGATAGGGATAATTTCCGCTCTTAGTCGGGCTGGGTCTTTACTTTAAACGGAGGAGCAATCACTTAGAACAGTTCCAAGCAGGAGACAGTGGCTGATTCCACTTGTGAATCAGAGTATATAGCAGCAAAGGAGGCTATATGGCTAAAGAACTTCATTGGGGACCTTGGAGTTGTACCAGCTATAAAAGAGCCAATGGAGATTTTCTGTGACAGCAATAGTGCGGTTGCCTTAGCCAAGGAACCAAGAGATCATGGGAGATCTAGACACATTGACAAAAAATATCACTTCATCAGACATCGAATAGAAGAAGGAATTCTCGTGGCTAAGAGGGTATCATTGGATGAGAACCCAGCAGATCCCCTCACGAAGGGACTGAGTAGGGTTAAGCATCTCCAGCATGCTCGGAGAATAGGGCTGAAGGATGATATGAGTTTTAGTAGTTAGATAAATTATGAAATTTGTAAAGTGTAATTGACATTAGATGATTAATAAAAAGTGTTTTATTTATGAGTAAAGTGTTACTATCTCTTGTCAATCGTTTACTATATTTCTTTTGCATGTTTTGACTTCCAGAATAATTATGTTTGGAAGATCATATTATTCAAACCTCCACAGTCGGTCATATGTCGGAAGTAGGTATGAATCAAGACTGTCATGATTGGTTGCAGAGGTCTAAGGTGTTGGACATGGCTACAACAATCATGACTACTCATAAGTTCTGAGCATTGGACTCAACCCACGCTCACTGGAATCACTTCATGGAATTTTATCTCGAGTGATCGTGAGACGGTAATATCATATAAGTGTTCAAACCTAGAGATATGATTTGTTACTTACGAGTTGGTTATGCATTGATTGTACGAAAACGCATTGGTAACTCGATGTTAAAAAATGTGCCTTTGTGTATAATTCAATGAGTGCTAGAACAAACATATGAGTCGAAGTTTATCTGTTCCTTCTTGGATTAGAAGCTGATATCTGGGCCCCTCGATGATTTTGTTTTGACCTATGTACCGGGCCCGGTCAGAACTAAATTGATGTGTTCAGTTAAGTTCTATGTCAAACAAATCGGAAATTGGGAAACAAATGCTGGGCAATAAGTAAGACCATGTTCCATGTATTTGTCCGGCTGATATCTAGAACAGAGGATTATATGATCACTTATCTAAAATGGTGCATTCTAGTTCAACAAAGTTTAAAGAGCTACGATTGCTGATCGGTTCCTGAAGTCATACTTACAACTATAGTTATTAGACTTATCCAAGTGGGAGACTGTTGGATATAGTGTCTAAGTCCATAACTATATTTGGTATGTACTTGACCCGACCCGGCATGGTCCATTTGGGTTGCACTTCACCCGAACAATTTATGGATAATCTGTTGAGAATAGTACAATTTATGATTTATTAATATATTATAAGTTCTAATATATTAATATAAGATCATATTATTTAATTAGTATTGATCTATAATTAATCTAGGATTAATTTAGAGATCAAAGATATTACTAATTGAATATGGGCTTCTATATTTATATAGTGTAGGCTAAGGCTTATTTGGAATGGGCTAGGCTTGCATGGAAAAGTCCATGGATACTCCATGGAGCTTTAACCCATGGATCTCATGGAAATGAAGAGACATGGGTATTAGGGTTTACATGGATGTAACCCTAATCCACCACACTATATAAAGAAGGCTTTGGCTCTTGAAATCACACTAGTTGACACTTGTTGAGGTGAGCGCCGATTTCAAGATAGTAGTGACTATTCTCTCAAAAGTTCCAAGTTTGTGGTGATTTGTGATTTCCATTTGAGGCATCCACACTATTGGTGCTAGGCTCTAAAACTCCAAACAATCAACTACAACTACAAGGTAAGTATTTCTTCTAGCTTTATTTGATTCATGTTCCCCATGCCATGTTAGTTAGGATATGAACCTTGGAAAAATAATTATTTGCATGTATCTTAGACAAACATAGATCCAAGGTTTATTAGGGTTGCATGTACACTTAGGAAGTGCTAGAATGCTAAAAACCCATCACTTATCCATGTGAATTGTCAAAACCATAGACACAAGACAAGGATAATGACATATCCACACTCATATGGATTGAACTCAATCTTAATTTCTTGCCACCTGGCAGCTCAAGGGCCTGCCATTGCTTCCAAGTTGTTGTGCAACTAATTGAGAACTCTAAGAACTTATATGCAATGCCAACTTTAACTGGAATGGGCACAGAATATGTCAACACGATAGGTTATAAACCTCAAGTTGTGTGCTAGTGAAGAACTTCAGGTTTTATTCTTGATTAGTTCTTGAGACTTTCAAGACCTTTAAGACTCCTACTGTCCTCTTGACATATAAGACTTTCTTGTCAGTTATTCAAGAGATAGTGTGGATTCTAATCAAGAAAAACACTTCACAAAATTGGCCTAAGTTGGTCTTTGTTTTATCCAAAACATCACAACTTACCAATTTCAAATGTACAAGAGTAGAAAACTTTTACTCTTACATTTGACGAGTGTTTTAAACCTTCTTTAAGACATGTCACTCAAGTTACAATCTTGGAGTATGACTCTAAGACTTGTATTGGATCGAAGTATGACTCATCTTCTTGATTTAACCATTTCAACAATTCAAGATTCTTCGTCTTAGTCATAAGAATGCACTAAGATTTCCTTAGAGAACTAACTTTGATATGGTTTCTTAATCATTAAGATGATCACAAAAACTGATACTAAAGTACTCTCCCATCTTTTCAGATTTGAGAAACTTTTATCCTTCTGCCTAAGTTGATTCTTCTTATTCGCTCTACCTTACATTGAAACTTTTCCAATGTCTCAGAATTATACTTTAGCCTGTAAGTATAACCATATTTACTAAGCTTTAGTAAATTATGACAAATAATCTTATCGATCTTTTGTGGTGGACTTAATCAGTGCACAAGAATGTGTACTTGATCCCTTAGTCAGTTACTTGACTCACACATCCATGTGAACAAGTAGTTAGTCTTAATTTTCCAATACTTGAAAGTTCTCATTCATCATGCTATACAACTTGCATGATTCCAAGTTCCGGTCCAATTGAAACTTGGGTGATGAGAATCTTTCCTTATTTGGTAAATTTAGACATTACCACAAATGAAAGAATCAATTTCATATTTCCACTCTTGCTATTAATGGAATCATATAAGCAACAATTTCTCCTCAAACGCCATTGTAAGGATATTTTAAAATCAATAAAATCTAAAAATTTCTTTTATTTTAAAACTTTGCAGAAAAACTTAACCTTACAATCCATATGAAAACTTGTTGTTATCTATTCCTAAGCAATATCTCATAACTCCTAAGAAGTAGCTCAAGAATCCGATCTTCAAGCTACGCGATAGAAATCCATCTACGCGATCAGATTCAGCATATTCTTTCTTTAAGTTTCTTTACTTTTCTTTGATTTTAAAACATCAACATATGACCCAGTCACATCATGTATCAAGAATCTCATATTAGAAACTTAGCAGAGTTAGATAGTGGACTTTACCTGAAGTAGAGTCAAACTTATTGACTTCAACATCCTTAGGTAAATTTTGGCAGATTCGTAACCAATGTCCCTTCCTTTGGCAATATAAACATATGGACCCTTTGATAATGGTACATGGAACTATCACAAACTTAGCTTTTCTCTTTACCATTTGGTCTACCGAGTTGACTATGGCCGATCCCTTTCCATTGGGAAGAGAATGCTTTTCTGGATTTCCTGTGTCACTATTGTCAATGTCCATCAAGTTTTAAGGAAGTTGATCTTAACAAATAGATAAGATCATTAAGGGTCTTGTCATAGTCTGTTTCATAGGTGTCCCAAAGGAACTCACTATGTGACTTAAAAAGTGATTGAACCACCAACTTTCTCAAGACTTTGACACCCAACTCTCCCGGCTTGTCAATATGTGACTACATCTCCAAGATGTGATCACACCTAGACCTTGCCTTGCCAATAGGGCTTGATTGACCTTGAACTTGTGGGTTGGGGAGAATAATTAGAGGAGGTGAAAGAAGTATGATTTTCAAGGGACATCATCTTCATTTAGGAAAGCTTGTTTCAAGAGATTTGGGAAGATCATAAATGTCTAAACCAGACAACTTTTGGGAGATATTCAAGATAGTTGATCTTAAGTCCTTAATATGACACCCAATATGAAATATTAAGGCTAGGACCCAACAAACTATTTTATAACTTAGAAGAGGTATACCGTAATCCAAGCTATAAAATATTTGAAGGTAGGTGACTGACGATTCACCAATTTCCACCAAGATAAACGAAATGTATTATTAGGTTTTAATTGGTTTTTGAAACTCCTAGATCTTTAAGATTCATTGAACTGTTCAATGGCATGTTTCAATCTTGAGTGTGCCCTTCAAGTTTTGTGACTAAGATGTCGAGGATCACAAAACAAGGTGTGACGTAACCATGCAAATTACTTGGTACCCTTAAGTGTTTATCCCTCAATCAATGTGCCGGTTAACTACACACGCTCCATCGATACTATGATAAACATTAAGTTACCCTTTTCCTACTTTTTTAATACGAGTTAGTGTGCCGGTTAACCACACACGCTCCACTAACCGACTTAAAAAAAGTGCAAAGTGTAATTTCATGGATTAGCACCTTATTCATATTTTCCTAAGTAACTAACATTGGGTATTATTAAGAGTTTAGTTACTTAGTATTTATCATTAATACTTTTAATGAAGGGAGAATTATAGTCCTGTCAAACCCGTTCGGCTAACGACCCTCCACCAGTCAAGCAAGCGGTGGGTGAGAGTGGACACCCATTAAGTTGCCATTTTATAGGCAACAACCTTATAGCCACCTTATAGACCGGCTTCGTGAATGAGGCGTACTAGCGGTAAGACTGACTTTACTCTTATACATATACATATATATATATATATATATATATATATATATATATATATATATATATATATATATATTATTAACTTATAATATTATAAAGTATAAGGGTTGAATTTTAACTCTTTAAAATTCTAAAGGCTAACTTGGAATTAAAGTATTCATAAGTGAAAACTTTTTCAAATTCCAAAACTTGAGGGCAAGTTTTGTAACTATTCAAAACTAATTAATTTCATAACTTATGTGTTTAAAGTAGTTTTAATCCAAAAACTCTTCAAGTTCCATAACTTGAGGACAAGTTATGGAAGACTTTAAACTAATAAAAGAATTAACTTTTCTTTATATTATAACTTATGGAATTAATTAAGGTTACACTCTTTTTTTTATTATTATTATTTAATGAAGAGACACTTGGTCCTCCATAACTTGAGGACAAATTATGGAGTCATAACACCATTTAATTAGAACTACACTCTTCATTTTGTAACCTATGGAAATTTTTATGAGTTTTAAGATTCATAAATGTGACTTATAAGTTACATAAACACATTTTATGAACTTCTTTTAGATTAATTTGGATTAAAACCAACTATCACATAATTTTATTCATTAATCTAAATTCACTCATAAAACAAGGTAACACAAAAAAACTTTTGGTAATCCATAACTTATTCTTAAGTTATGGAATCCTTAAAAACATTAACACCAAATTTTGTAACTCCATAAAAACTTTGAATCAATTTTTTTTAAAACCTTTTCATATCCATAACTTATGGAGGTTTCAAAAAATAAAACTCTTTAGATCAAACTTTTAAAACTAATAAAATAATCATATCATTTTATCTTTTATTAAATTTGACCTAATTCAACTCATAAAGCAAATTATTCAAATTTTACAAATAATTAGTTTTTCACAAGAACAAGTAATTATCTTAAAATTTGACAAACTTCATGTTTTTTTTTCTTTTTTTTTTCAACTTTGAAAATAAAATATTTGCATCAATATAAGAGAAAACAACCCGTGGCTCTGATACCCCTGTTGGGTTTTGAGCATTCTAACACTCCTATGGTGTACATGCAACCCTATAAACCTTGTATCTATGTTTTCTCTATAATACATGCAAATAAGAACTTCCCAAGGCTTTAATCCTAACTAGCATATTATGAAGTTCTTATACTACAAAGTACTACTTAGATGACATACCTTTTGATGTAGCTTGATGTCTTCAAGCTTTAAGAGCTTAGCCCCAATAGTGTGGAAGCCTCAAATGGAATCACAAATCACCAAAACACCTTGGAAGACTTTAGAGAATATGGTTACTTGGTTCTCTCTAGTGAAATTGGCTAGCCCTTCTTAGTGTACCACACTAGCACCATTTCACCAACCAAGGACATCTTTATATTGTGTGGAGGATTAGGGTTAAACCCTAATACCCATGACCTTTCATTCCCTAGGATACATGGGTTAAACACTCCATGGACTATCCATGAAAGCTTAGCCCAACCTTAATGAACTTGGCCCATTCCATATATATAAGAGTCCATATTTAATTAGTTCCTTTTGATCACTTAATTAATTATAAATTAATTGTTGATCAATACTAATTAAATAATATGATTCCATATTAATATATTAGAACTTATAATATATTAATATTCATCATAAACATACTATTCTCAAAAGATTATCCATATAAATTGTGTCGGTGAAGTGCAACCCAAATGGACCATGCCAGGTCGGGTCAAGTACATACCAAATATAGTTATGGACTTAGACATTAATCCAACACCTTTATGGCAGGTACAACTCCAAGATCACCGATGAAGTTCTTCAACCATATTGCCTCCTTCGATGCTTAGCTCGCTGCAATGTACTCTGATTCGCACGTTAAATCAGCTACGGTTTCCTACTTGGAACTTTTCCAAGTTACTGCTCCTCTATTAAGGGTAAAGACCCAGCCCGACTGTGAACGGTAGTTGTCCCTGTCGGTCTGGAAGCTGGCATCACTATACCCTCGCACCTTTAAGTCATCACTCCCCCCGAGGATTAAAAACCATTACTTTGTCCTCCGAAGGTACTTAAGGATATTCTTGACCGCAATCCAATGGGCTCTGCCAGGGTTCCCTTGATATCTACTGACCATGCTCAAAGCACAGGCTACATCAGGGCGACTACAAGTCATAGCATACATGATTGAGCCAACTACGGAAGCGTAAGGTACTCGGACTTTGAGTCTTACTCAACTTGGCATTAGTTTGTAACGGTAATTCTCCCTTCTTCGAATTTTCCATACTAAAACGTTTCAGTACTTTATCTAAGTAAGTGTTCTGACTAAGTCCTATTAGTATCTTACTTCGTTCTCTCACTATCCTTATTCCCAAAATATAGGAAGCCTCTCTGAGGTCCTTCATAGCGAAGCACTTCCCGAGCTAGGACTTAACCTCCTGCAGTGTCGGGACGTCGTTTCCTATGAGTAGTATGTCAGCGTGGGTTTAATTCAATGCTCAAATCATATTCATAAGCACTCATGAACGTTGCAACAAACATTTGCTTATGTCTAATGCTCTTTAGACAATCCACACACCAATTCACGACAGTCTTCATTCATATCTACTTCCAACATATGAATGACTGTGGCCCGTTTGAATAATTTGACTGTTCTCAACCAATTAAATTATTCAGGAAGTCAAAACATGCAAAGTGAAACACAAGAATAATACTAATCCCATATGGCCTCAAACCTTGAGTATAAATAAAACACCTTTTATTTATCACCATATCGATTACTCATTAATTGTTGTTTTGGGTAATCAACTTCTTACTTGAATTATTACTACACTTGTCCCAAGCTCTTAGCATGCACACAATGTTTTACCTACGATTCTTCCTTTTTGAAATAGATAAAATGAACACAATTCCAATCATACTCAATTCACAACTCCTAATCTTTTTCACAAGTGAAAGAATATCAAATTCTTACCACTTATGGAATATGTTAGATTCTAACATTTTATGCAATGATCCTTTCGTAATATCAATGCACTAAAGTCACAATGACTATTGCCAATGAAATTACAAAGTCCTCTATCGGATATTGTTACAAGACAATTCCATAGATGTGATGTCTCTCACTCAAATTACATTCCTTTGAACATCCTTTTGCATAAAATTTCTAATCTAGACATAGATTCTCATTATCCAACTCCCAATATGGAAACGTTTCCATATTTTCCATATGACAACTTATTCTAAATAGAATCTTTTCTGTTCATAATAATATCGATATGGTCCATCCAATACTATACTTCCAACTACTCACAAGTGACCAATCCTTGGCGAACCTTGGATTGTCCTTTGATAGTTGTTTAATTATCTTAGTCAAAACCGATTCTTGTCCTTTTTCCTTCTAAATGCTCTAGACATTTGGAAAATTTTAGAATGGTCAAATATTATAGCATTTGCAATCGATCCTATACCCGAAGCATATGGGACACGATGCATAATGTCTTACATGAAGATTTAATACTTTATCAATCTTCTGCCATAATATTTTACGTGCTACGTTCTTATAATTTGAATTATGAAGAGGAATTCCGCAATCATAATCGAAATTTAAGAACACACTATGTATCCTTGACTAAGTTTATTAACATTCCACAACCTAAGCCTTTAGATTTGAAATGAAGCATAATATTCTCTCCCTTAATTATAGCAAAACAACTATTCAACCCTTACAACTTTGCAAAGTATGACTCTTGTTTTTCTATAATTAATATTGCTAACTTGCAATACTTGCCTTAATAATCATACAATCATAACATTTATGCTCCCACTATCACGATGATTATTATAAACATAACAATTATGCTCCCACTAGCTTTGACATGTATTCAGAAACAACTTAACTTTCAGAAAAACAATGCCTATTGAATTTCTTTAAGTTCATATTTATAATGCCCAATGCTTTGATAATCTTTTATCAAGGCTTCTGAAAATTATACACCTTTGCCTTAGATAGTTTATATGTGTGTCTTAAACAATTTAAAACTAATTTCCAAAACTCATAATTCGAATCATGGAAATGGATACCGTAACCATAAGCGAATTCGAGAATATAATTTTCACAATCACTATCTTCTTAAAATCTTCCTTAGTGAAAGCATTTCCTCACAGTCATTTTCATGAAGGGGAAATCTTATGGCACTTAGATTTTAATGGTGTATGTGTTCCTATCCATGTGAATTTGTTAAAACCAAAGTTTATGACAAATTCAAACTCATATGGACCGAACTTTCTCAATCTTGACTTCTTGCCTTATGGTAACACGGCTGCTCACCATGTCTTCCAAGTAGTTAAGTAGCTCACCCTTTCCTATCAATATACTTTCCATTGATCAAGGTCCTTACCTTTTATGCGTTCAAATGAGAACTCATAGAACTCACATGCATAATTAACTCGAATGGAACGGCACAGAAACAAGATAGTGTCAACACGATAGTTTGTAAACCTCAACTCGTGTGCTAGTGATGATCGATATGGTTTATTCTTGATTTGTTCTTGAAACCCTTCAAGACCATTAAGGCTCCCACTGACTCCTTGGCATATAAGATTCTCTTGTCAATAAACATTTCTTGACAACCAAATATTCAAGATTTAGTGCAGCTTTTATCAAAACATTTCTTAAAATTGGTCCTAGTTGTTCTTTGTCTTATCCAAGACATCACAACTTTCCAATTTCAAATGTGCGAGAATAGGAAAGCCCTTTTCCAAATTCTACATTTGATGAATGTTATAAACCTTCTTAAGACTTGTCACTCAATGTCACAATCTTTACTCTAAGACTTGTTTTGGAATGAAGTATGATTGACCTTTTGATTTAACCATTTCTTCAATTCTTGATTCCTCTTCTTATACATACACTTGTACTAAGACTTATTTAGAGGATCAATTGAAATATGGTTCTTAATCATTAAGACATATCATAAAGCATAAAAGGTACTCTCCCTTCTTCTTAGAATAGAGAAACTTTTACCTTTCTGCCTTCTTGATTCTTCTTATTCGTTCTGCTATTGATTTAAAATTTTCCAATCAATTCAGAATTACACTTAATCTTATAAGTATAATCATATTTACTAATCCTTTAGTAAATCATGACGAATATCTTTGTTACCCTTGTGGTGGACTTGATCAACACACAACTTTGTGTACTCCATCTCCTAGTCCTTCACTTGACACTTTGTCAACGAATTGGTCTAATTTCCAAATATGAAATTTCTCATTCATCGTGCAACCAAGTTGCATGATTCCAAGTTTCTGTCCAATTGAAACTTGGGCGATGAGAAACTCTCCCTATTTGGTAAGTTCTTGACATTTCCAGAATTATCATAATTAAGAATCACATCCACTCGTTGTAGAAATATACGAACATCAATTTTTCATAACGATTTCTTTGCAAGGAAATAAATAAATAAATAAGTCAAATCAAAATTTTATTTTATTCGTAAAAGCAGCGGAAAACATTTGTCCTTATAATGCAAAATCAACTGAAAAACTATGTAGTCAAATATTCCTAACAATTCTATCATAACTTTCTAAGCTCAAAATCTAATCTTCAAGTCCATGCGATCGAGATCCGTTTCTTGTGATTAGATTCATCTTGCTCTTCCATCAAGCTTCCTCTCTATTCACTGATCCTGCAAAACATTCAAATGTAATCTTATCACATCATGTATTAAGAATCAACGAATAGGAACTTAATGGAGTTAGATAGTGGATTTTACCTTAAGCACAGCCATACTCTTTGACTCTCCCATCTTCTGGACTCTTCAGGCTCTTAGGGCAGACTTGTATCCAACGCCCTTTCTCTTGGTAGCAAACGCAGGTCGGTTCTCCTAGAACGTCCTCGGAAGCATGGTTAGTTGACTTTCCCAACAAATATGCTCCATTGCTTTTCCAAATCATTTCTGATTCAGCAACAATGAGCATGTAAGTTAGGTCAATTAGGTTTTTGTCATGATCCATCATATAATACTTTCTTTTGAACTCATTATATGATTCAGCAAGCGACTGCAGAACCCAGTTCACAGCCAACTTATCAGGGAATGACGCACCCAACATTATCAACTTATCGATGTGTGATTTCATTCCCAAATGTGGGCATATACGGGTTTAACATCTTCATGTTTCATTTCCAATAGGGCTTTAGTGACATTGAACCTTTCAATTCTTCGATCTTGTGCGTTATGGAGAATAATTGGAGGAGGTGGAGGAAGTGAAGCATGATTTCTTATTCCTCGATCGAATCGTGGAATATCATCTTCATGTGGAATGCTTGTTCCACGAGATTTGGGAAGACCATAGTTGTCGTACTTTGACATCTACAAAATGGGAGAACACAAATTCAAGTTAGTTGATTGATTGAGTCCTTAATAAATCACCCAAATGAGATATTAAGGCTACGACCCAACGCAATATTCCACAACTCGGGAGAGGGATGCCGTAAACCAAATTGCAGAACATTTGAAGGTAAGTGAATGGCGATTCACTAATTTCCACCAACGAAAAACGAAAAAGAAATTTAAGTTTTAAATCTATGAAAACTCCTAGATGCTTTGAGATTCATTGAACTTTTCAATGGCATGTTTAAATCTCGATATGCCCCTCTAGTTTGTGACTGGGATGCCGAGGATCACAAAGCGGGTGTGAATAACCATGCAAACTTACATGGTGCCCTCACATGTTACAGTCACCTATTCGATGTGCCGGTAAACCACACACGCTCCATCGAACTATGACAAACATTGAGTCACCCTTTGCTACCTTTGCTTAGAACCATTTAGTGTGCCGGTAAACCACACACGCTCCACTAACGTCTTTGCAAGGGTACAAAGGGTAATTTCATGGAATTGCATCAATTCACTTTTGCCTAAAGTAACTAAGATTGGGAATTTGTAAAACATTTAGTTACTTTTGTACTTCATTATACTTATAATGGAAGGTTTATGTCCCATCCTACCCGTTCGGCTAACGACCCTCCACTAGTCAAGAGTGCGGTGGGTAAGAGTGGATACCCATTCAATCGCCATTTTATAGGCACTTTCCATAAACACCCCTTATAGACCAGCTTCGTGAATGAGGCCTACTAACGGTAAGACTAACTTTTACTCATACATATATATATTGTTAGACTTTTAATGTTATATATATAGTATAGGGTGTATTTTACACTTTTAAAATACTAGGTGGTCAAGTTTAACAATTATACTTTTAATTCAATTAAATTGTAAACCAAAACTTTTATGGATTTATTAAACCTCTTTTAATTATACACCTTAATTAATTAATAAAACCATAAGGGGGTGAGATGAACTTTTCAAAACATCACTAGGGTTTTAGAATTTAACGTTCCTAAATTAAACTTTTAATCAGCTTTTAAATTCCAAAACTTGACGGCAAGTTTTGAAACATTTCAAAACATTAGGGTTTAGAACTTAAATATTTCAAAATCAAACTTTTTAATCAAAATTTAAATTCCAAAACTTGAGGGCAAGTTTTGAAACCATTTCAAAACATTAGGGTTTCAACTATTTAAATTTCAAAACAAAAACTTTTGAGTTCAAATTTAAACTATAAAACCTAAAGGGAAAATTGAAACTTTTCATAACACAAGGATCAAATAACAAATAATATAAAGTAAACAATTAAATTTATCATTACCTATATTTGACCTAATTTCAATTTCTTGCAAAATAAGTTATCCAAATAATACAAATAATCAAACTTTATCATATAAGGAAGTTATTATCTAATCAATTGGTAATTATCTTTTGTTTAATCAAGGATATACTCATAAATATGTATAAAATCGGATTTTAATGATCTAAAACAAATAAGGCAAGTATCCATGAGAAAAACAGCAAGAAATCCTAAAATCCCCTCTTTCTGACGCTCGAACTCGCCGAGTTCCACCATGGACTCGCCGAGTAGGAGCCTACTCGCCGAGTCCACAATGGGACTCGCCGAGTTCATCAGGCAGGTTGGCCAAAAACGATTTTTGCAACTAGAATAAACACATAATGCATCAATACAATAGAAACCAATCAAGGCTCTGATACCACTGATGGGTTTTTGCCATAAGAACATCCTATGTGCTCATACAAACCCTAATGCTTGGATCTAGGTTTCTCTATTGTACATGCAAGTTATCCAAGACTATAAACCCTAGATCTAGCATATGATAATCAATATAACATATAAATAAGGGTTTAGATCATACCTTGATTGTTATGTAGCAATAACAATCTCAAATCCTTCTTGTATTGACTTTAGAAAGCTTAGAGTCACAAATGTCACTCCTCTAATGGCTCACAAACACCAAGAGCAAGAGGATGAAGAAGAGAAGAGAAGGAGGCTGCCCAAAATGTGTGGAAACCCTAATCAACAAGTTCACCACGTTTTTTGGGGCATAAGGGTTCTTTAAATAGTGAGGCTATTAGGGTTATCTAACAAGGAAACCCTAATTCGGATGCTTAAGCCCTAAGCAACCCATGGACTCCTTTCCTTAAAGGCCTTGGACGATTTTTAATAGGTTTCCCCATAGAATTCGTCCACCCCTTTAATATGGAGTCCATTAGCTCAATATTCAACTATCATACAATTGACAGTTGTAGTCCCTTAAGTTTAATTAATCTCTTTTAGTCACAAACTTAATTCTTATTAATTCTTGACTAATATTAATTAAACAATATGATTTCTCCTTTAATATATTATTCTCACAATATATTAATAAATCATATTTAATCCTTTCTCTCCATAATTCATCCTATCAAGTTGCATTGGTGAAGGCAACCCAAAAGGACCATGCACCATCGGGTCAAGTACATACCAAAATAGTTATGGACTTAGACACTAATCCAACATTAAGACCATATGATATTATCATCTTGCGATCATTTACAATATATATATATATATATATATATATATATATATATATATATATATATACATATATATATATATATATATACCTACCTTAAAGTGATTCCGGCAAGCGCGGGTTTGTTCCAATGCTCAAAACTAGTTCATAAGCACTCATGAATGTTGCAGCAAACCTTTGCTATGTCTAATACCATTTAGACAATCTACATACCAATTCATGACAATCTTCTTTCATATCTACTTCCAACATATGAACGACTGTGGACCATTCGAATAATTCGCTTATTCTTAATAACTCAATTATTCAGGAAGTCAAAACATGCAAAGTGAAACAATAGTTAAACAATTAACATGAGACAGTAACTTTACTTATAAATAATACTCCTTTATTTAATCATCAAATGTCAATTACATTTATCTATTACAAGTTTCTAAAACTATCTAATCTAAACTAATATCATCCTTCAGCCCAATACTCCTAGCATGCTGCAAATGCTTAACCCTACTCAGTCCCTTCGTAAGCGGATCTGCTGGGTTATCTTCTGATGATATCCTCTTAACCACGAGGTGTCCTTCTTCTACTCGATGTCTAATAAAGTGATATTTTCTGTCGATATGTCGAGATCTACCATGATCCCTCGGTTCCTTGGTCAAGACAACCGCTCCTTCATTATCACAGAAAATTTCCATAGGCTGCTTTATGGCAGGTACAACTCCAAGATCACCGATGAAGTTCTTCAACCATATTGCCTCCTTCGATGCTTAGCTCGCTGCAATGTACTCTGATTCGCACGTTGAATCAGCTACGGTTTCCTGCTTGGAACTTTTCCAAGTAACTGCTCCTCTATTAAGGGTAAAGACCCAGCCCGACTATGAACGGTAGTTGTCCTTGTCGGTCTGGAAGCTGGCGTCACTATACCCTCGCACCTTTAAGTCATCACTCCCCCCCGAGGACTAAAAACCATTACTTTGTCCTCCGAAGGTACTTAAGGATATTCTTGACCGCAATCCAATGGGCTCTGCCAAGGTTCCCTTGATATCTACTGACCATGCTCAAAGCAAAGGCTACATCAGGGCGAGTACAAGTCATAGCATACATGATTGAGCCAACTGCGGAAGCGTAAGGTACTTGAACTTTGAGTCTTACTCAACTTGGCATTAGTTTGTATCGGTAATTCTCCCTTCTTTGAATTTTCCATACTAAAACGTTTCAGTACTTTATCTAAGTAAGTGTTCTGACTAAGTCCTATTAGTCTCTTACTTCGTTTTCTCACTATCCTTATTCCCAAAATATAGGAAGCCTCTCCGAGGTCCTTCATAGCGAAGCACTTCCCGAGCTAGGACTTAACCTCCTGCAGTGTCGGGACGTCGTTTCCTATGAGTAGTATGTCATCGACATACAAAACAAGGAAGCTAACTATATTCCCACTGGATTTGACATATACACATGATTCATCTTCGCTTCGTAAAAATCCAAACTCTTTGACTTTCTCATCAAATCAAATATTCCATCTGCGAGACGCTTTCTTAAGTCCATAAATGGACTTCTCAAGCTTGCACACTCTATTCGGATGCTTCGTATCGACAAAACCCTCTGGCTGAGCCATGTAAACATCCTCACCCAACTTCCCATTAAGGAAGGCGGTCTTGACATCCATCTGCCATATCTCATAATCATTAAATGCAGCAATGGCTAGCATCACCCTAATAGACTTTATTTTCGCAACTGGTGAGAAGGTCTCATCATAGTCAACTCCGGAAGTTTGAGTAAAGCCTTTCGCAACCAATCGCGCCTTATATGTGTGTACATTCCCATCCACGTCGCTCTTCTTCTTGAAGATCCATTTGCACCCAACGGTCTTACGTCCGGGCACATTATCAACCAAATTCCAAACATGGTTGTCATACATGGATTGAATCTCGCTGTCCATTGCCTCTTTCCATTTTGCAGACTCCGGGCCTGCCATGGCTTCCTTATAGCTATTAGGTTCATCTAGATTTATTAGTGTACCATCACTAATATACGTGTCCCCTTCGGTAGTAATATGAAAACCATAAAACTAGGGTTGAACTCTAACTCTTTTGGAACGTCTAAGAGGTAAGGACTCGTCAATTGGTTCAACCGGATTTTCCTCCTCGGGTTGAGTGCCAATGGTAGAGGTTCCTTCATCACTCGATTCTTGAATCTCTTCAAGCTCGATCTGCCTCCCACTATCTCCTTGGCTTATGAGTTCTCGCTCTCGGAAAACCCCTCTCCTCGCAATGAAAACAACATTGTCATTCGGTTTATAGAAGAGATATCCAAAGGATTTCTGTGGGTAGCCGCTGAAAATACATCGCTCACTGCGAGGTTCGAGCTTGTCATGAGTATCTCGTCTTAAGAAAGCCTCGCAACCCCAAACCTTGATATGTGCCAACGAGGGAGCCTTCCTTGTCCACATCTCGTGAGGTGTTTTGGCAACCTTCTTCGTAGGGAATCTGTTAAGGATATGGGCGGCAGTCTCTAAGGCATACCCCCAGAATAAGATAGGTAGTGAAGCACGACTCATCATAGAATGAACCATATCTAAAAAGGTTCGATTACGCCTTTCTGCCACACCATTCAACTGCGGTGTCCTAGGTGGCGTCAATTGCGAAACTATTTCTCATTCTTTGAGATATTCGTGGACATCAAGACTTCGGTACTCTCCTCCTCGATCGGATCGAAGCATCTTGATTTTCCTGCCCAACTGATTCTCCACTTCATGTTTGAATTCTTTGAACTTTTCAAACGTTTCTAACTTGTGTTTGATTAAGTAAATATACCCATATCTACTATAATCATCGGTGAAAGTCACATAGAAGCGGTTCGCATCCTTTGTGGTGGATCTAAAGGGTCCACATACATTAGTACGTATGAGATCCAATAAACCCTCACCCCTTTCACATGTGCTAGTGAAGCGTGACTTGGTCATCTTTCCAAGCAAACAGGATTCACACGTGTCATCTTCCATAAGGTCGAATGACTCCAAGACTCCATCCTTTTGGAGTTGGGCTATGCGCTTCTTGTTGACATGTCCAAGACGACAATGCCATAAACATGCTTTATCCATACTATTGGAAGAATCCATGCATAATACATAATTTCCTACGTTATCTACAATCATAACAGTTTCATAAATTCCATTACAAGGCATTGCTTCAAAATATAAAACACCATTTAGATAAGCATAAATTGAACCATTCTCATTATTAAACGAATATCTAAATGCTTGTCTAAACAAACCATGAAGTGAAATGATGTTTCTTGCCATATCTGGCAAGTAGCAACAATTATTCAAATCTAAACTTAATCCATTACTAAGCACTAAATAATACACTCCAATCTTGGTGACAGGCAACGATCTTCTATTTCCCATGATTAGATTTATTCTTCCATGCTCCACATCCCTATTTCTTCTTAGTCCCTGCAATTCAGAACAAATGTGGTAACCACACCCGGTATCAAGAACCCAAGAAATAGCATGAGATGAATCATTTGATTTAATTGTGTAAATACCTACTAAATACGACTTGATCTTTCCATCCTTGATGGCTTGCAGATATTCTGGGCAGCTTCTCTTCCAATGCCCTATTTTGTGGCAATGGTGGCACTCTGCCTCCTTCGGGTTAGGGTTGGGTTTAGCAGGATCAACCTTGGTCCCACTAGAAGAGGAACCATCTGGGTACTTTCCCTTGCGGTGGCTCTTTGACGGAGCCTTCCTCTTCTTGCCCCTTCCCTGCCCAATATCCAAAATAGGAGCAGCGGGTGGATTGGGAGTTTGTGCAACAGACATATCCTTAAGGTTGCTCTCAGCAACCCTTAGGAGCCCTTGGAGCTTGCTTAGGATGACCTCTTCCTTGTTCATGTGGTAGGTCATCCTAAATTGGTTGTAACACGGAGGCAAGGAGTGAAGAACCATGTCGATAGCCAAATCTTCCCCAAATTCGACATTTAACTTGTGAAGACGATCGACATAGCTTTGCATCTTTTGCAAGTGCACAGTTAGAGATTCTCCATGTCCCATTTTAGTAGTGATCATGTTAGTGAAGATCTTGTAACGTTCCTGCCTCGCGTTTTGATGGTATCTCTCCAATAAGTCTTGATGCATCTCGTACGGATACATGTCCTCATAGGACTTTTGGAATTCGGCGTTCATTGTGACTATCATGATGCAATGAACCTTCGTTGCATCATGCTCATGAGTCTCAAAAGCAGTCATTTCAGTCGGAGTAGCGATTTCTGGATTGATCTTTTCGAGCTTCTCGTCAAGGACATACTCCTTGTCCTCGTAGCGAGCAATCGTGCGAATGTATCTTATACATTCGCTAAAGTTCGTTCCATCGAAAGTCACTTTTTGGCAAAGGCTCATTAACGTGAATGAACTAGCAGCAGCGTTGTTCGCGTTCGACATCTACAAATAGAAAGGACAAAGTTTGATTAGAATTTGAATCCCTAATTATCACCCAATATGAAAAATTAGGGCTGGGATCCAACAACATTATTTACACATTAGAAAAGGGATGTCGTAATCCAACATGCAAACAATTTTAAGGTAAGTGAATGACGATTCACTAATTCTCCATCATGAAAACACAACCTTAAGTTCTAAATATATTGAGAATTCCTAGATTTTGATGAGATTCATTGAACTTTTCAATGACATGTTTAAATCTCGATATGCCCCTCTCGTTTGTGACTGGGATGCCAAGGATCACAAAGTGGGTGTGAATAACCATGCAAATTTACATGGTGCCTTCATTGTTACAATCACCTATTCGATGTGTCGTTAAACCACACACACTCCACCGAACTATGATAAACAATGAATCACCCTTTGCCACCTTTGCTTAGAACCAATTAGTGTGCCGGTAAACCACACACGCTCCACTAACTTCTTAGTAAGGGTGAAAAGAGTAATCTCATGGGATTGCATCAATTCACTTTTCCTAAAGTAACTAGGATTGGGAATTTGAAAAACATGTAGTTACTTTGTATTTTAACATTACACTTTTAATGAGGAGATAGAGTTTCCCTATCCTACCCGTTCAGCTAACGACCCTCCACCGGTCAAGCAAGCGGTAGGTGTGAGTGCACACCCATTAAGCACCATTTTATAGGCTGCAACCTTATACCCACCTTATAGACCGACTTCGTTAATGAGGCCTACTAACGGTAAGACTAGCATTTTAATTATACGTATATATATATATATATATATATATATATATATATATATATATATATATATATATATATATATATATATATATATATATATATTAGTCTTGTAATATTATATTAGTATAGGGTTGAATTTTAAACTTTGTAAAATTCTAGGGTTTGAAATTTAAATTGTCTAAATTAAGCTTTTAATCACAAAACTAAATTTCAAAAAACTTGAGGATTAATTTTAAACTTTTAAAACATAAGGGATCAAATAAAAAATAATTTAAATTAACCATTTAATCTCATAATTATCTATATTTGATTTATTTAAATGTTTCTTGCAAAACAATTCACCAATTCAATTAAAACAATCAATTAATATCATATAAGGAAATTATTATTCAACTAATTGGTAAATATCTTTTGTTAGGTCAAGAATATATTCACATATATGTTAAAATTCGGATTTTATTGACCCATGAAGATTAAGGCAAGTTTCCATAAGAAAAACATCAAGAAATCCCGAAACTAGCTCCATCTGACGCTCGAACTCGCCGAGTACCACAATGGACTCGCCGAGTTGAGGCCTACACGCCGAGTCCACCATGGAACTCGCCGAGTTCATCAGGCAGATGGACAAAAATCGAATTTTGCAACCAATAAGCAATCAACCAATGCATCAATTCAATAGAAGCCAATCAAGGCTCTGATACCACTGATGGGTTTGAGCCATAAGAACTTTCCTATGTGCACATACCCTAATGCTTGGATCTAGGTTTCTCTAATTGAACATGCAATGTATCCAAGACTTTGATTGATAGATCTAGTGTAAACATTCAATTCATAACATATGAAATCAGATCTAAAGGAATACCTTGTATTGCTTGCTTGAATCTTCTTGTTTTTGGAGCTTAGAGTCACAATTGTCACTCCTCTAATGGATTACAAACACCAACTAGCAAGAGGATGATAAGAGAGAGAGAGAGAGAGAGGAGGGTGAGAAAATCGGCTCTAGGGTTTCTTTCCTTCCACGAGTGCCGATTTCCTACACCCAATGGGTCTATTTATACTATGAGCTACTAGGGTTACTCCTTAAACCCTAATTGAATTACTTAGGACCTAAGCAATCCAATAATCCATATAGACTAGGCCTTGGACGATTTCTAGGATCTTCCAAACCCTAAAATCATCCACCCTCTCATCCATAAAGATTCATAGCCCAAAATACAACTATCACACATTTGACAGTTTATGCCCCTTTATTCAATTAACCTCTTTAAGTCACCAAATTAATTCCTAATTAATTTATGACTTATATTAATCAAATAACAATATTATTATTCCTTATATTATTCTCATAATATATTAATAATATTTCTTCTCTCATTACAAATCATCCTGTCAAGTTGATATGGTGAAGGCAACCCAAAAGGACCATGCACAACCGGGTCTAATACTTGCCAAATATAGTTAAAGCCTTAGACACTATTCCAACAAAATCAATGTCTGTTCCTGTCACCAAGCTCTTTGTGCAATATGTATATATAGGGGAAGGGTGGGAGTGACGCCCCACAGGTGCCCCACAGGTGGGTGAGCGACCAGCGACGTCGAGGCTGTTACGACCAAGGGCAAAGCCAAGGCAAGGCCATCGGCCAAGCTCACCGGTGATATCCAAGTCGCGATTTGCGTTTTCTTGGTGAAACCAGATCGCGACCAACCACTCCTCGACGAGATCCTCGCTAGCGACCCATTTTCACCGATGAAAAACCTGATCGCGACCAAAATTGCCCCACGTCGTGCTAGTTCCAAAAAATTATGCATGATATGGAAAATCAATGTCTGTTCCTGTCACCAAGCTCTTTGCACAATATGTATATATATATATATATATATATATATATATATATATATATATATATATATATATATATATATATAAGGGGGACCATGGAGACCGAAGCAATTTAACAACATTATGGAAAAATGAATATTAGGATAAGATTATACCTGAATGATGCGTTGAGATGGATTAACGATGGATTGTATGATTTATGTTGGGTGACTATCTTGGATATGTTTGGATAGAACTCTGCTATTCAGAAATAGACAAAACTATTTCAACAGAGGAAGAACTTTGAGATCAACTCAAGTCTTAAACACTCAAACTTAACTTGTTTATTTCATTTGGGCGAAGGCCCTATTTATAGGCTCAAGAGAGTCGATTACATAATTGGGTTGCAATCGTTTGATTGCAAAACGACACACATAACTAACAATATAGCCCCCTAGACTATGGGGGGTTATATACTTTATGTTACATCCTACCGACACTACATTATTCCATATTCTTCGTACAAATACACACAATAATTATATAGCGTCAAATAACAAATAATTCAAATGTCTTCAATAATGGCTTTTTACGTCATTGCTTACGTCATTCCTCCCGCCTCCGAAAAAGCGGATATTTTTTGATTATTGGATTCTTGTGTTAGTCTTCCATGAATGGTGTTTCTTCTATTTTTCTTTACAGTGACTGCAATTATGACGTGGTGCATGCATGATGTGTTTACAAAGTTGTTTCTTTAGATCAGCGGGTAATTCAGCTAGATGATGAGAAAATGTTTCGAACGGTTGTTCGAAAGTTTCAATTGCTTTTAGTGCTTCCGGTGTGATTTCATTATCTGTTAGGGAGTATATAACGAAATTTTTACTTGCATAATTTACTCTGATTCTTGATTTTTGATCTTTCTAGTTGCCTATGCGAGATGATGCGAGGTAGACTCCAGCTAATGCAAAAATCAGATGGTCTTGTGTGGGTTCATCATGAGGTAGGTCATCTTTTGTTGGTTTTGAGTTGTTGCTAATTCCCATGTTTGCGAAGGTAATGCTTGGGACAAGTAGTCATTTGTCTTCATCAAAGATTGGATAGCTGGAATACATATTTATAGATAATCCTCATTCTTGTTTGGCAAAGCGTGTCTTATAATTTCTTATTACGGTTTGTACAGCTGATGGAAATTCGTTGATGCAGTGGAGATTGGTTCCTTCTAAGTAGATGGTATCGATAAATCCATGAATAAAATAACCCCATAAGGTCATAGGGTATGATAAATCGGCTAGAAAAACTGCTTTGGGGCCTGGGCGCCTGGCTACTGGGTAGAAACCCATTAAAGAATGGACATCGGTGTATGAAACGAGGCTTCCCCATAGTTTCGCAATTTTTTGGGCAGCTGGTTTTTTCATAGCTTCTTTTTCTTTGGTTGACGGAATGACTTCGAGGGCGATTTTAGCATGGAGTTGATTAAGAGATTTTGGGATGGATATAGGTTTTCGTGGTGCAAGAAGGATTGTTTTCGAACATTCGACATTATCTCTTATTACGGCTTTGTATGCTTCATTGTATGCGGCTTCTGCTTCGGTTTCTATTTTGTAGCTTTTATGAATGACATTTTTTCCAAGATTATACGAATTGGTGATTCCCCAATCGTCGTAGACTCCTTTGTTTTCTCCGTTGTATATCACATACCATTTCTTTATATTTTTATGATCTGCTTAAAGTGGTGGATACTCCTCCTGGTTTGGCGTCATGGTTTGTTTTTCTGTTTTGAGTGCTATTTGTGGCTGACTTTCATCGGATGATATTTCTTGAATTTCTTTTTTTGGTTGCTTCGTTGTTGAGCTGCTGGCTACTTCTTCTTTAGGTGCTGAATAAGATGATAGAATTTGTAATGTTTGTTGTAGTTGTTCCTTTTCACGTTTGACTACTTCAAGCTGTCTGATTAACGATGCTTCTTGCTCCTCTTTTTATCTGAACTGGTGTTTAACTTGCATCATGATTGATTCCATTTCAGTATATCTACTGATTGAATATTTGCGCCTTTTGGGTACCTGAATGATTGCTTATATTTGTAGCTTTTAAATGATGATATGAGAATTTTCATATCAATGTATGCTTTGGTGATATTTTCATATCACTGTATACTTTATTATTGTTTACTTTGGATGGTATTTTCATACCAATATATGCTTTAGCAATGTATACTTTGGATAGGTTAGATATGAGGTTTCCCTCATGTTCTAAACCCAATAATGCTTTCTTCATAGGACTATTTATCTGAATCAGAATCAGTATCAGTTGTATATGCATAAATATCTATATCTAAATCTATTCTTGAATCTTCTATAGGTTCATATCTGAGATCATATGCAATTTTTAATAAATTTGTTTCTTTTTCTTTTTTAGTCTTTTTTGGACATTCATAGGCTTTTTGTCCGCCTTCTTGACATATCCAACATTTACAATCTTTTTTATTAGATGGACAGTAATTTGTGTTAGATTGATATTTTTTCTTATATTGTTTTTTGTCTCGAAAATATTTTCTTTCAGCTTGTTTATAATATTGTTTATATTTTGGTTTATAAGTTTTTTTTTCCAAATTTTCTTTTTATATTTTTGTTTTTTATTATCTTTACAACCATATTGATTAACTTTATTAGATAAGGTATCACAGCATAAATCAATTCTTGCATCTTGTGTTGTTTTTTGTTCTAAACATTTTTTTCTGCATCCATGCTTTTAATATACTTATCCTTGCTTCTAAGGTATCTGCAATTTTATTTTGTTGTAATGCTTCTTGGAAATCTTTTATTACACTTTGACTTACTAATGATGGTAATTTTTGGTAAAACATGTCTAATGCTATCTTTTTTCTAGTAAAATCTAGATTATAATAATGTTCAGAATATTCGCATATAAATGGGTCTAAATAACACATGTTACAAATTCATAAGTTAGTTAGATGCCATAATGATTCTAATTGAAAAGCTTCTCGTGATGTTTTATCTTCTATTTCTTTTCCTATGAATTCTTGAATAAGCCGATTTAATACATTTTTAAATGTTTCCATAGCGTCAGTGGTTGCTATCATCATCGTCTCTGTTTCATCGAGAGATGAAAGGAAACGATATGCATTGCCCTGTGTTTTATGTATAATATAATTAAGAAAATTTTTTGGATTTAGATTTCTTAATTCTTCAGTTAGTTGAATTTGAATTCCCATTTTATTACTCCATTCTTGAATTTTTGCTTCGGGATTTTGCTCACAATCAATAAAAACAATATCTGAATTTGTTGGAAAAGTAAATATTTTAGTTATGTATTGTGGAGGTATTTTTTCCCATTTGTTTTGTTTATTTTTGACCATTCCTTGTCTATATAAAAAGTTTTGTTCTAACGAAGGTGGTCCATAAATATATTGACTTTGATAATCATCTTCAACATATGATTGTTTTCGTTTTAATCCAAAATTATTTTGCGATTCTTTATATGGATTTGAATAAGGATTTTCATCATCGGATTAAAAATCATATATTACTTCTGCATCGTTATTATCTAAATTATATTCTATTTCTGTGTTATTTTCTTGAATTTCGGATGGAATTTCTAGTGCTACGAATAATTTAGTTGATGTATCTACTTTTTCTTGTAAAGTTTCCATATTAATAATTTTTGTTAGTATTAGTTTTTAGAAAATAAATTTTTAGTTTCTTTTTATTAGCGGAGTAGTTATTATCGGTTGAAAATTAGTTTCATTAAAAATTATACTATTAGTCATATTTTGTGATTCAAGTGATAATAAAGGGGTAAATAATTTATCTATATAAATTCTATCTTCTGTTTTAAACGTAATACTACGATGAGAATTTGTTAATGCATAATTTATTTGATATGTAATAGTAAATTGATGATTTACTTTTAACATAAAATTTTGTCTTAATAATTTATATCGTACGGTAATACTATTACTTAAATTTTTATCTTTTAGACTTAATCCTAGTTGTATATTAATATCTAATTTTATTTTTCCTTCAATTAAATTACCTTTTCCTTTTGCAATAATACTTTCTTGATTATTAATTATACGATCATCTCTAATTTCTAATTTTATTGGTGTGTCTAAATCGCTAAAAGTACTTTTTAAAATTATTTGAATAGTAGATATATGAATATAAGCGATTTTTGTTCTATCTATTTCTTTAATATTAGATATTTGTTTCTAATTTGTTGTTTATTTAATATAGGTATAATAATATTTCCTTGAGTTGATTCCATAGGTATTGGTTCTTCTCCTATAATTTTTCCATAATATATAATATTTTTTCTAGAAAAGAAATTTTTTAATGAGTTATATCTAAAATTATGTTTTTCAGATAGTGTAAAATTTGATTTTCTTATAGCATCTTTATTAATATTATTTTTATTAATTAGAGCATCAAATGTGTATCCAGATTCATTTTCTTCGTTGTTAATAATGATTGGTGTATTTTCTATTTCTTGGGACATATTTAACAGATTAATCTCGTTATTTTATCTTCAAGATTTTTTATTTGTTTTTGTTTCCAATTTATATTATTATCTATTATATGTATTGCTTCAATATTAGATATACAATTAATTATTGATAATTTAGAGTCTATTTTTAAATCTAAAAGAAATTTTTTAGATTGTTTTAGTGTTTTATGAAAAAAAATTAATTCTTGTTTATTATTATGTAAACTTTCAAAACTCTTAATTAAATCTAATAAAAAATCATAATGTTCTTCACAATTATGTATAAAGTTTTTAATATAGTGGGGTGATTATATTTATAATATGGAGAGTTGAAAACCTTTTCGTGAAAGATGCATTATGAATTTGACTTTTTGGTATATTGCACTAGACCTTCTTACGACAATTGTTTCAAGTGGATTAAATAATGGTGATGACTTTTGCATATGAATCATATATTTAAAAGATGAGTATTCATTATTATGTTTATGATACTGCTTATGCATATACTCATATGAACAAAATATTTAATAGGCAAAATAATAATATGAACGTTACTTAGCTCTGATACGAAATTTAACAGCCTTTTTAGCTTCCAATTTCGAGTTTAATCTATGATTAAGGACCATATTCATGAGTTACGGCCTTGGAGCATGCTTGGGCCGTAAACACATATAAAGAGGGTTTTTGAGCCTTAAAAACCCCTCCAAACCAACTTTGGGGCTTAGATATGACTTAATGGCTTATCAATTCGGACTTAGAACACCTTGAACATCATTTTTGACGAGTAAACATGAGTTTACTGCCCAAGAACATGCTTGGGCCGTAAACTCATATTCATGGGGAGTAAACTCAAATCCAAGTGTTTAAATGCCCCTTAAACACACCATTAGCTTTGGATTAAATTCTAGAACCAGCCACAATCGATCTAAGGGCCTTAAACATGACAAAAACAACTCCCTAAGGAGTTCATGGCCGTAAACCCTCCAAAGATGGGTTCCTGGGCTGTAAACTCCTAAAACATGATCAAATGGTGCCCAAACTTCACCTCTTGGCTTGTAAAATGACTTGGAATCACATGTGATTAAATTAGGACCACCAAAACACTTTGTGAATGGACACACAAGAGCTTACGGCCTTAAACACATAGTTTACTGCCATAAACTCCTCTAATGGTCCTTAAAATGTTCAAAATACTTTCCAATGCCTTAAAGCCAAACCTAGATTTAACCCCCAAGTGTTTCAAGGCCATTTAGCATCCAAAAACACCACTCATGAGTTCACGGCCGTGAACTCATGTGGATGTGGTGTTTAGGGCCAAAAATTCCTCTAAGAGTTTACTCTCGAAGAGTAAACTCCATTCCTAAGCCATACATGTCCGTAGATGTCACCCGGGTCACTCCAAACACTTGATTTGAAGTGTTTTCGCACATTGGAGTGTATAATCATATCTAATTAGTAGTTTGAAGTCTAATTAAATACATTTTTATGTCATTTCATATTATATAGGAACCTCGCGCGTTATCAAGCCCCGAACCGACACTTAGCATCCAGACCGTCACGTTTTCTTGTCTGGTGAGTTCATACCGCTACCCTTTTTTCAATGTTTTTCACTGTTTTCAAGGGGGGAATACAAGAAAAATACAAGGGAATACTTGTACTCAAAACTTGTTTTACATGTGTTGTGATTCATAATCGTAACAGACAACCGTTTGAACTTGCAGAACAAGTATAAGACTATAAACACTAAGGGGCCTAAGTGCTCTGAACTAAAAGTATAGTTCAAAATATAAGTATTTTTAAAAAGTATACAAGTATACCTAACCGTCGAGATCTGTAACTACAAGTAGAACAAAACATAAGTAAATGGGTGTCGTACGTTGGGGTTAAACCTGAGCAGTTATGTAGTCATGTCTACTATCAATATAGTCTGGCCAACTATATTCATTCGAGACACGGCCAACATGTGCTTGGGAGTGACTTCGGTAAGTGGCATGCCTAAAACTTACCCAAATACCACAAACATCGAACCAGTGTCGTAAGCGAATCATGAAATACTATGGGAGTATTTCTCGAGCCAATCCTTTGTAGAAATCCTCGTTCACGCATTGTTCATTGATCATTCCTTTAGCGATAATTTATCTGCTTCGATAACTCTTTCCGGCTTTATCGCTTATTCAGAATATATATATATATATATATATATATATATATATATATATATATATATATATATATATATATATATAGGGTTAAGTTCAAATGAGAACACTATTTAATGTGTGAACGTGAGAACACTACTTTATGTTACTATTCTACTATGAATATAATATGTATAGTATTGTAATAATTATAATATGAATATATTCAATTTTATATTGCTATTCTACTATAAAATTATACATATATGTAGTAATTTAGTAAATTCTAATGTGAATGTTAAATATGCGATTGTTCATATATTCGGTGATGAATAATGTCATAAAGTTGTACATACAAAGTTTTAATGTGAATATTAATGTGTAATTGTTCGTATATTTGTTGATGAATAATGTCATATCGTTGCATATACAAAATTCATAGAAGAATAGTAACATAAAGTAGTGTTCTCACGTTCTCACATTAAATAGTGTTCTCATTTGAACTTAACCCTATATATATATATATATATATATATATATATATATATATATATATATATATATATATATATATCTTTCATATCTCTTGATTCGATTCAGAGGACTCACCATCGTCTCTTTCTTGATCTTATTAGATCAAGATGCCTCCAAGAAAGAGACCCAGCTCAAAGACCAACAACCCTCCACCACCACCTCCTCCTGAAATTGACCATGTGGTGTTTCAAGTAGCTGTTACCGCCGCGGTGGCAGCTACTATGTCCCAATTGAACACCGATGGTTCTGGTGGTTCGGGAGGTGGTATTCAAACTCAAAACCAAGAAGCCAGTCAGGGACACCGAAAGGAGGGTTCCTATAAAGATTTCATGAACGCAAAACCTACATCCTTCGATGGCACTGGAGGTGTCATTTCCTTTTCCCGATGGTTCGAGAAAATCGAATCCATCTTTGAAATATGTGCTTGTTCGGAATCCGATAAAATGAAATTCGCAGCATGTACCTTTATCGATAAAGCATTGACTTGGTGGAACGGCCAAGTCAAATCCTTGACCCTACCTGTAGCCAATGCCATGGGTTTGGAAGCCATGAAAGAACTCCTTCTAGCTGAGTACTACCCTCGGGGCGAAATACAAAAGTTAGAGCACGAGCTCTGGAACCTGAAGATGAAGGGTTCCGATATTGATGCGTACACTTCGAGATTTGATGATCTAGCATTGCTTTGTCCGGGATTGGTTACCCCGGAGAGCAATAAGATAGAGAGGTTCATCTGGGGATTGACCCAACCAACCAAAGGAAATGTTTTATCTGCGAGGCCGGATACATATGAAAGTGCCAAAAGTTTAGCCCAGACCCTGATTGACCATAGTGATGATGTTGAGGAAACAACCACCACTCCTGAATCGACCAAGAGGAGTGGTGAGAAAAGGAAATTTTGGAAGAAGAAGAAGGGTTAATCTTCCCAAGGATCCTCAAAGAAACAATAGACTGTAGCAGTCGATGCTGCTGCTACCCCCGTTGCTGCTGCTTCTGTTGTGGGATCCACAGCTCAAACACCTACTAGCAGGTATGCCGGTGTTTAGTGCTCGTTTTTCGATCTCTAAATGAACTAAAAAACTTATTTTTGTTCCCAGATTTTACAGTTTACATCATTTTTTGAGCTTAAAAAGATAAATTTACGTTAATGAGTGTAATCGACATAATATTTCTCGGTTGGTGTTTTTCTACCCATTCAGTTGGGTTTTTGACCTGTCTTGCATGGGTTCCTCATCTCTTATTCTATAGGACGATGAGAGTTGGGCGTCTTCTTATGAAGTCCAAAATTCTTAAAGGAATTGACGGCTTTCATCACCATTTGTCATCACAAGTGCAACTCGAGTTTCTTGAGTTCCCCTCCTCCTATTCTACAGGTTGGTGGGAGATGGTTTTCTTGCACGAAATTCATAATATAGCACATCGTGCTTTGCATCAGAATCGACGGTATTTATTTTACTTGTTAATGCAAGTGCAACCTGTGTTTCATGGGTTCCCCACCGCCTAGTCTACGGGTCATGGTGGGAGTTTGACTTCCTCTTATGAAGTTCAAAAATCTAAAAGGAATTAACGGATTTTATCTTGTGAATACAAGATTCCCTAAGCTTCTTAGTCCCCCACCACTTATTCAACGAGTCTTGGTGGGAGTTGGGCTCATATTATAATCTCCAAATGGTTTCAGCAAGGAATTGACGGATTTGAAAGAAGAAAAATTCATCACGAGCAATTAAGGTGAATAAAAGATGTTTGGCAGATTGACCATGTCTCAGTGTTTTCATCATATTTGGCTCATCCAGACTCCGATTTAGGCGATTCAAGATGTTTCGGAAACTAGACACAATTATCTACAAGTTTCGTGTTTTAAGTTTTCACTAGTTCAGTCGTTTTCCAGTTCAAAATCGACGTGGAAGTTGGGGTTAGTTTGCTGGAAGAGTTCCAATTCGAAAATAAGGTGCAATGTGGAGGACTAAAGTTGTACAATGGTAAAAGTGAAAGAGCAAGGGCTAAGGTTGTTCCATGCGGAAAGTTAAAAGCTAGGGGTTAAGGCTACACCATTCTTGAAAGTTGGAGGCTATTTTATGTAATTATGTTTTATATATATTATGTTTACGTGATCATGCGGAGGAGAACCCTACGAAAAAAAAGATCGGCAGCCTAAAACTCAAAAACCCTTCGACTGGAACAAAAGAATAAAAAACACCATGCGTTCATAATCGTAACAGAGATTTGAAGGGGAGGTATGCAGATTCATTAGAAGGGAAAGAGAAGGACTCAATGACATCAACCCTTGCCACAGGAAACCCACAAGAAGTCAGCAATTATGGTTATTCTTTTCCTTGTGTTTAAATTTTATTGCTTTACTCTTTTCTTTTTTGCTACGTTTAATTGATTTTTGTTTCTGCTTTCAAAAGTAACTGCTTTTGTTTAGACATTTTGTTTAGACATTGAATTAATATATGATGTTTAATTTTTATTTGTTTATTGGATTTAATTTTAGTTTAATGGAGTAGATTTCATTAGGGTTTAGTTGACTTGGGTGAGATGATAATTTTAATGTAGTTGATTTTGTTAAAACCAATTTTGTTGAAATTGAATGACATATTCAAATGTGTGCTTATTTTAAAAATATGAAGTTTTGACCGGTAAATTTGATTTTGGCTAACATTTGATCAACGTTGGTTAGGGTTAATTTACTTGGTTTAAATTTAATATTTACATGCTTATATTGACTTCGAGAGAAGCTTTATTTGTGATATCGTTTGAATATGAATGTGCGGTTTCGTTATCTCGTTTAAACTTAACATAGAAGTGTGTTAGGGCATTTTTAACAAAACCATTGGACTTAATGCTTTTTAATATCATGAACTGCATAGAGATATGAGTGAATGTTTTTTTAAATCGAATCATGAGACCGAGAGGTAATTGATAACTTTTGTTAGTGTTAAGTTATTCGTTTCTATATAATTGGTTTGACAAATTAGTTGCATTAGAAGAACCGTTGAACCCGTATAAGTCAACTAAACCCCATATTTCTCATAATTGTTAAATCGTTTAATTGTTTTCCTTGTTTGTTCGATTATTCTAGTTGTCATTTTTACGTTGCTGAATTTAGTTTAATTTTATTTTAGTAGTTTCTTTAGTTTAATAAAATCAATCACTTTTGCAATCAATTGCCTAGTTCTCTCTTCCTTAGAATAGGATAGTCTCTATGGGTTCGATATCTGGTCTTACGACTATATCACTTGCACGACCTCGTATACTTGCGAGTACGCGTTTTCGTCAACAAGTTTTTGGCGCCGTTGCCGGGGACTATTTTTATTTTTAAGTTAGAACATTAGGTAGTTATTAGACTCTTAAACATCTTGAGGATATTTTACTCTGGCCGGTCGAAGATTCAGACCACCTGAATTTGCGCTTGATTGGGAGATTGAAAGAACTTTGAGAGGGTTGAGGAGACTTAGGAATCAAGAAGATATGGGAGATAACGGAAACAAAAACAATAATGGAAACAGAGGTTTCGAAGGAACAAACCCGCCAATTGTCAGTGCAACAATTAATGCTGACAATTTTGAATTCAAGCCTGTGATGTTTCAGATGATCAATAACAATGGTCTCTTTGGAGGTATGCCTAGTGATGAGCCCTTGTCCCATCTGCGTTCCTTTAACCAGATGTGCGATAATTTCAAACAAAGAGGCATGACGGCTGATGCATTTAGGATGAGATTATTTCCATACACACTACAAGGGAAAGCTCGAGACTGGTTTGAGTCTTTGCCTTCTGATTCCATCACCACTTGGGAGGAATTAAGAGAAAAATTCCTAAAAAGATTTTTCCCATCCACTCGAAATGCAAAATCTAAGAAACGCCATCACATCATTCCGACAAATGAATGGTGAATCGTTATGGGAAGTGTGGGAGAGATGGAAAAATTTGCTAAGAAAATGTCCAACACATCGACTCCCTGACAATGTGAAACTTGAGACATTTTACCAAGGTTTGGATGCTCAAACACGCATGCTAGTAGATACATCAGCTGGAGGAGCATTGCTTACAAAGAGCTATGAGGAGAGCATGGAGATATTGGATAGAATAGCAACTAATAATTTCTAGTGGCCCACAGATAGGGTACATGCAAGTGGTTCGAAAGGAAGTACACCGGCTGAAGTTCGTCTTGCAACTCAAAATGATGCATTAGCAGCCGAGTTGGCCACAATCAAGAGCATGATAAAGAATATGGTGTCAAGCAATGGGATGAAAGAGAAGAAGGTTGACTTTTGTGCAGTTTGTCAAGGCGTCCATGATTATAGTGAGTGCCCACAGAATCCTGAATCTGTATTTTTCATGGACAGACAAAATTTCCCACGACAAAACAATCCATACTCTAAAACATACAATCCAGGATGGAGAAATCATCCTAATTTCTCATGGGGTGGACAACAACAACAAATGCATCCTCTGCAAGAGCAGTTTCAGCAAAGGCCTCAAAACCCGCCGGGGTTTTATGAAATGCCAAATCAGCAAGTGAGACCACAAGGAGGTGTATTCCACCAGGCATCAGGAAGTAGTTCAAAACCAGCAATGCCTTCATCAAATCAAGATATGTCACCTTTCGAGAAAGCAATGATGGAGTTTATGATCAAACAAGATCAAAAGACCGAGGCACGTGAAAAGAATCAAGCAATTGCTATGAGAAATTTGGAAGATCAATTAGGGCAATTAGCACAAGCACTGAACTCACGAGAACCTGGAACGTTGCCAAGTAACACCCAAAATCCAGGTAATGTCAATGATAAGAGGCAATGTAATGCCATCACACTTAGATCAGGAAAGGAGTTAGCTCCAAAGAATCATGACTTACCAGTCACCGATGATGAGCAGCACCCGGTAAGTGTTAAGACTCATAAAAAGAAGCAAGAATTGAAAGATGATGAAAAAGAGTATGTCGATATTGAGGACATAACCGATGAGGAGTACGGGCAGAAGAAACCGAACAATGAAGCTCTAACAAGTTCAAGTCCAAGTGTTGGAAATGAAAAGAAAGCCCAAGAAAAAGATGCTCCAACTGGTGCGACAGTTGCACCAACAACCTTACCTTTCCCACCTAGGAAAAGTAAATCCAACGAAGATGATGGGCAATTTAAGAAGTTTCTAGAGATCCTTTCTCAACTTCATATCAACATCCCTTTTGTTGAAGCCTTAAAACAAATGCCCACATATGCAAAGTTCATGAAGGAAGTTCTTACAAGGAAAAGAGTTTGGAGAGAGTTTGAGACTATTGCAATGACGAAAAGTTGCACGTCAATAATCAAAAATAGATTACCTGTGAAGAAAGATGATCCAGGTAGTTTCATTCTACCGTGCAAAATTGGAAAATTTGACAAGATTGGTTTGTGTGACCTTGGTGCAAGTATCAATTTAATGCCTTTGTCAATTTTTCAAAAATTAGGACTTGGTGAAGCTAGACCGACCACAGTTTCACTCTAGCTAGCAGACCGATCTATGGTATATCCAGAAGGTAAAATAGAGGATATCATTATCAAGGTTGATAATCTTTTCATTCCAACTGATTTTATCATTTTGGATTATGAAGCTGAAGATGATTGTGGAATAATTTTAGGGAGGCCCTTTTTGGCAACTGTTGAAGCTTTAATTGATGTAAAAAAGGGAGAGGTTACATTGAGAGTAAATGACGAGCAAAAGACTTTTAATATGTTTAAGGCTATCAAAAAACCTTCTAATGTGGAAGAATGCTCATTCATACGAGTTACAAATGGATTGGTAGATTTAAAGGAGGCCCACTTGAACAAGGTGACTCGTAACATGGAGGAAAATAGAGAGTCCACAGTTAAAAGTGTAGTGAGTCGGGTCAAGGAGAAGCATGACTTGAATGATAGTGTGATTGAATCATCTTTGCCATCCCTTGAAAAAGTATATGATTTAGAGTTGAAGTGGCCTTCAGAACACTTGGTGAAGGCTAGAAAGAAAAGGATGAAGCACTTGTTGAGGCATAAAGAGTTCAAAATACAAAGTCATGAATTTACCAAAATTCAAAAGTTTGGGGATGAGAAATGGCAAGGCAAGGAGATTTTGAAAAGAGACAACGAGAGAAAGGATTTGGGTGATCAAACAACGAGACAAATACCATTTTGGAGAATGAAAAGAGGAAGTGATGGTGCTTCATTTGAAGCAGGTTGAAGAGTAATTTGTTTGTTTTATTTTTTAATTTTTATTTTCATTTTTTTTAATTTTTATTATTATTAGTTTTAGTATTATTATTTTTGTTTTATTTTTGCTTTTGTTTTTTTTTCGTTTATTTCAATTATTTTCATTTTTGCATTGTTGCTTATTTCATTTCTTATTATTTGTTTTGTTCTAATAAATTTGTCGAGTGTGCAGCCCTTGTTTGCTATCCAGGTAGTTGGTGATGAAGTCAGAGTCGTGGAAAACAAAAAGTTTAAGCTATACTTAGAGATCAGTCGTCACAATATACGTTCTTGGTTTACCATATCATGTGAGACGACATACCATCAGGGAGTATTCTTTTTATTCTATTTTTATTACTCGGGACGAGCAATGTTTAAAGTTTGGGGATGTGTTTAGTGCTCGTTTTTCGATCTCTAAATGAACTCAAAAACTTATTTTTGTTCCCAGATTTTACAGTTTACATCATTTTTTGAGCTTAAAAAGATAAATTTACGTTAATGAGTGTAATCGACATAATATTTCTCGGTTGGTGTTTTTCTACCCATTCAGTTGGGTTTTTGACCTGTCTTGCATGGGTTCCTCATCTCTTATTCTGTAGGACGATGAGATTTGGGCGTCTTCTTATGAAGTCCAAAATTCTTAAAGGAATTGACGGCTTTCATCACCATTTGTCATCACAAGTGCAACTCGAGTTTCTTGAGTTCCCCTCCTCCTATTCTACAGGTTGGTGGGAGATGGTTTTCTTGCACGAAATTCATAATATAGCACATCGTGCTTTGCATCAGAATCGACGGTATTTATTTTACTTGTTAATGCAAGTGCAACCTGTGTTTCATGGGTTCCCCACCGCCTAGTCTACGGGTCATGGTGGGAGTTTGACTTCCTCTTATGAAGTTCAAAAATCTAAAAGGAATTAACGGATTTTATCTTGTGAATACAAGATTCCCTAAGCTTCTTAGTCCCCCACCACTTATTCAACGAGTCTTGGTGGGAGTTGGGCTCATATTATAATCTCCAAAT
This sequence comes from Lactuca serriola, assembly GCF_051521515.1. Classification (NCBI taxonomy): domain Eukaryota; kingdom Viridiplantae; phylum Streptophyta; class Magnoliopsida; order Asterales; family Asteraceae; genus Lactuca; species Lactuca serriola. Next base: position 48,500,463 of record NC_136408.1, on the reverse strand, counting down.
GGTTTCAGCAAGGAATTGACGGATTTGAAAGAAGAAAAATTCATCACGAGCAATTAAGGTGAATAAAAGATGTTTGGCAGATTGACCATGTCTCAGTGTTTTCATCATATTTGGCTCATCCAGACTCCGATTTAGGCGATTCAAGATGTTTCGGAAACTAGACACAATTATCTACAAGTTTCGTGTTTTAAGTTTTCACTAGTTCAGTCGTTTTCCAGTTCAAAATCGACGTGGAAGTTGGGGTTAGTTTGTTGGAAGAGTTCCAATTCGAAAATAAGGTGCAATGTGGAGGACTAAAGCTGTACAATGGTAAAAGTGAAAGAGCAAGGGCTAAGGTTGTTCCATGCGGAAAGTTAAAAGCTAGGGGTTAAGGCTGCACCATTCTTGAAAGTTGGAGGCTATTTTATGTAATTATGTTTTATATATATTATGTTTACGTGATCATGCGGAGGAGAACCCTACGAAAAAAAAAGATCGGCAGCCTAAAACTCAAAAACCCTTCGACTGGAACAAAAGAATAAAAAACACCATGCGTTCATAATCGTAACAGAGATTTGAAGGGGAGGTATGCAGATTCATTAGAAGGAAAAGAGAAGGACTCAATGACATCAACCCTTGCCACAGGAAACCCACAAGAAGTCAGCAACTATGGTTATTCTTTTCCTTGTGTTTAAATTTTATTGCTTTACTCTTTTTTTTTTTTGCTACGTTTAATTGATTTTTGTTTCTGCTTTCAAAAGTAATTGCTTTTGTTTAGACATTTTGTTTAGACATTGAATTAAAATATGATGTTTAATTTTTATTTGTTTATTGGATTTAATTTTAGTTTAATGGAGTAGATTTCATTAGGGTTTAGTTGACTTGGGTGAGATGATAATTTTAATGTAGTTGATTTTGTTAAAACCAATTTTGTTGAAATTGAATGACATATTCAAATGTGTGCTTATTTTAAAAATATGAAGTTTTGACTGGTAACTTTGATTTTGGCTAACATTTGATCAACGTTGGTTAGGGTTAATTTACTTGGTTTAAATTTAATATTTACATGCTTATATTGACTTCGAGAGAAGCTTTATTTGTGACATCGTTTGAATATGAATGTGCGGTTTCGTTATCTCGTTTAAACTTAACATAGACGTGTGTTAGGGCATTTTTAACAAAACCATTGGACTTAATGCTTTTTAAAATCATGAACTACATAGAGATATGAGTGAATGTTTTTTTTAAATCGAATCATGAGACCGAGAGGTAATTGATAACTTTTGTTGGTGTTAAGTTATTCGTTTCTATCTAATTGGTTTGACAAATTAGTTGCATTAGAAGAACCATTGAACCCGTATAAGTCAACTAAACCCCATATTTCTCATAATTGTTAAATCGTTTAATTGTTTTCCTTGTTTGTTCGATTATTCTAGTTGTCATTTTTACGTTGCTGAATTTAGTTTAATTTTATTTTAGTAGTTTCTTTAGTTTAATAAAATCAATCACTTTTGCAATCAATTGCCTAGTTCTCTCCTTAGAATAGGATAGTCTCTGTGGGTTCGATATCTGGTCTTACGACTATATTACTTGCACGACCTCGTATACTTGCGAGTACGCGTTTTGGTCAACAGCTGGTAACCTACCCCAGTGCGAAAAGTGCAAATACCACCACAACCCCGGCCCCTGCCGTGATCTGTCATGCACCAACTATGGTAAAAAGGGGCACACAATTCGATTCTGCAAGGCACCAGCCCAATCTGCGAATCAATCTTCTGGAGCAGGTGTTGGTCAAGCCTGCTATAATTGTGGAGAGGTCGGGCATTTCAAAAGGAACTGCCCCAAGAAGGCGACAGCTGATAACACTGGAAGAGTCCTAGCCATGGGACGGGAGGAGGCAGTCGTCGATCCCACCGTTGTTTCGAGTACGTTCCTGCTCGACAACTCTTATGCTAGTATCCTTTTCGATTCGGGTGCTGAAAGAAGCTTTGTTAGTCATGCGTTCAAACATAATCTTAAACCTAATCCCTAAACATTAACTGAAACGTTTACCAGCGATATGGCTAATGGTGAGAAAGAAAGTGCTAGCGAGGTGTTCATAGGTTGTACCCTTACCCTAAACGATCATTCATTTCCCATCGATCTTATGCCAGTTTCCATAAAGAGCTTTGATCTCATTATTGGCATGGATTGGTTGAGTCCCAATCATGCTTATATTCTCTGTTTCGAAAAAGCCATTTGTCTCAACCTTCCTACGAGTCAGACTCTAATAATCTATGGCGATAAACTCAGCTCCAATCTTCGCATCATTTCCTGCATCAAAGCTCAAAAACTCCTACGTAAGGAGTGTCATGCATTTCTAGATCATGTAATCAATGAGAAATAGGAAATTAAAGACCTCGCGAGCATCCCCAAAGTCTCTAACTTTCCTGATGTGTTTCCCGAAGAGCTTCTAGGAATTCCTCCCGAACGACAGGTCGAATTCCGTATTGACCTAATTCCTGGAGCTACCCCCGTAGCGAAATCTCCGTATCGCTTAGCTCCAGCAGAAATGCAGGAGTTATCCAGCCAACTCAATGAGTTGCTCAGTAAAGGATTCATCAGACCGAGCTCCTCACCGTCGGGAGCTCCAGTATTTTTTGTAAAGAATAAAGATGGATCTTTTCGGATGTGTATCGACTATCGTGAACTGAACAAGTTAACCGTCAAAAACCGATATCCCCTTCTGCGAATAGATGATCTCTTCGATCAACTCCAGGGAGCCAGCTACTTCTCAAAGATAGACCTTCGGTCAGGGTACCATCAGCTACAAGTTCAGGAGAGTGATGTTTCCAAAACAGCTTTCAGGACTCGGTATGGACACTACGAGTTCGTAGTGATGCCCTTCGGTCTAACCAACGCACCGGCAGTGTTCATGGACCTGATGAACCGGGTGTGTTGCATTTTTCTGGACAAGTTCATCATTGTGTTCATTGATGACATACTTGTCTACTCCAAAAGCGAAGAAGATCACAAACAACACTTGAGGCTAGTGTTGGAAACCCTTAGATCTGAGAAGCTCTACGCTAAATTTTCCAAGTGTGAATTCTGGATTCGGAAGGTAACTTTCCTCGGTCACGTGGTAAGCGAGGAGGGTATTCATGTGGATCCTTCCAATATTAAAGCAATAGAGAATTGGTCGGCACCAAAGACACCCACAGAAATCCGTCAATTCTTGGGTCTCACCGGCTATTATCCGAGATTCATCCAAAAATTTTCCAAAATCGCCAAACCTCTAACCACTTTAACACAGAAAGGTGTACCCTTTTGTTGGAGTGAAAAGCAAGAAACAGCATTCCAGACATTAAAGCAAGCCTTGTGCAGCGCGCCTGTTCTGTCCCTACCGGAAGGGACTGAGGACTTCGTTGTCTACTGCGATGCATCTAATCAAGGCTTAGGCTGTGTGCTTATGCAAAGAGGAAAAGTAATTGCTTATGCCTCGAGACAGCTGAAAGCACGCAAGGTCAACTATACTACGCACGACCTAGAGTTAGGAGAAGTAGTCTTTGCATTGAAGATTTGGAGACATTATCTCTACGGGACCAAGTGTACGATCTTCACTGACCACAAGAGCCTGCAGCACATCTTCAATCAGAAAGACTTAAACATGAGGCAACAGTGATGGGTAGAACTACTCAGTGACTATAAGTGTGAAATCCGTTACCATCCCGGCAAGGCCAATGTGGTAGCGGATGCCCTTAGCCGAAAGGAGGGTTCAAGCCGAAAAATGAAGACCTTGACGATGACTATCCATTCCCACTTATCCATGCAAATCTGAGAAGCCCAATTAGAAGCCCTCAAACCCGAGAATGTGTCAATCAAAGCCTTGAGAGGAATGGATAAGAAACTTGAGATTAGAGGTAACGGAGTCTACTGTTTCATGGACCGAATCTGGATCCCAAAGTCCGGAGGATTCAGGGAGATTGTCATGGAGGAAGCACACAAGACCAGATACTCTGTTCCCCTAGGTTCGGATAAGATGTACCTGGATCTCAAGAAACAATATTGGTGGCCAAACATAAAAGTTGAGATCGCTACATTCATGGGCAAGTGTCTGACTTGCACCAAAGTGAAAGTCGAGTACCAGAAACCCTCGGGTCTGCTCTAGCAACCCGAGATACCCGAGTGGAAATAGGAGATGATTACCATGGATTTCATCACCAAGTTACCCAAATGTCCGAGTGGGTACGACACTATTTGGGTAATTTTCGATCGTTTGACAATGTCCGCTCACTTCATTCCGATCAAAGAATCATTCAAGATGGAAAGACTCGCGCGAATTTACATCCAAGAGGTAAACCGACTGCACGGTATACCTGCGTCCATTATCTCTGATCGAGATAGTAGGTTTACCTCCAGATTCTGGCAGTCTCTCCAAAAGGCTCTTGGAACTAAGCTAGACATGAGTATGGCCTATCATCCTCAGACCGATGGACAGAGTGAGAGAACTATCCAAACCCTGGAGGACATGCTTAGAGCATGTGTTATCGATTTCGGAAAGTCGTGGTACGTACATCTGCCTTTGATCGAGTTCTCGTACAACAACAGTTACCACACCAGCATCAACGCTTCCCCGTTTGAAGCCCTCTACGGTCGCAAGTGCAGATCCCCTCTGTGTTGGGCCGAGGTAGGGGACACACAGCTAGCCAAGAGTCGAGTCCCCGACAGTGCTCTCACTGGTCCTAAAATTATTCGTGAAACCACCAAGAAGATCATTCAAATCCGGGGATGATTGAAAGCTTCACGAGATCGCCAAAAGAGTTATGCAGATAATCGCCGGAACCCTCTGGAGTTCCAGGTTGGAGATCGTGTCCTGTTGAAGGTCTCGCCCTGGAAAGGCATGGTACGCTTCAGAAAGCGTGGGAAACTTAATCGGAGGTACATTGGACCTTTCGAGATCGTCTCCAGGATCGGTCCTGTAGCCTATAAACTTCGATTACCCCACGAGCTCAGTAACATCCATCCCGTCTTCCATGTCTCAAATCTCAAGAAGTGCCTATCCGATGAAACCCTCGTGATTCCCCTAGACGAGATCAAAATCAACGAAAACTTGAACTTCGTGGAGGAACCGATTGAAATCATGGATCGAGAGATCAAACGTACGAAACAAAGCCGCATCCCGATAGTGAAGGTTCGCTGGAATGCCAAGCGGGGACCGGAATTCACTTGGGAGCGGGAAGACTCGATGAAACAGAAGTATCCGCATCTCTTCCCAAATCCATGATTTGTATCTTAATTATGAATTTCAGGACGTAATTCCCTCTAACGGGGGGATAATGTGACAACCCGAAGTACGTACCATTATTTGTAATCCTTTTCGTAATCCTTTTCGTGAATCCATTCGTCGTTTTCAAAATTCGTTTCCGTTTACGTTATTAAATTAAGTCATTAATTTGAGATTGCTATTATGACTTAATGGGTGTTCAAAGTTCAAACGCATTTAGAACTCACATTATCACCTCATACTAGTAATCAGAAAAAAAATAGAATCGACCATATCGGGTTACAACAACTTGATCGGGTGCGACCAAAAGCCATGTCTAACGTCGGTATCGGGTAAAATTCCTCCGTGTCCAAAACTTGAACCCTATTTAAAGAGGATTAATCTTCCATTTGAAGCTTTTTCTCTCTCTCACTACTCTCTCTCTAACCTCTCTCCTCAATCTAACTTAAGGTCCAAAATCATCCAATTTCAAGCCCCAAAACATCAAGGTAATCATCCTAACTTGTTGTTCAACCTTTACAGCTTCCAAATTCGAGTTTAATCTATGATTAGGGGCCATATTCATGAGTTACGGCCTTGGAGCATGCTTGGGCCGTAAACACATATAAAGAGGGTTTTTGAGCCTTAAAAACCCCTCCAAACCAACTTTGGGGCTTAGATATGACTTAATGGCTTATCAATTCCGGACTTAGAACACCTTGAACATCATTTTTGAGGAGTAAACATGAGTTTACTGCCCAAGAACATGCTTGGGCCGTAAACTCATATTCATGGGGAGTAAACTCAAATCCAAGTGTTTAAATGCCCCTTAAACACACCATTAGCTTTGGATTAAATTCTAGAACCAACCACAATCGATCTAAGGGCCTTAAACATGACAAAAACAACTCCCTAAGGAGTTCATTGCCGTAAACCCTCCAAATATGGGTTCTTGGGCCGTAAACTCCTAAAACATGATCAAATGGTGCCCAAACTTCATCCATTGGCTTGTAAAATGACTTGGAATCACATGTGATGGAATTAGGACCACCAAAACACTTTGTGAATGGACACACAAGAGCTTACGGCTGTAAACACATAGTTTACTGCCGTAAACTCCTCTAATAGTCCTTAAAATGTTCAAAATACTTTCCAATGCCTTAAAGCCAAACCTAGATTTAACCCCCAAGTGTTTCAAGGCCATTTAGCATCCAAAAACACCACTCATGAGTTCATGGCCGTGAACTCATGTGGATGTGGTGTTTAGGGCTGAAAACTCTTCTAAGAGTCTACTCTTGAAGAGTAAACTCCATTCCTAAGCCATACATGTCCGTAGATGTCACCCAGGTCACTCCAAACACTTGATTTGAAGTGTTTTCCTGCATTGGAGTGTATAATCATATCTAATTAGTGGTTTGAAGTATAATTAGATACATTTGTATGTCATTTCATATTACATAGGAACCTCGCGCGTTATCAAGCCCCGAACCAACACTTAGCATCCAAACCGTCACGTTTTCTTGTCTTGTGAGTTCATACCCCTGCCCTTTTTTCAATGTTTTTCACTATTTCAAAGGGGGAATACAAGCAAAATACAAGGGAATACTTTTACTCAAATCTTGTTTTACATGTGTTGTGTTTCATATTACATATGCTTTTAACACTGATAATCGTAACAGGAAACCGTTTGAACTTGCAGAACACTTATACACATTATTTGTGAAATACGTTATAAACTGTTATGTTTTATATTTCACAAATGACTTTCCACATTAAATCAGTTAAAAGCATGACATTTGAACTTTGATCATGAAACTTAGTACACTGTTTTGTCCTCGGTAACACTCCACAGAGATACGCGAGTGGAGGATTATTGTTCATAACAGGATCTTTCTATATTATTACTAGTAAATTTGTTATTCCTATAAATTGGAGACACGTCCTCAGTGAACACTCCACAGAGATACGCGAGTGGAGGACTACACCCGTAACCATAATCTCTTGGATATGGAGCGTGACTTGAGTGTATAGATCTATACGGAGCTGACTACCCCGCACCTGGCTGCTAGCTATAGCTGAACCAAAATGGTTCAAGGGTGACGAAAGTCATAAAGTGATTTGGACTACTTATTGCCATATCTAGTCTATTGTATGGTTCTGGAACTCACAATTTGGATAACAGAGATTTACTAAATAGTAATAATAAATAAAGTAACTAGTTTACTTTGTACATATTAGTTTTATATACGTGTTAAAACTAATACATTTCACAAGGTCAACCAGGTTTCGGTATACATCTTTTACATTACAATTCGGATTGGTAACCAACATTTAGGAAAATATGGGATTTTCCTGGGATAACATTTATACATAACCAGAAACATGAAACAATTTAGATAACCAAACTTTACAATTCACAAGGGTAAACATGTTTTCAGTGTACATCTTTTACATTACACTTTGGATTCGATAACCAACTTTTAAGAAAATATGGGATTTTCTTGGTGCATAACTTTTTCAGAAAACAGAAAGGAACTTGTACATTTTCAGAAAAACAAAATTGCTTATGAACTCACCAGCGTCATGCTGATTTTCAATCTGCTTGTATTCACAGGTCCGCATTAGATAGGTATCCGATGATTCCTTTTGGCGAAGACGGAGTGCGTAGAAGACACGTCTTACTTTTGTTCATATATACTATGTATCACACTTGTACAACTTTACTTTCCAACAAATGTAAACTTTTATATGTAATGTAATGGTTGTTTACTTTACTTACTATGTGCATTGGATTTGATACTCAACGTGGAGTCCGCCCCGGAAACGTTTTTGCCTTCGGTTTCGGGGTGTGACAGTGACTATCTTGGATATGTTTGGATAGAACTCTGCTATTCAGAAATAGACAAAACTATTTCAACAAAGGAAGAACTTTGAGATCAACTCAAGTCTTAAATACTCAAACTTAACTTGTTTATTTGATATGGGCGAAGGCCCTATTTATAGGCTCAAGAGAGCCGATTACATAATTGGGTTGCAATCGTTTGATTGCAAAATGACACACATAATTTGATGGGTTTTAGCCATAAGAACATCCTATGTGCTCATACAAACCCTAATGCTTGGATCTAGGTTTCTCTATTGTACATGCAATTCATCCAAGAATATAAACCCTAGATCTAGTGTATGATAATCAATATAACATATAAATTAGGGTTTAGATCATACCTTGATTGTTATGTAGCAATAACAATCTCAAATCCTTCTTGTAATGACTTTAGAAAGCTTAGAGTCACAAATGTCACTCCTCTCATGGTTCACAAACACCAAGAGCAAGAGGATGAAGAGGAAAAGAGAAGGAGGCTCTCAAAAACGTGTGGAAACCCTAGAGAACAAGCTCACCACGTTTTTGGGGATAAGGGTTCTATATATAGTGAGGCTATTAGGGTTATCTAACAAGGAAACCCTAATTTGGATGCTTAAGCCCTAAGAAACTCATGGACTCCTTTCCTTAAAGGCCTTGGACAATTTCTAATGGGTTTTCCCGTAGAATTCGTCCATCCTTATAATATAAGGCAATCCATGGCCCAATTGCAATTATCTTATAATTACAATTCCAGTCCCTTAAGTTTAATTAATCTCTTTTAGCCACAAACTTAATTCTTATTAATTCTTGACTAATATTAATTAAACAATATGATTTCTCCTTTAATATATTATTCTCATAATATATTAATAAATCATATTTAATCCTTTCTCTCCATAACTCATCCTATCAAGTTGCTTTGGTGAAGGCAACCCAAAAGGACCATGCACCATCGGGTCAAGTACATACCAAAATAGTTATGGACTTATACACTAATCCAACAGTCTCCCACTTGGATAAGTCTAATAACTATTCTGCGTATGACTTCAGATCCTAATCTGCAATCGTAGCTTTCCAAAGCCGCTGTCAACTCTGATCCTATCAGATATGCATGTCCTTTAGATAAGGGATCATATATTCCTCCATTCTAGATATCGTATGAGACATGATTTCTAATCATTCTCCCGATACTATTTCTCGACTTCTGATTTTTGACGACTGACTAATTGAACAAATCAACTTAGCCCTAGCCCGGCCGAGCATTTACGTTTGTCATCACTAAATCATCGAGGGGCCCAAAGATATTGCTTTTATCCTACTTTGAATAAAAGGAACGGATAAACTTTGATTCAATGCTCGCTTGCACTCACTCACCGAATCACACACAACAATATGTTTTATAACAACAAGTTACTGGTGCGTTTACATGTTATCAATGTGCAACCGATTTGCAAGATACAACTAACACATCTCGGTTTCAAGAATATAAGATGTTATCGTCTCACCAATCACTCGTGATACAATTCATGGAGTGATCCAAGTGAGCGTGGGTTTAATCCAATGCTCAAATCATATTCATAAGCACTCATGAACGTTGTAGCAAACATTTTCTTATGTCTAATACTCTTTAGACAATCCACACACCAATTCACGACAGTCTTTATTCATACCTACTTCCAACATAGGAACAATTGTGGCCCGTTCGAAAAATTTGACTGTTCTAAACCAATTAAATTATTCAGGAAGTCAAAACATGCAAAGTGAAACACAAGAATAATACTAATCCCATATGGCCTCAAACCTTTGAGCATAAATAAAACACCTTTTATTTATCACCATATCGATTACTCATTATTTGTTGTTTCGGGTAATCAACTTTTTACTTGAATTGTTACAACACTTGTCCCATGCTCTTAGCATGCACACAATGTTTACCTATGGTTCTTACTTTGTGAAATAGATCAAATGAACACATTTCCAATCATAATCATTTCACAACTCCCAATCCTTTTCACAAGTGAAAGAATATTAAATTCATGCCACTTATGGAATATGCTAGATTCTAACATTTTATGCAATGATCCCTTCGCAATGTCATAGCAAAAAAGTCACATTGACTATTGCCAATGATATTACAAAGTCCTCTATCGGAGATTGTTACAATACAATTCCTTAGATATGATGTCTCTCACTCAAAGTACATTCCTTTGAACATCCTTTTGCATAAAAGTTTCTAATCTAGACATAGATTTTCAATATTCAATTCCCAATATGGAAAACTTTCCATACTTACCATATGACAACTAATTCTTAATAGAATCTTATCTACTCATAATAATGTTGATATGGTCCATCCAATATCATGCTTCCAACTACTCACAAGCGACCAATCCTCGGCGAACTTTGGATTGTCCTTTGATAGTTGTTTAATTTATCTTAGTCAAAACCGATTCTTGTCCTTTTTCCCTCTAAATGCGCTAGACATTTGAAAAATTTTAGAATGGTCAAATATTATAGCATTTGTAATCGATCCTATACCCGAAGCGTATGGGACACGATGCATAATGTATTACATAAAGATTTGATACTTTATCAATCTTCTGCCATAATATTTTATGTGCTACGCTCTCAAATTTCGAACTATGAAGAGGAATGCCGTAATCATAATCCAAATTTGAGAACACACTATGTATCCTTGACTAAATTTATTAACATTCCACAACCTAAGCCTTTAGATTTGAAATGAAGCATAATATTCTCTCCCTTAATTATAGCAAAACAACTATTCAACCCTTACTACTTTGCAAGGTATGACTCTTGTTTTCTATAATTAATATTGCTAACTTGAAATACTTGCCTTAATAATCATACAATCATAACATTTATGCTCCCACTATCAAGATGATTATTATAAGCATAACACTTATGCTCCCACTAGCTTTGACATGTATTCAGAAACAACTTAACTTTCAGAAAAACAATACTTATTGAATTTTCTTAAGTCCATGTTTCTAATACCCAATGCTTTGATAATCCTTTATCTAAGCTTATACACCTTTGCCTTAGATAGCTCATATGTGTGTGTCTAAACAATTCAGACTAATTGCCAAACCTCACAATTCAAATCATGGAAAGGGATACCGTAACCATAATCGAATTTGAGAATACAATTTTCACAATCACTATCTTTTTAAAATCTTTCTTAGTGAAAGTATTTCCTCACAGTCATTTTCATGAAGGAGGGAATATTATGACACTTACATTTTAATGGTGTATGTGTTCCTATCCATGTGAATTTGTCAAAACCAAGGTTTACGACAAATTCAAACTCGTATGGACCAAAATTTCTTAATCTTGACTTCTTGCCTTATGGTAGCACAGCTGCCCACCATGTCTTCCAAGTAGTTAAGCAGCTCACATTTTCTTATCAATGTACTTTCCATTGATCAAGGTGCCTGCCTTTTATGCGTTCAAATGAGAACTCATATGCAAAATTAACTCAATTGGAACAGCACAGACACAAAATAGTGTCAACACGATAGGTTGTAAACCTCAACTCGTGTGCTAGTGATGATCGATAAGGTTTATTTTGATTTGTTCTTGAAACCTTTCAAGACTTATTAAAACTCCCACTGATTCCTTGACATATAAGATTCTCTTGTCAATAAACATTTCTTGACAAACAAATATTCAAGAGTTAGTGTAGTTTTTATCAAAACACTTCATAAATTGGTCGTAGTTGGTCTTTGTCTTATCCAAGACATCACAACTTTCCACATTTGATGAACGCTATAAACCTTCTTAATACTTTTCACTCAATGTCACAGTTTTAACTCTAAGACTTGTTTTGGAACGAAGTATGATTGACTTCTTGATTTAACCATTTCTTCAATTCTTGATTCCTCTTTTTAGACATATAATTGTACTAAGACTCACTTAGAGGATCAATTGAGATATGGTTCTTAATCATTAAGACCAATCATAAAGCATAAAAGGTACTCTCCCTTCTTCTTAGAATGGAGAAACTTTTATCTTTCTGCCTACTTGATTCTTCTTATTCGTTCTGCTATTGATTTAAACTTTTTCAATCAATTCAGAATTACACTTAATCTTATAAGTATAATCATATTTACTAAACCTTTAGTAAATCATGATGAATATCTTGTTACTCTTATGGTGGACTTGATCAACACAGAACTTTGTGTACTCGATCTCCTAGTCCTTCACTTGACATTTTGTCAATGAATTAGTCTATTTTTTTCAAATATGGAATTTCTCTTTCATCGTGCAACCAAGTTGCATGATTCCAAGTTTCTGTCCAATTGAAACTTGGGCGATGAGAAACTCTCCCTATTTGGTAAATTCTCGACATTTCCACAAATAATATAATTAAGAATCAAATCCATTATTGCTAATAATAGAAACATCCAAAACATCAATTTTTCATATGTGCCATTGCAAGGATAAATAAATAATATAAAAATCAAAATTTATTTTATTGCGAAAAAATTTGTCCTTACAATGAAATTCATTGAAAAACTATGCTAATACATCTTTCTTAGCAATCTAATTCTAACTCTAAGTAGCAGCTCGAGAATCTAATCTTCAAGTAATGCGATCGAAATCCATTCCTTCACGGTTAGATTATGCTCACTTCTTCCCTCAAGCTTCCTTTCCTTTCTTCGATCCTACAAAGCATCAATCTTATTATGTATTAAGAATCTAGAATAGAAGCTTAAAAGAGTTAGTAAATGGATTTTACCTAAAGCAAAGCCATACATTTTTACTCTCCCATCTCTTAGATCTCTTAGGTAAATAGGGCAGCTTCGTCTCCAATGCCCCTTCTCTTGGCAATAAAAGCAAATCGACTCTTTTGGAACAGCACATGGAACTACTTCAGATATTGCCTTTCTCTTATGATCAAACTCTTCGATCATGGCATGTCTTTCGTTGCCATTACCTATATCCATAGAGGTCTGGAAGGCAGATTCACCAATCAACTTTGCTTGTCCATTGCGCCAAACCATTGCTGATTCAGCAGCAATAAGCATATAGGTGAGATCTATAAGGGTTACGTCGCAGTTCATCATATAGTACTCTCTTACGAACTCACTATATGAGTTAGGAAGTGACTGAAGAACCCATTCAACAACCATCTCCTCACAGACAACGGATCCCAACATTCTTAACCTATCAATGTGTGACTTCATCCCTAGGGCGTGTGCACGCACCGACTTTCCTTCTTTATGTTTACTTGCCAAAAGGGCTTGAGTGAGCTTGAACCTTTCAAGCCTTTGAACTTGTGGGTTAGGGAGAATAATTGGAGGAGGTGGAGGAAGTGAAGCATGATCTCTTGTTCCTCGATCGAATCGTGGAATATCATCTTCATGTGGAATGCTTCTTCCATGGGATTTGGGAAGACCATAGTTGTCGTACTTTGACATCTACAAAATGGGAGAAAACGAATTCAAGTTAGTTGATTGATTGAGTCCTTAGTAAATCACCCAAATGAGATACTAAGGCTAGGATCCAACACAATATGCTACAACCTAGAAAAGGGATGCCATAATCTAGTTGCAGAATATTTGAAGGTAAGTGAATGACGATTCACTAATTTCCACCATGAAAAACGAAAAAGAAATTTAAGTTTTAAATCTATGAAAACTCCTAGATCCTTTGAGATTCATTGAACATTTCAATGGCATGTTTAAATCTCGATATACCCCTCTAGTTTGTGACTGGGATGCCGAGGATCACAAAGTGGGTGTGAATAACCATGCAAACTTACATGGTGCCCTCACATGTTACAGTCACCTATTCGATGTGCCGATAAACCACACATGCTCCACCGAACTATGACAAACATTGAGTCACCCTTTGCTACCTTTTCTTAGAACCATTTAGTGTGCCGGTTAACCACACACGCTCCACTAACGTCTTCGCAAGGGCACAAAGTGTAATTTCATGGAATTGCATCAATTCACTTTGCCTAAGTAACAAAGATTGGGAATTTGTAAAACATTTAGTTACTTTTGAACTTCATTATACTTATAATGGAAGGTTTTGTCCTATCCTACCCGTTTGGCTAACGACCCTCCACTAGTCAAGAGTGCGGTGGGTAAGAGTGGATACCCATTCAATCGCCATTTTATAGGCAATTTCCTTAAACACCCCTTACAGACCAGCTTCGTGAATGAGGCCTACTAACGGTAAGACTGACTTTAACTCATACATATATATAATGTTAGACTTTTAATGTTATTTATAGTATAGGGTGTATTTTACACTTTTAAAATACTAGGAGGTCAAATTTAACAATTATACTTTTAATTCAATTAAATTGTAAACCTAAACTTTTATTGATTTATTAAACCTCTTTTCATTATACACCTTAATTAATTAATAAAACCATAAGGGTGTGATTTGAACTTTTCAAAACAATACTAGGGTTTTAGAATTTAACATTCCTAAATTAAACTTTTAATCAACTTTTAAATTCCAAAACTTGAGGGCAAGTTTTGAAACATTTCAAAACATTAGGTTTAGAATTTAAATATACATCAAAATTAAACTTTTAATGAAAATTTAAATTCCAAAACTTGAGGACAAGTTTTGAAACCTTTTTCAAAACATTAGGGTTTCAACTATTTAAATTTCAAAACTAAACTTTTGAGTTCAAATTTAAACTATAAAACCTAAAGGGAAAAATTGAAACTTTTCATAACACAAGGATCAAATAACAAATAATATAAATTAAACAATTAATTTCATTATTATCTATATTTGACCTAATTTAAATTTCTTGCAAAATAAGTTACCCAATTAATACAAATAATCCAATCATTATCATATAAGGAAGTTATTATCTAATCAATTGGTAATTATCTTGTGTTTTGGCAAGGATATTCTTTAAGAAACAATAAAATTCGTATTATATAGGTTTGAAACGAATATGGTAATAATCCTTAAGCAAAACAACAACAAAATCTGAAGTTTCCTCTGTCTGACGCTCCGACTCGCCGAGTCACACTTTGGAACTCGCCGAGTAGGGCTGACTCGCCGAGTCCAAGTAGTGACTCGCCGAGTCAGGTCGAACAGAAGGCCAAAAAACGATTTTCAGCAACATAAAGCATCAATACAATAGAAACCAATCAAGACTCTGATACCACTGATGGGTTTTAGCCATAAGAACATCCTATGTGCTCATACAAACCCTAATGCTTGGATCTAGGTTTCTCTATTGTACATGCAATTCATCCAAGACTATAAACCCTAGATATAGTGTATGATAATCAATATAACATATAAATTAGTGTTTAGATCATACCTTGATTGTTATGTAGCAATAACAATCTCAAATCCTTCTTGTAATGACTTTAGAAAGCTTAGAGTCACAAATGTCACTCCTCTAATGGTTCACAAACACCAAGAGCAAGAGGATGAAGAGGAGAAGAGAAGGAGGCTCTCAAAAACGTGTGGAAACCCTAGAGAACAAGTTCACCACGTTTTTGGGGCATAAGGGTTCTATATATAGTGAGGCTATTAGGGTTATCTAACAAGGAAACCCTAATTTGGATGCTTAAGCCCTAAGTAACCCATGGACTTCTTTCCTGAAAGGCCTTGGACGATTTCTAATGGGTTTTCCCATAGAATTCGTCCATCCTTATAATATAAGGCAATCCATGGCCCAATTGCAATTATCTTATAATTACAATTCCAGTCCCTTAAGTTTAATTAATCTCTTTTAGCCACAAACTTAATTCTTATTAATTCTTGACTAATATTAATTAAACAATATGAGTTCTCCTTTAATATATTATTCTCATAATATATTAATAAATCATATTTAATCCTTTCTCTCCATAATTCATCCTATCAAGTTGCTTTGGTGAAGGCAACCCAAAAGGACCATGCACCATTGAGTCAAGTACATACCAAAATAGTTATCGACTTAGACACGAATCCAACATAATTTACAATATAGCCCCCTAGACTATGGAGGGTTATATACTTTATGTTACATCCTACCGATACTAAATTATTCCATATTCTTCGTACAAATACACACAATAATTTTCTAGCGTCAAATAAAAAATAATTCAACTGTCTTCAATAATGGTTTTTTATGTCATTGCTTACGCCATTCCATCTCAACGCATCATTCAGGTATAATCTTATCCTAATATTCATTTTTCCGTAATGTTGTTAAATTTGGTATCAGAACTAAGTAACGTTCATATTATTATTTTGCATATTAAATCTTTAGTTCATATGAACATATGCATAAGCAGTATCGTAAACATAATAATGAATACTCATCTTTTAAATATATGATTCATATGCAAAAGTCATCACCATTATTTAATCCAATTGAAACAATTGTCGTAAGAAGGTCTAGTGCAATATACCAAAAAGTCAAATTCATAATGCATCTTTCACAAAAAGGTTTTCAACTCTCCATATTACAAATATAATCACCCCACTATATTAAAAACTTTATACATAACTTTGAAGAACATTATCATTTTTATAAGATTTAATTATGAGTTTTGAAAGTTTACATAATAATAAACAAGAATTAAATTTTTTCATAAACACTAAAACAATCAAAAAATTTCTTTTAGATTTAAAAACAGACTCTAACATATCAATAATTAATAGTATATCTAATATTGAAGCAATACATATAATAGATAATAGTATAAATTGGAAACAAAAACAAAAAAAAATCTTGAAGATAAAATAACGAGACTAATCTGTTAAATATGTCCCAAGAAAATAGAAAATACACCAATCATTATTAATAACGAAGAAAATGAATCTGGATACACTTTTGATGCTCTAATTAATATAAATAATATTAATAAAGATACTATAAGAAAATCAAATTTTACACTATTTGAAAAACATAATTTTAGATATAACTCATTAAAAAATTTCTTTTCTAGAAAAAATATTATATATTATGGAAAAATTATAGGAGAAGAACCAATACCTATGGAATCAACTCAAGGAAATATTATTATACCTATATTAAATAAACAACAAATTAGAAACAGACTATTTAATATTAAAGAAATAGATAGAACAAAAATCGCTTATATTCATATATCAACTATTCAAATAATTTAAAAAGTACTTTTAGCGATTTAGACACACCAATAGAATTAGAAATTATAGATGATCGTATAATTAATAATCAAGAAAGTATTATTGCAAAAGGAAAAGGTAATTTAATTGAAGGAAAAATAAAAGTTGATATTAATATACAACTAGGATTAAGTCTAAAAGATAAAAATTTAAGTAATAGTATTACCGTACGATATAAATTATTAAGACAAAATTTTATGTTAAAAGGAAATCATCCATTTACTATTACATATCAAATAAATTATGCATTAAAAAATTCTCATCATAGTATTACGTTTAAAACAGAAGATAGGATTTATATAGATAAATTATTTACCCCTTTATTATCACTTGAATCACCAAATATGACTAATAGTAGAATTTTTAATGAAACTAATTTTCAACCGATAATAACTACTCCGTTAATAAAAAGAAATCCAATTATAGAACCTCCAATTCAACTATAACAGGTAGATTTTCTATATCAGAGAATCAACCTACAACATCTACTAATAGCCAAGATGGAAAATTAGAAGACATAAAACAAATGATTAAATCATTAAGTTTAAGAATATAACAGAATCATCTAGTAGTCCTTTAAAATATTTTAAAACACTTGAAGGTTCATATCAAAATTGAAAACCGTGCATACCAGATAAAGAAATGATTATAGAAATACCACAGAATTTACCACAAGGAACAATATATAATATTGGTCTTGATTCTGAAGAAGATAAATCAATAGGAGATAAGTTAAATATAATTAGTCAAAAATTAAATAATATTATAGAAATAGAAAGTTACTTGTACTAAAACAATTTCCTGAGCTATTACAAAGTTTAACTCAACAGAAAATATTAGTTGAAAAATATTTAAAAATAAAAACTATTAAAGAAGATCCACTTAAGAAACCGCTTGAACAAAAACCACTCATTATTAAACCACCTATTACATGGTAAAAATAAATAATAAGCAATAAAACTCAAATATATTGTAATTTCAATAATAAATATAAAGTCGATTTACTTAAAAAATTATGGAAAGATTTAGAAAATTCCACAAAACATTTAAAAGAAAAAGAATCTGAAGTACAAGAACTAATTTCTAAAAACAAAAATTATACTGCATATCAATTAATTAAAATAGGAAGATTAAGAACTCAAATTAATCATTTTAAAATACTAATAAAAAAACATTAACAATTCAATTAATTTTCTTTCAGACGCCTTAATAATTTGTTAAAATGAATTCAAAAGTATAAATTAATTCTTCAAAAGATAACATGCTTTGGACTAATATATTAAAAAACCATTGGAAAATAAATTCTAATATCTCTAATACCATTCAACATTTAGAAAAAACTTTATCATATGAACAAAACTATTTGATAAGATTACACTCGGAAAATGAAGAATATAATAATCAATTAAAAAAGATATCTCGATTACAAGAAGGAATTAAGAAATACAAAAAATCACAAAATCGTAATTTAAAACCAATACGCAATGCTTCAACCATTTTAACAAACACAACTTGTTAGTATGAAAACTTTACACAAATATAGAAGTTTATAAACCAACTCTAATGAGTAGAAAAAAACAAATATTAATCCAAATAGTACCTTCATTACAACCAAAATACAAGAAAAAGAACTACTCTCATATATAGATACAGGGGCTACTTATTGTTTCAGAAGAAGAAAGATATTAAAAAATTGGGAAAATTAGAAAAACCATTAAAAATTACAATTGCTGATAAATCAATTCACAAAATTTGGTTTGTAGGAAGAGACATAGATATAGTAATTGGAAAAGCACTATTTAAAACTCCAACTATATATCAACACGATTCGTGAATAGATTTAGTGAAAGATTTATGCGAATGGTTATTTTCCGTCTGTGGTTGCTAGCTACAACTTCGTCTGACGAGGCAACAGGCGTCAAAGTGTTTCTTTCTTCGTTACTATACGACTGCTTTTAAACATTAGTAATGATCTCGATTCCTCCATTTATATTTATATTGTGCATGTGTGGCTTGTTTATTGTGCCTTTTGGCTTGTGGAGGAGCGACGAATAGTGTCGGTTATAGACAAATTGATATATTGAAGATTTTTATTCGAAGAAGTATAGATCTAGATTGAGTCAATCCTCCCAATTTGGGCCGAGTGTGTAAGAGTGTTTAGGTATTTAACTACCTCTCCCTACGACACAATTCTCCGTAAGCAGAGACGTTTGAAAGAATATAATTATAAAGATAATGGTTAATATTTGTCGTTGAAATTATACGAGTGGTAAAAATATGCATTTATAATTTACCGGTTATTGAAAAGTATTTTGGGATGAGTTTGCCCCACTGGTTAAGTGTTGATTTCCAAATTAAGTAAGATAATGCTTAATTAATAATATGACACGGATTTACAAAGTTTATAAAATTCAAAATTTTGAGTTTTACATATAAACTATGCGAATGTTTGTACAAAGTTTTAAGAGAAAATTGGCTATTTTATGTTTACACAAAGTGTGATATGACTTTATTTATATAAATTGGTTTCAAAATCTTTATATAAAAAGCATTTCGGTCATGAGAACCGTAAGAATTTGTTATAAGTTTGGTTTACTTATATATTTTACAAATGGTGTATTTTTGGATTTGAGCAAATGACATTTCTAAATGAGTTTAAATATACTTTTATGACGCAATTATTTTATACTTTCGATAGAAAAATATGTGTTTATAAAAGTTGGTCAACCAGATAAATTTTATAAAACATTTTTGGGTGTAAAAATACTTTGTGTCAAAACTTGTAGAACTCACCAACAATTTTGTTGACGTATCTTAATGCATGTATTCTCAGGTTATTTATAAGGTTAGAAGAGTTTGTACAGAAGATTCTCCGATATTCTTATCATACAAATGTGAACGCCGGATTGTTAGGCGTGTGTAGCGTTTCAGCAATAACTATTGTCAATGTAATTTCCATTTCGGTAGTAATAAAAGATTATATTTCTATTGTTCAATGTATGTTCAATAACTGTGATTACTGGTTTACGTCATGCACCTTGGCGTTTCCGCCGTCGGTTGAGGGTGTGACATCTGGGTTGCTTTATGATGGCTTCCATTCTCTAGTTAGTGTGTCTGCTATATGATTGTTGGCACTTTTGATATACTTGAAGTATGGGTGAAATTGATGTAATTGTAATTGCCAACAGATTAAACGTCCACGACAATAATCTTCTTGTAATTTATATTGCCAAAAGCCAAGTAGATATTTGGAATCTGTTCGTAACTCGAATCTAGTTTGGAGTAGATCGACTTTCCATTTTTTCAATCTTCTGAGACATGCTAGTGTTTCTCGTTCATGTGTGCTGTAATTTTGCTCCTTTTGGGAAAATGTTCCTGATATATACTTGCATAATTTTTGCTCATATTTATCTGTTTTTACAGCACACGTGTACGAGAAACACTAGCATGTCTCAGAACATTGAAAAAATGGAAAGTCGATCTACTCCAAACTAGATTCGAGTTACGAACAGATTCCAAATATCTACCTGGCTTTTGGTGATATAAATTACAAGAAGATTATTGTCGTGGACGTTTAATCCGTTGGCAATTACAATTACATCAATTTCACCCATACCTCAAGTGTATCAAAACTGCCAACAATCATATAGCAGACACACTAACAAGAGAATGGAAGCCATCATAAAGCAACCCAGATAAGAAGCAGCACTATTCATGGAAGACTAACACAAGAATCCAATAATCAAAAAATATCTGCTTTTTCGGAGGCGGGAGGAATGACATAAGAATGACATAAGCAATGACGTGAAAATCCATTATTTAAGACATTTGAATTATTTGTTATTTGTCGCTATATAATTATTGTGTAGTGTCGGTAGGATGTAACATAAAGTATATAACCCTCCATAGTCTAGGGGCTATATTGTAAATTATGTGTGTCATTTTGCAATCAAACGATTGCAACCCAATTATGTAATCGGCTCTCTTGAGCCTATAAATAGGGCCTTCGCCCATATGAAATAAACAAGTTAAGTTTGAGTGTTTAAGACTTGAGTTGATCTCAAAGTTCTTCCTCTGTTGAAATAGTTTTGTCTATTTCTGAATAGCAGAGTTCTATCCAAACATATCCAAGATAATCACCTAACATAAATCATACAATCCATCGCTAATCCATCTCAACGCATCATTCAGGTATAATCTTATCCTAATATTCATTTTTCCGTAATGTTGTTAAATTTGGATGTAACATAAAGTATATAACCCTCCATAGTCTAGGGGGCTATATTGTAAATTATGTGTGTCATTTTGCAATCAAACGATTGCAACCCAATTATGTAATCAGCTCTCTTGAGCCTATAAATAGAGCCTTCGCCCATATAAAATAAACAAGTTAAGTTTGAGTGTTTAAGACTTGAGTTGATCTCAAAGTTCTTCCTCTGTTGAAATAGTTTTGTCTATTTCTGAATAGCAGAGTTCTGTCCAAACATATCCAAGATAATCACCCAACATAAATCATACAATCCATCGTTAATCCATCTCAACGCATCATTCAGGTATAATCTTATCCTAATATTCATTTTTCGTAATGTTGTTAAATTTGGTATCAGAGCTAATTAACGTTCATATTATTATTTTGCATATTAAATTTTTTGTTCATATGAATATATGCATAAGCAGTATCATAAACATAATAATGAATACTCATCTTTTAAATATATGATTCATATGCAAAAGTCATCACCATTATTTAATCCACTTGAAACAATTGCCGTAAGAAGGTCTAGTGCAATATACCAAAAAGTCAAATTCATAATGCATCTTTCACAAAACGGTTTTCAACTCTCCGTATTACAAATATAATCACCCCGCTATATTAAAAACTTTATACATAACTTTGAAGAACATTATCATTTTTATAAGATTTAATTATGAGTTTTGAAAGTTTACATAATAATAAACAAGAATTAAAATTTTTTCATAAAACACTAAAACAATCTAAAAAATTTCTTTTAGATTTAAAAATAGACTCTAACATATCAATAATTAATTGTATATCTAATATTGAAGCAATACATATAATAGATAATAGTATAAATTGGAAACAAAAACAAGTAAAAAATCTTGAAGATAAAATAACGAGATTAATCTGTTGAATATGTCCCAAGAAATAGAAAATACACCAATCATTATTAATAACGAAGAAAATGAATATTGATACACATTTGATGCCCTAATTAATAAAAATAATATTAATAAAGAAGCTATAAGAAAATCAAATTTTACACTATCTGAAAAACATAATTTTAGATATAACTCATTAAAAAATATCATTTCTAGAAAAAATATTATATATTATGGAAAAATTATAGGAGAAGAACCAATACCTATGGAATCAACTCAAGGAAATATTATTATACCTATATTAAATAAACAACAAATTAGAAACAGACTATCTAATATTAAAGAAATAGATAGAACAAAAATCGCTTATATTTATATATCAACTATTCAAATAATTTTAAAAAGTACTTTTAGCAATTTAGACACACCAATAGAATTAGAAATTAGAGATGTTCGTATAATTAATAATCAAGAAAGTATTATTGCAAAAGGAAAAGGTAATTTAATTGAAGAATAAAATAAAATTTGATATTAATATACAACTAGGATTAAGTCTAAAAGATAAAAATTTAAGTAATAGTATTACCGTACGATATAAATTATTAAGACAAAATTTTATGTTAAAAGGAAATCATCCATTTACTATTAAATATCAAATAAATTTTGCATTAACAAATTCTCATCATAGTATTACGTTTAAAACAGAAGATAGGATTTATATAGATAAATTATTTACCCCTTTATTATCACTTGAATCACCAAATATGACTAATAGTAGAATTTTTAATGAAACTAATTTTCAACCGATAATAACTACTCCGTTAATAAAAAGAAATCCAATTATAGAACCTCCAATTTCAACTATAACGGGTAGATTTTCTATATCAGAGAATCAACCTACAACATCTACTAATAGCCAAGATGAAAAATTAGAAGACATAAAACAAAGGATTAAATCATTAAGTTTAAGAATATAACAGAATCATCTAGTAGTCCTTTAAAATATTTTAAAACTCTTGAAGGTTCATATCAAAATACAAAACTGTGCATACCAGATAAAGAAATGATTATAGAAATACCACAGAATTTACCACAAGGAACAATATATAATATTGGTCTTGATTCTGAAGAAGATAAATCAATAGGAGATAAGTTAAATATAATTAGTCAAAAATTAAATAATATTATAGGAATAGAAAGTTTACTTGTACTAAAACAAATTCCTGAGCTATTACAAAGTTTAACTCAACAGAAAATATTAGTTGAAAAATATTTAAAAATAAAAACTATTAAAGAAGATCCACTTAAAAAACCGCTTAAACAAAAACCACTCACTATTAAACCACCTTTTACATGGTAAAAATAAATAATGAGCAATAAAACTCAAATATATTGTAATTTCGATAATAAATATAAAGTCGATTTACTTAAAAAATTATGGAAAGATTTAGAAAATTCCACAAAACATTTAAAAGAAAAAGAATCTGAAGTACAAGAACTAATTTCTAAAAACAAAAATTATACTGCATATCAATTAATTAAAATAGGAAGATTAAGAACTCAAATTAATCATTTTAAAATACTAATAAAAAACATTAACAATTCAATTAATTGTCTTTCAGACGTCTTAATAATTTGTTAAAATGAATTCAAAAGTACAAATTAATTCTTCAAAAGATAACATGCTTTGGACTAATATATTAAAAAACCATTGGAAAATAAATTCTAATATCTCTAATACCATTCAACATTTAGAAAAAACTTTATCATATGAACAAAACTGTTTGATAAGATTACACTCGGAAAATGAAGAATATAATAATCAATTAAAAAAGATATCTCGATTACAAGAAGGAATTAAGAAATACAAAAAATCACAAAATCGTAATTAAAAAACAATATGCAATGCTTCAACAATTTTAACAAACACAACTTGTTAGTATGAAAACTTTACACAAATATAGAAATTTATAAACCAACTCTAATGAGTAGAAAAAAAAAACAAATATTAATCCAAATAGTACCTTCATTACAACCAAAATACAAGAAAAAGAACTAGTCTCATATATAGATACAGGGGCTACTTTATGTTTCGGAAGAAGAAAGATATTAAAAATTTGGGAAAAATTAGAAAAACCATTAAAATTTACAATTGCTGATAAATCAATTCACAAAATTTGGTTCGTAGGAAGAGACATAGATATAGTAATTGAAAAGGCACTATTTAAAACTCCAACTATATATCAACACGATTTGGGAATAGATTTAGTAATAGGAAATAATTTTCTTAAATTATATCAACCATTTATACAAACAAATGATCATATAAGTCTCAATCACCCAACAAAAGGTATTATAAAAACTGCAATTATCAAACATTTTGATCTTATTAAAATAATCAAACAGGAAGTTGGCTTTCAACTGTAACAACCCAGAATTTCGCTTCATTGCGTGTACCCCTTTTTGTAACTCATTTCGATAATCCAATCGCCGCTTCCAATTTCGTTTCCAATTTCCGTCATTTAATTAAGTCATTAACGTGTATTTTATATTATGACTTAATGGGTGTCCTAATGCCTTTATAACTCATTCTAACACCTCATATTAGTAATCGGATCATTTCTAGAATTAACCATATCAAGTTACGGCAACTTGATCGGGTGCGACCAAAAGCCCCGTCTAACGCCGGTATCGGGTAGAATTCCACCGTGTTCAAATCCCGAACACTATTTAAACGTGTTCAAGCTTTCATTTGAAGCTTTTGCTTTATCTCTCTACTCTCTCTCTCTCTAACCTCTCTCCTCAACCAAAGATTCAAGGTCCAAAACATTGAATTAAGGCTCCAAATCTTTGAGGTAACATCCCCAACTTGTTGTTTAACCTCTTAGGCCTTCAAATTCGTGTTTAAATTATCATTTTGGACTTGGAACATGTGTTTACGGCCAAGGAGCATGCTTGGGCCGTAAACACCTAAAAACTTGGGTTTTTGAGCAATTTAACCCCTCCAAACCAACCTTGGGACTTAGATACGACTATATGGCTTACAAATCCGGACTTAGAACACCCTAAACATGAGATTTGAGGATTAAAATTGAGTTTACTGCCCATGAACATGCTTGGGCCATAAACTCCTCATACATGGGGAGTAAACTCATTTTCTAGTGTTAAAAATCCATATAACTTCACAAATAGCCTTGGAATAAATCCTAGAATCATCTAAAAATAGTTTGGGGACCTTAAACATGTCAAACACCCTCCAATTAGGTGTTTACGGCCATGACACCCCAAGAATATGTTCCAGGGCCGTAAACTCCTAAAGATGAGTCATTTGGTGCCCTAAATTCATACCAAGGCTTGTAAAAATTATAGGAATCACATATGATTAAGCTAAGACCATTAAATCATCAATCTAAGGGGGATAGGAGTTTACGGCCGTAAAATCCATGTTTATGGCCGTAAACTCCCTTTTGTAGTGTTATTGGTGATTTAATTCCTTCCAAAGCCTTACATAAATTCATCCCAATTATCCCTCAAGTGTTATTGACCATTTTAGCACCATAAAACACCCAAACATGAGTTCACGGCTGTGAAATCATGTTTGTATGGTATAAGAGGCCGAAAACTCCATAAGGAGTTTACTCTTGAAGAGTAAACTCAATTCCCAAGTCCCACGCATCAATACACGTCCGTAGATGTCACCCGAGTCACTCCAAACACTCATTTTGAAGTGTTTTCGCTCATTGGAATGTAATATCATATCTAATTAGTAATTTAAAATCTAATTAGATATATTTGTATACCATTTCATATCACATAGGAACCTCGCGTGTTATCAAGCCTTGAATCGACACTTAGCGTCCGAACCGACATGTTTTCTCGTCTAGTGAGTTCATACCCCTACCCTTTTTCAATGGTTTTTAAATGTTTTTAGGGGGAATACAAGCAAAAGTACAAGAATATCTTGTACTTAAATTCATTATTTTACTTAAATGGTTTCATAACTCGCACACTTTTAAGAATTGAAAACCTACTAACAAACTGTTTTAACTTGCAGAGTTGTTTGTTTAAACGATTTCAATTCTTATTATATATTGTTATGTTTCACAATTGATTGTTCACACTTATATTGATAGAGATCATAAAACCTTTGTAATTTCTTTAATAAAACACCTTAGCCTCGATTGTAAAGGACAGACACCATAGAAAACATAAAACATTTGTATGGTCCTTAATAAAACACCTAGGCTCGAGTGTAAAGGAAAGACACCATTAGAAAACATAAAACATTTGTAATGTCCTTAATAAAACACCTAGGCTCGAGTGTAAAGGACAGGCACCATTAGAACCTAGTTAGTCATAGATACTACTTCCCTAGGCACGAGAGTAAAGAGTAATCTTAAAGATTGGAGACACGTCCTCGGTGAACACTCCACAGAGATACGCGAGTGGAGGACCGCACCTGTAACCAGAATCTCTTAGACAGGGAGCCTGACTTGAGTGTATAGATCTATACGACACTGACAATCTCGCACCTGGCTGCTAGCTACAGCCGAACCGAAAGGTTCAAGGGTGACGAAAGTCATAAAAAGGATATTGGCCACGACCCGAGTCATATCTGGTCTGAAGTATGGTTATGGAACTCGCAATCAAGATTATGAACACTTCACACTTAATTATTAGTTTTATGTACGTAATAAAACTAATGTACAATTAAGGATAATCAGACTTTCAGTAGAATTCGCACACACACACAATCAGGAAAATATGGGATTTTCCTAGGGATAACATTGAACATAATCAGAATTGGTAACAGTTCATCACACACACACATGTAGGAAAATATAGGATTTTCCTGGGTAACAGTGGTACGTAACCAGAAAAGTGTAACA
This sequence comes from Lactuca serriola, assembly GCF_051521515.1. Classification (NCBI taxonomy): domain Eukaryota; kingdom Viridiplantae; phylum Streptophyta; class Magnoliopsida; order Asterales; family Asteraceae; genus Lactuca; species Lactuca serriola. The sequence continues at coordinate 48,473,219 of NC_136408.1, read as the reverse complement.
AGTTAGATAACAAAACTTTACAATTGACAAGAACAATCATGTTTTCATTGTGCACCTTTTACATTACATTTTGGATTTGGTAACCAACTTTTAAGAAAATATAGGATTTTCTTGGATAACTACTTTTCAGGAAACCAAAGGAACTCGTACATTTTCAGAAAAACTAACCTCTTATGAACTCACCAGCTTTATGCTGATTTTCAAACCGCTTGTATTCTCAGGTCCGCATTAGACAGGTACCCTGCAATCTCTTTTGGCGAAGACGGAGTGCGCAGAAGACTCGTCTCATTTTGTTCATATATACTATGTATCACATGTATAACTTTACTTTTGAAACAAATGTAAACTTTTCTATATGTAATGTAATGGTTGTTTTACTTTACTTACTATGTGCATTGGATTTGATACTCAACGTGGAGTCAACCTCGGAAATGTTTCCGCCTTCGGTTTTCGGGGTGTGACATCAACTATGCATATTACTAACATTCGCTAAGGAAATTGCTAAAAAACAACTCGAAGAAGGATGTAGTGAAGACCCGTTAGATCATTTAAAAAATAGAAATAATCAAGAAATAATAATATTATTAAAAAAACCCTAAAGATGAAGTTAATATTCCAAACAAAATTCCATATAGTATCAAAGATGTTTCTGAATTTAAACAAGAATGTACTGAATTACTAGAAAAGGGAATCATTCGACCTAGCACAAGTCCTCATTCTGCACCTGCATTTTATGTAGAAAATAATAATGAAATAAAATGAACAAAAACGAAGAATGGTAATTAATTACAAGAAGATGAACGATGCTACTATTGGAGACTCATATAAATTGCTACGAAAAGAATACATTTTGGAAAAATAAAAGGAAATACACACTTTAGTACATTTGATGCAAAATCTAGATATTGGCAATTACGGTTACATGAAAATACGAAACCACTAACCACTTTTTCATGTCCTCCTCAAAAGCACTATGAATGGAATGTCCTTCCATTCGGTTTAATTGAAGGAAAAATAAAATTTGATATTAATATACAACTAGGATTAAGTCTAAAAGATAAAAATTTAAGCAATAGTATTACCGTACGATATAAATTATTAAGACAAAATTTTAATAAATTATACATTAAAAAATTTTCATCATAGTATTACGTTTAAAACAGAAGATAGAATTTATATAGATAAGTTATTTACCCCTTTATTATCACTTGAATCACCAAATATGACTAATAGTAGAATTTTTAATGAAACTAATTTTCAACCGATAATAACTACTCCGCTAATAAAAAGAAACTAAAAATTTATTTTCTAAAAACTAGTACTAACAAAAATTATTAATATGAAAACATTACACAAATATAGAAATTTATAAACCAACTCTAATGAGTAGAAAAAAAAACTAATATTAATCCAAATAGTACCTTCATTACAACCAAAATAAAAGAAAAAGAACTAGTCTCATATATAGATACAGGGGCTACTTTATGTTTCGGAAGAAGAAAAATATTAAAAAATTGGGAAAAAATAGAAAAACCATTAAAAATTACAATTGCTGATAAATCAATTCACAAAATTTGGTTCGTAGGAAGAGACATAGATATAGTAATTAAAAAAAGCACTATTTAAAACTCCAACTATATATCAACACGATTCGGGAATAGATTTAGTAATAGGAAATAATTTTCTTAAATTATATCAACCTTTTATACAAACAAATGATCATATAAGTCTCAATCACCCAACAAAAGGTATTATAAAAACTGCAATTATCAAACATTTTGATCTTATTAAAATAATCAAACAGGAAGTTGGCTTTCAACTACGCATATTACTAACATTCGCTAAGGAAATTGCTGAAAAACAACTCGAAGAAGTATGTAGTGAACACCCGTTAGATCATTTAAAAAATAGAAATAATCAAGAAATAATAATATTATTAAAAAACCCTAAAGATGAAGTTAATATTCCAAACAAAATTCCATATAGTATCAAAGATGTTTCTAAATTTAAACAAGAATGTACTGAATTACTAGAAAAGGGAATCATTCGACCTAGAACAAGTCCTCATTCTGCACTTGCATTTTATGTAGAAAATAATAATGAAATAAAACGAGGAAAACGAAGAATGGTAATTAATTAAAAGAAGATGAACGATGCTACTATTGGAGACTCATATAAATTACCTCGAAAAGAATACATTTTGGAAAAAATAAAAGGAAATACACACTTTAGTACATTTGATGCAAAATCTGGATATTGGCAATTACGCTTACATGAAAATACGAAACCACTAACCGCTTTTCATGTCCTCCTCAAAAGCATTATGAATGGAATGTCCTTCCATTCGGTTTAAAGCAGGCACCGACAATATATCAACGATTCATTGATGAAACCTTAAATGGTTTAGATCATATTTGTCTTGCATATATTGATGATATAATTGTTTTTACAAAAGGAAATTAACAAACACATATTGACGCAGTTATCAAAGTTTTACAAAGAATCAAAGAAAAAGGTTTAGTTTTATCAAAAAAGAAATCAAAACTTTTCCAAACTACAGTTGAATATCTTGGTTTAAAAATTGGAGAAAATGGTCAACTATCTTTAACAAACAACATACGAAAAATATTAAATATGTTTCCTAATAAACTTGAAAATAGAAAACAAATACAATGATTTCTTGTTTGTTTAAATTATATTGCAGAAAAAGGATTTTTAAAAATTCTTAGCAAAAGAAAGAAGAGCTTTACAAAAGAAAATATCAGAAAAAATACCTTGGTCTTTGACAAATACAGATACTATTTTAGTACAAAATATAAAAGAAAAAATTCAAGTTCTTCATACCTTATATAATTCAAAGATCGACGATTTTCTAATTATGGAAACAAATGTGTCACAAGACACTTGGGCAGGATGCCTAAAAGCAATCATACGTGGAAAAGTATTATTAGGATTAGATAATGAGGGAAACCTCACATCTAACCCATCAAAAGTACACAATGATAAAGCATACATTGGTATGAAAATACCATCCGAAGTAAACAATGATAAAGTATACAGTGATATGAAAATATCACCAAAAGCATAAACTGATACAGATGAATCACCTGAAGTATTAAAAACAGAAAAATATGAGCAAAAATTATGCAAGTGTATATCGGGAACATTTTCCTAAACGGAGCAAAATTACAACACACATGAACAAGAAACACTAGCATGTCTCAGAACATTGAAAAAATGGAAAGTCGATCTACTCCAAACTAGATTCGAGTTACGAACAGATTCCAAATATCTACTTGGCTTTTGGCGATATAAATTACAAGAAGATTATTGTCGTGGACCTTTAATCCATTGGCAATTACAACTACATCAATTTCATCCATACCTCAAGTATATCAAAAGTGTCAACAATCAGATAGCAGACACACTAACAAGAGAATGGAAGCCATCATAAAGCAATGCAGATTAGAAGCAACACTATTCATGGAAGACTAACACAAGAATCCAATAATCAAAAAATATCTGCTTTTTCGGAGGCGAGAGGAATGACGTAAGAATGACGTAAGCAATGTCGTAAAAATCCATTATTGAAGACATTTGAATTATTTGTTATTTGTCGCTATATAATTATTGTGTATTTGTACGAAGAATATGGAATAATGTAGTGTCGGTAGGATGTAACATAAAGTATATAACCCTCCATAGTCTAGGGGGCTATATTGTAAATTATGTGTGTCGTTTTGCAATCAAACGATTGCAACCCAATTATGTAAACGGCTCCCTTGAGCCTATAAATAGGGCCTTCGCCCATATGAAATAAACAAGTTAAGTTTGAGTGTTTAAGACTTGAGTTCATCTTAAAGTTCTTCCTCTGTTGAAATAGTTGTCTATTTCTGAATAGCAGAGTTCTATCCAAACATATCCAAGATAATCACCCAACATAAATCATACAATCCATCGTTAATCCATCTCAACGCATCATTCAGGTATAATCTTATCCTTTTATTCATTTTTCCGTAATGTTGTTAAATTTGTGGCAACATTACGGAAACATGAATATTATGATAAGATTATACCTGAATGATGCGTTGAGATGGATTAACGTTGGATTGTATGATTTATGTTGGGTGACTATCTTGGATATGTTTGGATAGAACTCTGCTATTCAGAAATAGACAAAACTATTTCAACAGAGGAAGAACTTTGAGATCAACTCAAGTCTTAAACACTCAAACTTAACTTGTTTATTTCTTATGGGCGAAGGCCCTATTTATAGGCTCAAGAGAGCCGATTACATAATTGGGTTGCAATCGTTTGATTGCAAAACGACACACATAATTTACAATAGTCACACCCCGAAAACCGAAGGCGGAAACATTTCCGGGGCGGACTCCACGTTGAGTATCAAATCCAATGTACATAGTAAGCAAAGTAAACAACCATTACATTACATATAAAGGTTTACATTTGTTTGAATGTAAATTTGTACAAGTGTGATACATAGTATATATGAACAAAAGTAAGACGCGTCTTCTTCGCACTTCGTCTTCGTCAAAAGGGATCACCAGGTACCTGTCTAATGCGGACCTGAGAATACAAGCAATTTGAAAATAAGCATAAAGCTAGTGAGTTCATAAGATGTTTGTTTTCGGAAAAATGTACCAGTTTCCTTTAGTTTTCTGAAAAGGTTTGTTATCCTAGAAAATCCCATATTTTCTTATGTAAAACAGTTTAGTTATCATTTGTTACCAATTCGATTACGTGTTATATGTTACCCTAGGAAAATCTCATATTTTCCTAATAGTTTAGTTATCCATTCTTTTCTTAATTCGTTTACAAGTGTTTATGTTATCCCAGGAAAATCCCATATTTTCCTAAGTATAGGTTTGGTTAAATATCACAGTGTATAGTTTAATACATAAAACTATATATTGAAAATCATGGGATTACTATCCCAAACTAGATATAAGATAGTTTGACATACATGAAACTATAGATAGGTATAGATTTGAAAACCGTGGGACTATCATCCCGTACTAGATATAGATTGAAAACCATGGGACTACCATCCCGTACTAGATATAAGATAGTTTGATATACATGAAATTTGTGATTAAATATAGAAAGAAAACCATGGGAATATCATCCCGTACTAGATGTAGATTCAAAACCATGGGACTACCATCCTGTACTAAGTATATATTCAAAACCATGGGACTACCATCCCGTACTAAGTATAGATTCAAAACCGTGGGACTACCATCCCGTACAAGATATAGATTGAAATCATGGGACTATCATCCCGTACTAGATGTAGATTGAAAACCGTGGGACTACCATCCCGTACTAGATTATAGATTGAAAACCATGGGACTACCATCCTGTACTAGATATAAGAACTATCGATAGAAGATAGATATAAAGTCAAATCAAAAGCACAAACCAAACCGTGAATAAACTTATATTAATACATATTGTGAGTCAGGTAACCATGCTGATACGACAACGAGACCTCCTTGACGCTTGTCAGACGTTGGACGATATCCACAATTTGTCACCCCAGGCGTGCCCGCCTAACTGTAGCTAGCAGTTAAGGTGTGGGATTGTCAGTCCCGAATAGATCTATTCACAAGTTCCACGCTCTCCCTCCAGGAGACTCTGGTTACACTTCCGGGGAGGATTTACTGATAACCCAAAGGGTAATGACGAAACTCACAAGCTAGTACTAAATTATTCATGAAGTTCTCATACGATATCAAAAATACTAAACGTTATGAAACATAATGTAACGCCCGTAGATCCGGGCTAGTCAATTTAGAGGCAATAAGGGTCGAAAACGACTTTTCGACAAAAGATTATTTAGAATAAATAATCTTAACCAAGTTGTAGTATATGTCACGAGGTTTCCGTACATATAAAGAACGCCAAAATCTGAGTTATAACGAAGAAGTTATGGCCCGTCGAAGTTTTACGGCAAAACCGACACGACACCGGAAAGCGTAAATAGTGAATTTACGATAGAGCGAGATTTAGCCTTAGCAATCTAAACAAAAGTTGTAGAATATGTTAAACTAAGAGCGTCGGTAAAAAGAACGCCCAAATCTGACTTCGTATGAGGAAGTTATGATTTTTCTAAGATTCGGCTTAGCAGTGCACGGCCCGAAACTCGAATTTTAGTTCGAGTGGTTTTTGGCTTACGCGACCTAAATGAGAGTTGAAGATCTCATTAATAGGAACTCAACGGTAAAAAGATGGACGAAAACGGAGTTCGTATGAAGGAGTTACGAATTCTTCGCGGTCATTTAACAGTCTAAACGCCTCCTATAGTTAAATTTGAGATCGGTCTAGAATTAGCCGACGGAGTCTAAATGAAAGTTGTAGATCTTGATTTTACCTACGCGTGGATATAAAGAACGTCGAAAACGGAGCTCGTATGCGAAAGTTATGATTTTTCTAAGTTCGGAGGCTGATACGCGATAGGGGGTGACGTGGCACCACCAGAATTGGACACGTGGCACCACCAGAAGGCCACCACATGGACCAACTCGGCGAGTCATGACTCAGACTCGACGAGTCCATCAGATTTTGCACTATAAATAGAGGTGCCGGGTCTAGCCTTCTCTTCACACCTCCCAAACTCACTTTCTCTCTCTAGTTTCTCTCTCTAAGCCTCCTTAAGCCCCCTAAAGCCTAGGTAAACCCCCTAGCACCCGAAGGAAGCCCCGAGGCTCCCGGAGTTCCGAGAAAAGAGCCTTTCGGCTCGGGAACGCTGCTCCAATTAAGTTCCGGTTTTCGATAAAATTCGCTGTAAGTGTGCTACGCTTACGCAATTTTTAATATAGCTTTCAAATAATTATAGGAATGTTATTAGGTCCTTAAAATAATTATTTGGGCTATTATTATGAGTTATATTGAGCGTTATTAACGCTTAATAATAGTCAGACTAATTAATTTGTCGCGGTTATCGTTAAACTAAACCCTAGTGGTATCGATACTAGGTTTTATCGAAGGAATATCGTTTTGAGAGTATCGAAGCGCTGTCCGAGTGCTGAGGCACCACCTACTCAGGTGAGTGCATGGTCCCTTTCATCTTACACATAGATATGAAGTATTTTAATATAAATTACGTGCTATGTGTGCATATTGTTTGAATACTTGTTGTCTATGCTGGATGAATGATTTATACATGTTTTAAATGATTTAAACTATATATTTATTTTATATCTACAAATATGTTGGGATAAAACATGGGTAGATGAAATAGTTGGTGAGTGATGAAATAAAATAATGAGAGATAGGTGATGATAGGAAGGTGATGATAGATAGGTGATTATGAATCGGTGATGTAGGATACTACAACCTTGTCCGACAATTTGGAGATGTAGTCATCTACCAGAGTATAGATGGCGACCACGGACTATTATAGACAACCCCGTGGAAACACCAGCAGGCTAGCAACCTGTAGGTGATGAATTACAAGTTCAGGTGATGTTGTAACTATGTATTCATGCGATGATAGTCTAACCCTTATTATGAAGTACGAGTCCAGACGATGTTGTGACTACGTATTCATGCGATGATAGTCTAACCCTTATTATGAAGTACGAGTCCAGGCGATGTTGTGGCTGCGTAATCATGCGATGATACCCTAACTCTTGCTAGACACATATTGAGGGAGTAATCCCCGGATTAGTATTGTCTATGCAATGTAGGCGATGATCCTTAGGTAAAGTTCGTAAGAACAATCATATAAGGAAATACGATGTAAGGAGATGAAAAGTAAATATGATATAGGAGATGACCCTTGAGATAATATCTTTAGGCAAGACTAAAAGAAGATAACGGGGATGGGTAATTGGGTTGATTGTTTGATTGTTTAAACATAATAACTATATTATTGTGGGTTGAAAACCCTATGTACTCACCAGGTT